>NW_022104341.1:79090430-79091841 GCF_000313985.2 Echinops telfairi
ATCCAATATTGCAATAACATTTGTTGAGAAACTTGTATTTTCTCCACTGAAATGCCTTTGTAATATTTTCAAACAATAAGAATTTGAGAATATTTCCTTGTGTGTATTTTGGCCAGAATTAGAATAAATCATAATTACAAGGAAGAAGAGTATGTTAAGAATTGAATGTGATATTTGTACAAATCTTCTTGAAATGAATGAGTTATTGAATTGTATGACATGTGGATGAAGCGCTAGTAAAACTGTTTTTAAAAAGAGTAAGTCAAAGTATTTCTACATATCATAGAAACTTTTATTTTAAAATATCAAAATTTCAAGTGAGTTTTCCTCCACATCCCCTCCATCTAAGCGCATGCACTTCCCTCCCTAAAGAATTCTGTGTCTTTTGATTTGTACCACATCAAGACACCAGTCTTGTCACCCTCGGGACACTCCCATTGGGTTCCTGTCCAATGTTCTTTGATTTTGGAGACTAAAAAGAAGTCTTAAGGGACAAGTTCATCACTAGTGGGAGGATGAGAGTTAAGGCTTCTCAACACAGTTTTCCTGGGACAACCCTTGCTGCCCTCCGAAATGAGCAAGTACGTTGGCACCGTGGGCGAAACAGTTCCTGAACTCACCGATACAGCTTTCAATTTTCTTTTTCCTTAAAACGTCTTCATCATAAGCCCCTGGGATTGCCGTGTGTCTGAGGAAGTCTATCCAGAGTATCCCTTTGGATTCCCCACACAGAGTCGCCATAGCCTGCGGTGACTGCTCTGCCTTGCATTGTAACTGGGCCAGCACATCCTTGCAGAAGCTGTTCTGAGTGGACCCTGTTTAAAGGTACCTTTGGGAACCTAAGACAGGTATGCTACTGAGAAAACGCCTCCACATGCATCCACTGATCACGTAAGCATGTTTAGTCACATTTTGTTTGGAGTAAACCCTTGCATGTGGAACCTGGAACCCTCGTAGCAATACTTGCGACTTGACCTAATAAGTGTGGATGTATTTCTAGATTCTCTCTTCTGTTCCTTGGATCAAACCACATTTTCTTGACTACAGTAGCTATATATTACGTCTTGAAATTCAGTAGCTCCAACTTTGTCCTTTTTCTAAGTTATTTTGGCTATTCAACATCCTTTGTATTCCCACGTGAGACTTAGATTGAGGTCATTTTTTAACAGTAAGCCTCATTAGGTCTAGTAATTTAAAAAAATCAAGTGTGATCACATCCATTCCTTTAAAAAACAAGCAAACACAGTGTGGGAATTGCGCCTGATCTGACCCCGCCACACCGAGGCAAGGCACTGGGGGGTGGGGGGGTGCAGCGGAACAGCAGGGGAGGGGAGTAGCAAGATCCCCAGGGAATGATGAGGGTGGACATTGGAAACAGGGCATGGTGCCCCAACAGGCTAGACTGGAAAAC
>NW_022104341.1:79094309-79124705 GCF_000313985.2 Echinops telfairi
TTTGTTTGCAACAGTTCTTGCAGAGACATTCCCACTCAACTTCTCCTCCCTGTCCTCAAATGGGGCCTGGAGGAGAAGCTGAGCAGTGGAAACAAACAAATGGCCATGCTACTGTTTGGGAATCTCACCTTTCCTCTCCATTCAAGTAACAGTTTAGCACAACTGAAGCACATTTTACTTCTACTATTTTGAAATGAGGCAAGAGAAGTTACACAGGCCAGCAACCTAAGACCTTGTGATCATTTAAGAAAATAAAACTGTATTTTGTATGGTCCATGCTTGGCAAAAGTATATTAAAAAGCAATCACTTCATACTGGCAGCCTGAGGTAACATCGTATCTGCTTGTGGTAGTTACATAATTTGGTGTCAACTTGAGAATATTAAGAGTGAAGGGGTGGAGTCTAGCTACAATCAGGTTGTAGCTGGATGATCTCATTTGAAGGCACAAAGGAGATTAATAGCTCATTGGAGGCCAGATACTCTCTGTGCTTCGTTTTCCTGCTGACAAGACACTTGGAGCTCAGCTGATGGAGCCAGAGCCCTGGAACTGGAGGAGCCACATGGCAACTCATGCCAGTGCTGAGATACTTCCACCACCACTGGATCCACAAGACTTTCCACTCGCTGGCATGGATTTTCCTGAATTCAACATCATTGTATGTGCTATGTGAGTCTGAAGAGGAATTTATAGTCTGGTATCAGATATATGGGCTAATATCAGACTTATGGACTTAATCTGGACTGGACGCAGATGTTTTCTTAATATACAATTACTTTTTGATATAAAGCTCTTTCCTATACACATATGAGAGTCTATGAATTTGTTTCTCTAGTCAACCCTTACTGACACACTGCTCCTCCATTTCCATCTCTGCCTATCCTTTTGCCACAGGACCCAGAGCGATATGTGAAATTTCAACTCTGAATTCAAGCTGTGCAACCTTGAGCAAATGTTTCCACTTCTCTGGACTTCCTAGGTCTCATGTGTGAAATTGGGGTTAAAAAAAATCCCCTTTCAGTTTATCTCTCAGGGTTGTTGTCAAGTTTAATACGATAATCATGAACTATATTTACCAGCTATGATGTGCCAGGAACCACGCTGGGCAGTTTACAGGCACGTATTCTAATCATCACAACAGCCTTCTGAGCTAGGTATTCATTTTCTCTTTTTCATGAATGAGAAAAGACTGAAGTTCAGAACAAGGAAGACAAGTGCCCCAAATTGTGAAGGTTCCTGGCTAAGCGCTTGGACTTGATCCAAAAGACAACGGGGAGCTTGGGAAGGGCTGAGGGAGAAAAAAGACAAGGTCAGATCCATGTTTTAGCAAGCTTTTGCCAACAGCTGCGTAGAATGTGGTTTGGAGGGAGAGAACACGGGGCCTGAAAATTGGAAAGGGGAGGAACAATAATCACAAAGCCCTTCACCGTCTTCAAAGCGCTTTTATATCCTTTTAATTATTTGAGTCTCACAGGACCATTTGAGAAGCAAATGATTGTTGCCAATTTTGAATATGGAATCTAAAGCCCGAAAGTAGTGCAGGTTCCAGTATTACACAGCGCATGAGGGTAGCGCGGGGTCTAAAAGCTACAGCTCCCCTGGCAGCCAGCGCATGTTCTTTCACAGTTCTCGGCTGTGGCCAGCTGCTCTGCCATTTGCTGTGTGAAATTGTTAAGTCCCTTGACCTCTCTGAGCCTTGTCCTCCTAACTGCCCAATTAAGAGTCAAAATGGGTGAGGTCTCTCTCAGGATCTCCACTGGCCCCTTTGGTCTGAGCTGGGGCAGGGGGAGAGAGGTGAGGAGAGAGGAGCTCCAATTGCCCAATAAAGGAAGCAGGAATGAGGTGGCTCAGCCACAAAAGGTTAAAATCAACTTGCTTGATTGATGATGAATGCTAAGCAGTTTTCCTCCAGTGCAATCAACTCCCTCCCCTCGCCCTCACTCATTAGGGAAATATTTCCATGCCAGGAGTGATTGAAACTGTTTCCCAGCCATTTGCATTTTGCATTCTATACACTAAGCACCTTATGATCTGTCTCTTCTCACCTGGCCCCTGCCTCCTTCCTTGTCTGCCCTGAGTCCCTTGCTGGAATGTTAAGAAGTGACCCCAGAGGAGAGTGCAGAAAGGTCATGGCCATATTGACCACTGACCAGTCCAGGCCAGCCAGCCACTGACAGGTTGATGGAAGATACTGCCTCCTGGCCTCTTTCTCTCCTCGTCTAATTGGCCTTTATGAATATTTAATGAAATCAAGATGGAATTCAATCAGAAACTTTACCTGCGACATCTTTGGCAGAAAAAAAGAGGGGAACAAAATGGTGGGATATTATTAGATTTCTCTAGCCACAGGGTGGGGGCAGCAAGCCCTGAAATCCCTCCGACACTCAGGTGCCCCAGCCTTTACTGCCCAAGGACTTCCCCTTAGTCCAAAGGAACCAAGCCTTTGAACTCGGGAGAATTGGCAGCTTCCTATGATCCATAGCAGCCCTATAGAACAGAGTAGACCTGCCCCACGGGGTTTCTACGCCTGGAAGTCTTTAGGAAGCCACGGCACATCCTGCTGGGTTCGCACAGTTGGCCTCTTTTTGGTTAGCAGCAGAGTGCTTTAACCACTGTGCTGCCAGGGCTGCTGCTTTGCGCCATGGAAGTGGATGGATTTTGTCGGGAGAGCTAGAGGCGAAGATGCTGACCACTGCAAACTGAACACACTGTCTTTTTAAATGCCAGCTCTCTCCCTGCCTACCGGAAATGTGTTTGGTTTTTTTTGCAAGCAAAACATTCTTTTAAAAATTGTATTATTAAATTAATGTCTTGTTCAATACAGAAAAACTATAAAATAGGTAAAATCAAAAGTAAGTCCCACAATTCCACCACCCAGTAATAATTAATATTAATGTTTGATGTTTACTTACTTATCTGCTCTACCCAGTGTACATATATAATCAACACTTTTATAAATAGTGTTTTGTAATATACATTATCTTATTAAATGCTGCATCACTAGATATTAATCTACAACGCCACTTATAATAGCTTATTGTATTTTATTATATGGATTCACCTTCATAAATTTACGTGATTCCAAGTTATTAAGTTAGAACTCCTGAAAATGACTTTATGCCAAATGAGCAGCATAGCAGTTAAGAACTGGGCTTTGGAATCTAACAGATATGAATTCTAATCCAAGCTTTTAAGTTATTCTATGTGTGTTCTCAGGAATATTAATTAACTCTTCTAATCCTCTTTATGGTTCATCTCAAAAGGAAGAAAGTATGTTGTGAGGATTAAATACAACACACAAAAAGCACCAGGCATAATGTGTAACGTAAAGTAAAGGCTCCATTTATGGTAATTATCGATATTGTCTGAAGAGATGGTGGTGCTGTTGGTGAGATTTGGAGTGCTAACCTCAGGGCTTAAGTTCAAGCCCACTATCCACTCCATGCGAGAAAGACGAGACCAGCTGCTCATATAAAGATTAACAGCCTCAGAAACCTTACATGTAGACTCTAGCGATGAGTGGGAATAGACTCAGTCACAGTGAGTTGTTTGGTTGTTTTTATTAGTATTCTCATTGTTTTGATTAGTTGTAAATCCTAGCCATTTCATTAGACTCGTTTCTTAAAGTAGAATTGCTAGTTGAAAGGATTTATACATTTTTAACGTCATTCCCAAGACTGGCCTCCTGATCTTGACTAACTTTGGGGCTCTCCTGGCCAGGGCATGCTGAACCCTTGAGTAAGTTGTTATCGTTCTTGGTCTTCGGTTTCTTCATTGTAAGATGAGATATTTCACTGGGTACATTTTTTGCTTGACTAGTTGTCTCTTCAGTTGCTACCTCTCCTGTCAGGATCCAGGCCACTCACCCAATGGAGCACACAGGTCTAAAGCCAGCTGGACAGCCCGAGGTCAGACAGGCTTGCATGCATGCATGAAGGCCTCTTGCCCCACAGGGATGTCCTCGTGGGTGTCCAGCCCTGTGCAAAAGACCAGTGCACCTGTAGATGGAAAATGAATTCTAGCAGGCTTCTGCTTTCTGTCTGTGGGTGTACACGAAGGTGTCCTTTGCATTCGTATTTCTGCTCTTCTTCTTCTTAGAGCACAGGCTATTAATTCCCAAGGTCATTCTGGAGTAGTGTGGTAGAAGGAGAAAAATTCAGGATTGGGAATCTGATGATCCCAGTTGAAGCCAAGCTGACAGGGGAGCAAAATTCCTCTATGGTGTCAGATAAAATGCTAGGAAATGCCTTCTTCTCCCAGCCACCAAATTCCCAGGCTGGCTGGTAGGTTGCTTTCAGCAGACATCAGTGTGATTCCGATGTCCATTCACACATGAGAATGACTCTTCGCCCTAGGCAGCAAAAGGAGAAAAGTGGCAGAGCTACCAGCCAAAGGTCCTTCCCTAGGATAGCTCCGAGCACACTGCGATGATATCTTTATGTCTCCATTAGATTGGGGATTCCTCTAACCCAGGGACCGCAACTGACTGATGATTACATCTTTAACATCAAGTTCAGTGCCTTACCCCAAAACATATGCTCAATTATAGTTTTTGCAAGAAGGTACTTGGGCACTGGATTATTGTGTGTTCATTCATTTCAGCTCTTTATGTTTAGCTACTTTTTGGCCAGTCCTGCTGATGAGAAATAATGGAATGAATGACAGTACTGGTGATAGCATGTGCCACTCACTGAGGATTATTCCTTGGGAAGCACTGTGCTTACTGTGGATAGTACTCTTGGTCTACAAACCCAGACCTGTAAGAAATATGCTTCTTTCGTAGCCCCCACCCTACTGGACCTGTGGGAATGTAAGCCTCTGCCATTACTGGGCCTCTGTACCACAAATTCTCAGGACTAGTGGGTAGCCATTCAGATTAGTGGGTATTGCTCCAGATCAGTTCCCAATGGCACAACCATTTCCCTGTGCTGCTGCTCCATGCACTGGCTCAGGCTGTAAGGCTTTTTGAGAGTCTACTAGACCATGTGTGATGACCCACCCACCTAACTGTACCATACCCTCCCTGGGGAGCTGCCACAGAGGGAATCAGAGGGGACAGATTCACTAACTTCCACTCCGTCTCCTGTTTGAGAAATCACTTCCCCTTCATCCCCCTCCTCCTCTTTCCTTCAAGAATGTGGTACACAGTCACTTCCGTTGGTGGGTGCTGGCTTTGTGGACCATGAACATGAAGCAAGTCCTCATTGCCAGGATCACTGCTCCCCCAATAGTTTCCCATCTTAGCTTCATGGTCTCCTCCATCCTTCCCCTGGTTCCATTTCCAAGTTTAGAGGAAACCCCTCACACTCCATGACCCATTGCAAGGGACAAGAGGAAAAAGCCCCCCTGCCACAATTGCCTTCTGTACCACATTCAACTGTGTTCTGGCCTGGATTTCAGTCCTTGCCCTCTTTTATAAGATAAAAGCGTTCAGCTCATTTAGCTTCATAAAACCCACTCTGACTCACAAAATCCAACGAGCTCATCATGGCCCTATATAGAGTCTCCAAGTCTGTGAATCCTTAGGGAGCAGACAGCCTCATCTTTCTCCTGCAGAGTGGCTAATGGACTTGAACTATTGGCTAATCTTATCAGTCCAACGTTTCCCAGCACCACCAGGCCTCCTTCATTAGCCTTGTAATAACCTTATAGATCTTTCCAAGTCCTATAGGGATCTATAATACCTCTTGTGGGTCCTAAATTTGACACATTTCATAAATCTGACTAATTTCTTTCCAGTGACATAAACACAGAGGGTAAACAGACAATCTGAACGCCTTATAAAATCTCGCTGACTTGCACATCTCATGACTGTGTACAATTCATTTTTAAAGCTTTAATCTGAATATAGTTTCTAACATTTTCCAATAAGCTCTGGCCCATCTCTCTCGTATCATGTATTACTACAAGGAAGACTTCCCCTCTATCTATTCCCTTCCCTTTCAACATTCCCCTGCCTTCTTCCCCTCCTTTTTTCCTGCTGGCAATAATTATAACCTGGGAAGCGCACAAAAAAGCGGATATTACATAGATGGTATATGATGAAAGATAATGTCACAGTTGTGTGGCTAATGTGTGTTTTTCTCCCATGACACTGAACACAGTCATTATTTCCATGGGGAGTGGGGGCAGGGATATGGTAATGATGGTAAACGTGTTTACATTTAAAGACGGTCTTTCTGTATCATCCTGTGTGGATGTCGCAAGCACCATCTCCGTGGTGTGAGCCAGAAAGTAATAGATCACATGTCTGAGATTCTGGATGGCATGGCCTTATAAAATTGATCTCCCTTGATGGGATCCTTGACTCACTGTAGCTTCTCTGTTTAATGTTAGAAGTTACTATAGCCAAGAAATAAAAAAAAACTTAAAGTTCCCCAACTCTGGTTATAACATAGCTCTAAGGCCAAGGCACAGTGCTCTATAAGGCACAGTAACTAAATAGTGGTGCAGCTGCCTCTGTTGTTTATTCAGAAAGCAATATATTGTGGTTGTTAGGTGTCGCTGAGTCAGTTCCAGTTCATAGCGACCCAGTGTACAACAGAACGCAGCACTGCTTGGACTTGCACTGTGCTCACAACTGTTGCTTTGTTTGAGCCCGTGGTTGCAGCCACTGTGCTAATCCCTCCTGGGGAGGCTCTGACTCTATCGGGCTAACCCTTCAATTTACCAACCCCAATGTCTTCCTATGCGAACTGGTACTCCCTGCTACCAGGTCCAAAGCTTGTGAGATAAAATCTTGCTATCCTAACTTCTGTGTGTTCATTCTGTCTGCTCATTCTTCTGACAGTTCATAGGACAGACAGATATGTAGCTATGTGCTTGCGTTGCTTTGAGTCATAATTGACTCAATGGCAGTGAGTTTGACAAAGATGGTAAATAGATAGGGACATAGAGACGTAGGGAGGCAGGCAAATTAGGTGGTAGATAGATTGATGGTTTACATTTATAGAGAGAAATGATGCCATCTACTCCACAAATATATATTGAGCACCTACTATATGCCATGAAGCCCTGGTGCACAGGGGTTAAGTCCTCAGCTTCTAAACAAAGGGTGGTAGTTTGATCCTTCAGTGCCATTTCTAGGGGCAAAAGAGGTAGCAGCCTGCTTCCATAAAGATCACAGCCTAGGAGAGTCTAAGGTGTGGATCTGCTGTTTTCTTCAGGATCACTACGAGTCAGAACTTATAGTCGTTAGATGCCATCAAATCAGCCAAGACGCATGGAGATCCTTGGTACAATAGAACGAAACGCCACATGGTCCTGTGCCATTCTCACAACTGACGGCGTGAGACCCCTGTGACTGATCCCCTCGTGCAGCCCTGGTGTCGATCCATTCCATGGAGGGTTCTTCTTTTTCGCTGCCCTCCACTTTCCCAAACACGAAGCTCTTCTCCGGGGATTTATCTCTCCCAACAACATGTCCAAAGTATGCAAAACACATTCTCGCCCTCAGTGCCTCTAAGGAGCCCTCTGGCCATACTACCTCTGACTCAGATTGGTTTGGCCTTTTAGCAGTCCATGGTGCTTTCTGTATTCGTCTCAAGCACTACAATTCAAATTCGTCTTTGGTCTTTCTCCAGTCTCAATTTTCACATGCATATGAGGCAATAGAGAATACCATGGCTGGGATCGGGTACAGGTTAGTCCTCAAAGTAACATCCTCACTCTTCGAGACTCTAAAGCGGTCTTGTACAACAGATTTACCAAATGGAATATGTCGTTTGATCTCTTGTTTACTGCTTTCTTGAGTATTGATAATGGATCTACGTAAGACAAAATCCTTGACAACTTCAACCTTTTCTCCATTAATCATGATATTTGGTCTTCCTTAGTTTGAGTTGTAATCCATACTGAAGGCTACAGTCCTTGATCTTCATCAGCAAATGCTTCAACTCCTCCTCACTTTCAGCAAGCAAGGTTGTGTTATCTGCATATCTCTGGTGGTTAATAAGTTTCACTCCAATTCTGATGCCACGTTCTTCTTCATAGAATCCAGCTTCTCTGATGACTTGCTCAACATACAGCGTGAACAAGTAAGATAAGAGGATACAACCCTGGTGCCCATCTTTCCTGATTTTAAACCATGTAGTGGGCCCTTGTTCTGTTCCCATAACTGCCTCTTGATGCCTCTTCAAATTCTGAATGAGCACAATGAAGGGTCCTGGAATTCATTTTAGCTACTCTGAATAGCAAGCGTCAGAGTCTCGTCTGACATCTACTTTGATCTTTTCTATAGTTCCTGTCTTTTTAATGACCTTTTGCTTTCTTCATAAATGATGGTCTTGATGTCCTCCCAAAGCTCATCAGGTCTTCTGTCATTAGTGTGCAAGGTGTCAAATCTGTTCTTCAGATTTCTCAAAATCCAGGTGGGATAGACTCAAAGTCATATTTCGGTTCTTGTGGATTTGTTTTCATTTTCTTCACTTTTATCCTGAACTTACATATGAACGATTGATCATCTGTCCCACGAGTAGCCCATGGTCTGCTTTTAGCTGATGACATTGAGCTTCGACATCATGCCTTCCCACAGACATAGTCAGTTTTGTTTCTGTGTATTGCATCTGTGGAAGTGCATGCAAATAGTAGCCTTTTGTGTAATTGAAAAAGGCTATTTGCTATGAACAAGTCACTGGTTTTGCAAAATCCTATCATGCGATCTCCAGCTTCATTTCTATCACCAAGTTAGTCTTTTCTAACCATTGTTCCTTCCTCTTTGTATCCAACTGTCGTATTCCAATCCCCAATAATCCTCAGGGCATCTTAATTACATATTTGATCAATTTCTGAGTGAAGTCACTGGTAGAATTCTACAGTTTCTTCATCACTAACTTTTGTGATTGGTGCGCAAATTGGAATAATACTTGTGCTGATTGGATTTCCTTGTAGGCATATAGATATAATCCTATCACAAACAGAATTGTACTTCATGATGAATTTATCAAGATCTTTTCTGACAATGAATGTAATACCATTCCTCTTGATTGTGTTTGTCCCCACATAGCAAATCATATGATTTTCTGATTCAAAATGGCCAACCCCAGTCAATTTCAGCTCACTAATGCCTAAGAGATTGATCTGTGTGTGTTCCATTTCATTTTTGACCACTGCCGATTTCCCTAAGTTCATACTTTGCACATTCCCAGTCCCAATCATCAGAGAGTTTTTCCCGCTGTTTCTCTTTACCCAGAGTGGTGTCTCGTCAGCAAATGAAGATCCAGAAAGCTCCTCTCCCCTGGAGCTCCACTTTACCTGACTCACATCATCATCATGGTTGACTCCCATCCAAGAAATCCATTAACCCATATGTCCAACACCAATCCACAAAGTCCACCTCCATCTCACAAAACAGACGCAATGACACCGACTGCAGGAGGAAAGCCAAGTCAGTGAGTGTGTAAGCATCTCAGCGCTGGCAGGGGGCTCCACATGGCTGCTCCAGCACTCAGGGCTGTATCAGGGTAGGTCCATGTGTCTTCTCCTCAGAGATGTCTTGCAGGAAGTGAGCCTTGACAGCTAAAGCAGGGAACCGGCTAAGGCAGCTGCATCCTGGTCTGACAAAAAAAAAGCAAAAGACCAAAGAACAAAAAAAAAGAGGCTCACTGAGCCATTTATCCCTCCACCCTTCAATTAACCCCACATGCGCTTATCGGCCAGGTTGGCACAATAAACTATCTCACCTGAGGTGTCTGTTACACATGACTGTGTATATAAACAGAAGCAAGATACTGAGTCCGGAGGAAAGGTTGGGCTTGAGCTACAAGTATAAATTCTGGAATCTGTCATCCTGTTAATTGAAGGCTCAGTGGCGGGTGGGGTCCTGTAAGGAGTGAGTGTAAACAGAGAAGAAAGTAAGTCCACAGACTGAACCCTGACCAGTGCAAGGTTGGAATGCCTGCCAGAAGTAAAGGGACAAGCAAAGGAATCAGAAAAATAAGCCCATGAATGTTGGCTAGGGAGAGAGTATGGTATCCTGGAAGTCAAGGGTTTTGTTTTGTTTTGTTTTTAAGTGGTGTAATAAAGAGGGCTCAAATTCTGCTGATCTACCAAGTATGCTGGAGACTGGGCATTGACCAATGAATGTAACACAAATCTCCTGGCTAGCTGGATGAGAGTAGTTGTGGTGGTGTGGTAGGCAAAATCTTGTAGGAAGAGAAAATGCGAAGGAGGACTCAAAGATAATGATATAGACAACTGTTTCAAGAAAAAAATGAATAATGGAAAAAGGACGTAGAACCATCGAAGAATTAACAACATAGTTTTATAACGATGGGAATGACCCGGTACAAAGGAAATTGTTGATGGTGTATCAAAGGTAGATAGGAAATTGCTGGAGCGATGTTTTTCAGTAGGTGAGAAGGGAAGGAAAGTAGTGAACAAACGGTAGAGTAAGTGCAAAGAGGTCTTCCCTAGTAACGTGAGGGATGTGATGGTAGGATCTTGCTCCTTTAGATAAGTAAGTTTCTTTACAGGTTCCCAGGGATATCTGAGTTGGGACACATTATTGGGAGTATAGTTCATTGACTCACTCTGTGCCCTGTGTACAGGCTGTGTTCGAAGCCCACAATCAGAAGCTGACACATAAGCATAACCAACTCAGGTATGATGTGCGCTCAAGTGGATTGATATGTATGGCAAAAGAATAACTAACGTGGACTCAAAATGTCCCGGAATACTTGAAATGAAAGGTGACAATTGAGTTAGATCTTAATAGGTAAGAAAAAATATTTTCTAGATGAAGAAGAGATAAGGTCATTCCAGACCCAGGGGCATAATATCAAGCAAGTCTCAGAGAGGGACCACTATCCTGGCTATTTGGGGAACGCCGCAACCTCGAGCAAGGAATCAGGGCGTGGAATTGTCAAGGGAGTTTATACCACTTAATGGAGGTCCTTGAATGATAAGCTGAGGAATTTGGACAGTGAATGCCCTTAAAGATTTTAGCAAGGATAGGCCTCTAATATAAAAGATGGTGGGAAAGGGTGACCTTGGATGAGGATAGCCATATTGTAGGAGGAATAAGGCAGAGATTGAAAGAAGACAGTAGGGTTTGAGGCAGAAGGATGTGCAGAGCAGGGTGTGAAAGAGCCTGGCATGGCCATTAAAGAGCATCTTCTCCCCCCGGGTTAGGAAGTAGCTCCCTATTGGCATGCAGAAAGTGCTGCCCGCTTTAGTGCTTTTAATAAAAATGGAAAATATGGGTTTGTGTGATGCTTTTAATCATTTTGGAATTGTAAAGAGCTCTGGGCTTCAGGGGCCAGGATGGCCCTGGTGTGAGCATAAATTAGCCTAACTGAGTAGCTTGTGCTGTTTATGGGCACTATCTGCTGTAAATTTGGTTCTGAGACAGGAACCATGTGTCACCCTCACCGCTCTCAGCCTCAGCACGGCACCAACTGAAAACTGCAAGGCTGCTTGTGGCTCAGGCCCTAGTTAGAAGGCTCCTGGACTCCATCGTGAATTGTGAGGTCTTTAGTTTGTTCATTCCTCCTGAGAGCTGGGACTTATCATCTACTCTGTTCCAGACCCTGTGCTGCACCCAGAAACTAGTAATTCAACAAAAAGTAATCAGAGTGATCTGGGGCACAATGAAAGGAGTTACCACCTTTACCTAGAAGTTCAGAAGAACTCAGACCCTGATCTCTCACTTCATTCCCTAGGAAATGGGTGGCTCTGGTGTGCTTGCTTGGCACTATTGAAAAACGGAGTGGGCACCAAGGGTATAAGCCAGGGTGGTAGGTAGAGCCCCACCAGGATTCTGCTTCTGAGTCTTTAGCTGTGTGATCTTTAGCTAGACTTAGAGCCTCTCTGATCCTCAATTCCTGTTTGTAGCAGGGAGATGCTAATGCTTCCCCATGGGTTTGTTGTAATGTGGGTGTAATTCTGTAACACACACCTGATCTGGGTAAACTCTCCCCAGCTTTATCTCGCTCACTCGCTGGTGTTGGCAGTGTAGTGGGAGACCCATTGGACTGCCAACATCAAGGTCAGCAGTTTGTACCAGTTAGTTGCTCTGTGGGAGAATTAGGCGAGGCTTCTGCTCCTGAAAAATTTGCCGACTTGAAACCCAAAGTAACAGCTCTGCTCTGTCCTATAGCGTCTGTATGAGTTGGAATTGACTTCATGAAAGTGGGTTTGGTTGGGTTCCCTGGAAATATCAGAGGTAGGGTGCCCTGGACCATTCTCACCCTCTATAAACAGATTCCTTTATGGTTTAGGGCCATATTAGTAAGGTATCTCTCTCCATCATTGAATAATTCAGTGACTCCCAGTTGCCTAAGAATGGAATCCAAACTTCTAAGTCAGGCTCCCAAGACTCTATACTGCACTTTAGGTCATTCAGGGCCATCTACACATCCCTGTTGTCCTATCAGCTTCAGTCATCCTGGGACATTCTCTATGCCCCAGGTTCTCGGTGCTTTCCGATCTCTGAGCTTGTGTTTTTGTAGAAAATCCTGCTTAGAATCCCTGACTCTTCTTTCTTCTTCTTCTTCTTCTTCACCTAAAGAAATCCCAATCCCCACCCACTACAAGAAACAGTCTTAAGGTCTTCTCTGGGAGAAAATCTCCATCGTGCCCTGAGTTTCAACTAACTGCTTTCGTCTATGAGATTCCACAGCATCTTCTGGCACCATGCACTCTCTAGTGACTTTGAGAGGAGCTAATGGTCTACAGGTTTGCATCCTTCAAAATCCTGAAACCTCCCCCAAATGTTCTGGAATCAGGCAATGGGACCAGAAACGACTCTGCTGATAGCAGTGAGACTGTGGCTGCCTGCGGATTCTCCTAGAGAAGTCTATAGCCCAACCCAGGCTTTAGAGCCCTGTCATTCTCAACCATCACTCTTGAACCCTAAGACCCATCAAACAGTGAGAGGGGGAAGGCTCAGCACGAGGAACTGCTAGAGCCAGGGGTCCTAGCCATTTGTTCATGGTGGCATGCCATCTCATCGAAGACATTGTGTTCCAGGCAGGGCTGGCTTCCAGATGCATGAAATGCAGTGACGCTGGGCCCCTCCCTTGGGATTTAATACTCTATGCTTGCCATCCTAAAATTCTGCGCAAAGAATCAGAGTCATTGTTTTATAAGTAAAGTCTGAGAGAAACAGTAAAGCATGCTTTGAGATTTGGAGCATCAGCTCATACATAGTCTTGGTTCCTACCACTTCCTTGCTTCTTCGGGGCAGGTTCTGAGCTGCTGGCTCCTTGACACTCTAGCTCCCTGGACCTCGATGGCCTTCCTTTGCCCCAGATGGCATCAGGAAGATGCAGCAGTTCACTTGGAGGGACATGTCTCTTCCCTACCCTAAACCATGTTCTTAGCTCTTCCCCTCTGAGGATTACAACACACTTGAGGGTTGTCATCTGCTGTGTGTTATGGGAGTAGTCGATTAGAAAGGGGAGATTCTTGGCTTGGATCCTCAGTGGGACGTCAATCTGACAAGACGGGCATCAGGCAGCCAGGGACCTTCTCCTCATATATCTGCATTTCAGCATGCAGCCCCTGGGCACCTGTGAGGGTGTGCACTCACCGCCAACTGTCCCCATGCCCTAGGGAGCCTGACATTAGAAACCAAATGAAAAGTACCGTGGAAGCAAAACCAGTCAAGAGAGACGCTGCAGAAGAGAATTTAAGGCAGTTTCTTCTAGTATTTTTAGCAACACTTTTTGAATCAAGTGTCCTGAAATTTCACTTTGCACTGTAAGTTCAATATACCCAGTCTTGGTGGTAAAATCGGTGCCAGGCACCAGGGATGCAGATTGGAATAACGCACATGTAAAGTTGATCTTCAATGGAGCTGTTGTGTCTGAAGGCTAAGGCTGAAGATCAGCCACGTTTTCTGTGGAGGAGACTAAAGTACCTAGTTTACATTTGCAGATCAAGGAATCTCTCTCTTAACTACTCCCCCACCCCGCCCTACCCCGCCCTTGCAGCAAAAAGAAACCAAGACAACATATGAACAAATGAATGTGACTGTGTTCCAATAAAGCTTTCATTAATGGTCACTGATATCTGACTGTCATAAAATGTTCACAAGTAAAGGTATTATTGTTTTTCTTTTGATTTGTTTCCCTCCGTGTAAAATATAAAGGCCATATTTTTAAGCGGATGGCTATGTAAACATAGACAGCAGGACAAATTTGACCAGAAGGCTGCTGCTTGCCAACCCTCAGCTGGCTAATCTCTAAGGGCCTTCTGGCACTTGCTGGGGTGAGTCCCAGAAAGCTGTATACCCCACTTTCCTTTCGTGTGTGTGTGTGTGTGTGTTTGCTTATTTGTGTGTTTGTTCCCTTTATTCCTGTCTGTGTCTCCATCTTTGTCTTTCAAGTTCTCATTCTTACTCACACTTTCACTCTCTCTCCAGATACACAAGCACACATCACACACACACACACACACACACACACACACACACACCTGGTTTAAAACGCCATTGATGTGGCCAGCTTAGCACAAGGATCTCTTTCTCTTTTCAACTGGTGTAAGTACCCGTGCTTTCTCTCCATAGGGGGCCAGCTGCTGAGTTCTTCCTTGCCTGGTAATTCCAAAATCCATTGAAGCAGAGACAAGTGGGGGTGGGGGTGGGGGGATCCAATGTAGGGTCCTATTCTCAAAGAAAAATATTGACACATTTAGGGACACAATAGACAGACGAAGACATCCATGTCCTCTATCCTCTTCTGCTATAGCCACAGACACATCTTTGTAAATGTGTTTTTGACCGGGATATAAATGTGATATTCTGAGAAGCAGTGGACAATTGTCACCGTCTGCCATCCTCCCACACACAGGAGCTGACTCAGGGAAGGAAAGGTTTGATTCCGAGAAATCACAGTGTTTCCTACGAAGACTACAAACAACTCATTATCTCTCCTTGATTGTCCACTGTGTGCTCAAAGGTAGAAGGCTGTGAGAGGAGGGGAGTGTATTATAGTGAAGAGATTGAGCTAAATAATAACTTAAGCCCTTTGAGCTTCAGTTTTCTTATCCAAACATTAAGAATACTATGTTCACTTCAGATTTGTCAAAAAGAATTGGAGAGTTGGCTAAGAGATCTGAAGTATAAAATGCAGTGCCTGCCATACATTTCTGCTGTGCATGAGGTTGCCATAACTCAATAGCAGCTAATAACACTTTTCCCACAGAATCAGGTTGCCAAACTTTCCTTCATAATCTGAAACCTGTTTAATATCATAGCAACTGCCAAGCCTCCTGTGATAGATGAGGAGTTACAGCTGTGCTTGAGGGATATTGGGTAGGAATCGAACCCAAATGTTCCCCGTGGAAGGTGGGACTTCAACCACGAAACCACCATTGCCCTTAGTTTGGCAATAGGTGCTGGAAAACAGTTGTCCTATGCCTCTGAGTCAGTTCCCAACCATAGCAACCACATGCACAATGGAAGGAAACACTGCCTGCCCTCCGCCATCCTCCCAATTGTTCCTGTTCTTGAGCCCATTGTTGCAGCCACTGTGGTAATCCATCTCCTTCTCCGCTGCCGCTGCTCCTCTACTTTACCATGCTCAATGTCCTTCTCCAAGGACTGGTCTCTTCTGACAACATGTCCAAAGTATACAAGATGAAGTCTCACCATCCTTGCCTCTAAGGAGCCCTCTGGCCATACTTCTTCCAACACAGATTTCTTTGCCCTGTTAGCAGTCCATGGTATCTTCTGTTTTCTTTTCCTACTGGAGAAGAAAGCGGCAATTCTTCTGCAGTCTTCTTTAGTCAATGGTCATCTTTCACATGCAAATGAAGCACTTAAAACTAGAGCTAGATAGATGGGATCAGGGATCAGGCAGCAAAGATCCAGAACAAAAAAATCCTATCATTGTGAATGGGGGGGGAGGGTGGAGTGGAGACCAAAGGCCCATCTGTAAACCAATGGGACATCCCCTTACAGAAGGGTCACAAGGAAGAGATGAGCCAGTTAGGCACAGTATAGCACCAACCAAGTATACAATTTTCCTCTAGTTCTTTAATGCTTCCTCTTCACCCCCTCCATCATGACCCCAATTCTATCTTACAAATCCGGCTAGACCAGAGGATGTACACTGGTACAGATAAGAGCTCACAACACAGGGAATCCAGGACAGATAAACCCCTCAGGACCAATAATGAGAGTAGTGATACCAGGAGGGGAAGGAGAAGGTGGAGGGAGAAAGGGGGAACAGATCAAAATGATCTACATATGACCCCCTCCCAGGGGGACAGACAACAGAACAGTGGGTGAAGGGAGACATCGGTCAGTGTAAGACATGAAAAAAAAAAATTTATCAAGGATTCATGAGGTAGAGGACAGAAGGAAAAAAATGAGGAGCTGAAACCAAGGGCTCAAGTAGAAAGAAAATGTTTTGAGAATGAGGATGGAAACATATGTACAAAGCTGTTTGACACAATGGATGGATGGATGGATGGATTGTGATAAGAGTTGTACAAGCACCCAATAAAATAATTTAAAAAAAAGAAAGAAAATGATTAGGGCAACACATGTGCTTGACACAAAGGATGTATGTAAGGATTATGATAAGAGCTGTACAAGCACCCAATAAAATGATAAAAAGAAAACTAGAGCTAGAAAAAGGCAGAGCCAGACGTCAAGCCTACGGTGTGATTTCAAAGCAGCTAAGGCTAAGTTACCACTATCGACTAGAAGTCATAAAAGGGGCACCCAGTCAGTGAGGTTTGTAGCCCCGAGAGTAGATGGCTGCTAACTCAAGGTTCTGAAAACCTAGATGCTAACCTAAAACAAATAGTTCTTCCAAGTTTATGGTGGGAAATATTTGCAAAAAGAATAATAACTGCCTAAACAAAACAAAAACCAACACCCGTGGAACTGATGTCTCTTCAGCTCCATTGTGAAACTCCACCCTCTGTGGACCAGAGCAAGCAAGGTAGGGCGACTTCCTTTCTTCAGGCCACAGGGGAGATTGTGTTTGGCTTCCTCTGAGGGTTTTGATTACTTCTCTCCTGTGCAGTACCTTGGAATTGAGTAATCTAAGAGGATCATGGGAAAGAGGCGTATCTCTTGCAAAGTGGCCTAATCAGAGCCCCTTAATCTCCTGCAAAACTCCTCATGCTTGGGGAAGATGATATGAAGGCTCCTCAGTGGATGGGGATTAAAGGAGAGGAGCACCCAGAGCAGCCTCATTGGCTGGTGAGAGTAGACTAAAATCTCTGCTACACCTCTAGGTGTTTTACAGCGTGTTTGAGCCACCTTTGGCTCAGAACATCTTTATTTTAAAAATTTGCAGTGAGTCCCCATTGCTTGTAGAGTTAGCTTCCTGACACCTAAAAACAAAACAAGACAAAACAACAACAAAAAACTTTAGAAAACAAAAACAATCCATCAAATGAGCAAACAAACCTTTATTTAGGGACCCCATGTCGGTGGGTGGGTCAAGTCATGACCAAGTGGATCTTTCCTGCATCACCACAGATGGAGAACTTAGAGCAAGAGAGCTGATTATCCCCCAGAGTATAAAATGCAAACAGCTAAAATATTAATGCTCAACACATAAATGTGAAACATCAGCTCTCCCTCTCCCTGTAGGAAATACAATGAAAAAACAAGATAAAGAAAAGGAGTTCAAGCCTACCAAGTCTTTTTTTTTAATAAAAAGGATAATTAAAACAAGAATGAGATACCATATGATAACTATTATTTTAGCAAAGATATCTTAGAAGTTATAATCCCCCGTGCTGGCAAAGCTACAGGCGTCTTTATCTCACACACTATCTGTGGAGTGTAAACTGGAACGACCCTACTGGAGAGCAGTTGGCACTGTGCATCGAGAGTAATAAAAAGGGACATATTTTCTGACCCAGTAATTCCACTCTTGGGTATTCATGCTAGAAAAAAAAAAAAATCTAATCCAGATGAAGGAAATGCTATATGCAGGAAGATGTTTATTATAATGTTATTTATAATAACAAAATAGTAGCAACCTAAATGTCCTATTTTTAAGTTAACTATGCATTTTCACTAGATGTAACATTATGAAGTCATTAAAATAATGTTCACAATGACTATTTAATACTATTGGAAAATTTTCTTATGATATAATAGAGCCTAAAAATAACAATACAGAAGGTAGGAAAATCCTATTTAAGCCATGATTGCATCTTTGATTTTCATATGTAATGATAACCCATGAATTATAAGCACTAGACCAGGACAAGAAAAGACCATGGAAATGTAGTTAAATAAATGAAACTTGCTTAGTTTATTGAGATGTTTGAGTTTTGTGTGCCAACTTTTCTCTTTTATTTTGATATTACTAATATTCTATGCTACAGGAAGAGTGCCTTTAAGGGATTAATTTCATGTTCAAACTGACTCCATTACTTACTAGTTATGTGACTAAGCATTTACTTACCCTCTCTGATCTTAGGTTTCTCCATCTTTAAACACCTGCAGTATGAGAGTGTTGGGTGTGTGAAATAAGTAAACATAAATACAGAATCTTTTATATAATAGATGTGCCATAAGTGTTTATTTCCTAACTCTTTCTAGAATATATTTGTCAGTTTACACAAATGTATATGTACATATGTAACATAAGTACCTAGTACTCAGGAGGTGTGTACAGAAAACATCAAAATAAATAAAAATTGCTTAGAAAAATAAGACAATGGAAAATAAAGGCAGTTCAGTACAAGTTAACTCCCCTTACTTTCTCAGTCTCTGTCTATAAAAGGTATAATGGGATTTAAGAATATTTAGGATATGCTATTCAGCAATCAGCTCTGAATACTTTTTTCAAAACATCTTTTTCAATAGAAGAAAGATCATCCATTACCATACTCTACTCCTAAACACACACACACACACACACACACACACATACACACAAACCTCTCATCAGACTTTAAGATGCTTCCTTAAACTTCCAAGAAAATGGCACTTTGGTTCTTTTTTGTGGTAAACACGTTTGCGTTCCCCATGTAACAAAAGGTATCATTTTGAATTTAATTATGGGTTGTTATTATGCATTGCTTTTATTTGGCGAAGATGTTTGTTTCAGGAAAATTAGTTTAGACAGTTCAATTTTTCAGGCAACAATACCTTCTGTCCCAGACTTACAAAGAACAATTAGGTCTGGATCCTTTCCCTACAATCAAGCTGGCAGTTTCTTGTGGAAAGTCGGGTCAATCACTGTGGAATGGAGCTTCCACGAGAGCCCGTCAAATTCAGCAAATAGACTTTTAAGGTCTGGCAATTTTATTTCCTGCAGGATGTATAACTCTGACATCATGCAGAGGCATTACTCTGGTTGGGCAGGAACACAGATTAATGTTGCCACACTGTGGGCTAGAATTTTATTCTGAATACCATGAATTTTTCACAGGACTCCACAGTTTCATGCAATTCAGCAAACATGACCAAGAGCCTGCCGTGCGCCAAGTGCACTGGTCGGAGTCGGAGCCCCCAACATGATCACAGGGACTCTGCCCCAAGAGCCCCCAAGGATGACACAGACAGACAAGTACAGCATGTAAGATAGTGCCACTACCCCAGGGTAGGACAAGGGCCTGGGGGAGCCATAAAGAGGTCCCTAACCTGGGCTGAGAGACAGCCTCCAGGAGGTGGTGGTGTAAAAGCTGAATCATACAGAGAGGAAGTGGGGAGGACCGGCTTTGCAAGCACGAGGTCTTGGAACTAAACATTTTACCATTTATCTAGAAATTGTTACACTGCTTTGCCAGGTGGTGGGTAGTTAAACGCATTTCGACATAGTTGACTGACTTGGCCATGATCCCTTGCCCAGGGTGTGATAGAGGCTAGTTCAAAAAAGATGAGCTAGCTCACGTCTTCAAGCAGGTTAAGTGGCAAAGCTGCAGCCAGTCCAAGCACCCAGTGTCTGCCTTGCAAGTGTTTCGGATCCACTGTGCCTTTCTGTCGCTACCACCTTCTGTCCTTTGAGACTCTCTTGCGAACAACTTTGCACACTTGATGAATCTGAAAGGGAATGGGCACAACAACAACAACAACAAAGGGCCATATTGTACTACCTTGACAGTAAAAACCCTCCCACCTGAGAAAGGGAGAATAACTTTGATAGTCACACAAAAAGAAGAAGTTTACTGTTTTATTAAGTTTTTGCGTTTTATCTTTTTAGTATAATTTGTACATTCTATTGACGAGAATGTTTTGTTGTAATGATTATGTGTGTAAGTGTTTTCTACTTAAAACTAAACAACGTTCGATTCTTCTTCTAAAGAGAAGGGTAAGTGAGAGTTGAAGTAGTTTGTTCACGAGCTGTGCCGTGTGTGTGTGTGTGTGTGTGTGTGCGCGCGCGTGAGCTAGGATCTGACTCACCTTCTGCCCTCAGCCCTGGCACAGACGTGGTGCTTCTTTGTTGGGTCCAGTGCTTAAACCACCCCATTCCAGCTGCTCCACAAGCCATATCCAAAAGCTACATGAAGTCAGGTTTTCTGGTTCCAAATGTGGTGCTCTGGCAAGTTACAGATACGTTGTCAACCCCATTTCACAGTGTTTAATATGGTCACTTGGCTGGGGCAAGTCCTAACACCCTGGGCCTCAAAATACCCTGTATATGAACCCTAAGAAGAGATTTCCCTCGGATCTTTGGCCAGCAAGGAGAGATATTCTGTATTGTTATCTTTATATGGAGTTTTTAAAACATATGTCCTTGTTTTTTGCTTTTCCCATGTTGCTGTTAGATTTCTCAGGACTCTGTCCTTTTCCGGGCACTGAGATCAAGGTTTGCATCCTGTCTTTCCAGTTGACTGAAGGAGGCAAATAAGCCAACAGTACAGAACAATATGGCAAGGGACTGAGCAGATTCCTTCCTGCTCAGAGATCGGTTTCCTTTTCTTTAATATGAAATAGTTGGATAGACTTCCTGCAAGATGGTGAACTAGACAGACATGCCACGCAGACAGTCTACAACAAAGACTTGAAAGATGTAAGGAAACAAATATAGACGATGATCCTAGAACCCGATGCTTCGGAGGAAAGGATGAAAAGGGTATAAAAATACTGACTAGGAGGAGAAACTGAACAGAAGTGGTGAGAGAAGACATTGACAGGTTAATTGTTAGCAAGCCTGATGCTGCGTGGCCATCATTCTTTGTGTGTGTGTGTGTGTTATCTCCTCTATTCCCTACTCCTTTCTGGTGACCAGAATCATGGCTACAAAGTGACAGGTAGCAAGTTTCTGCCCTTCCCCTGCCCCCTGCTCCAAGCGGATCAGATGCTGCTCTGAAATTAGAACCCCCACCCCCACCCCCAGATAGGGTGCTGTTTACATCAACTCACCCTGTGGAGGCATTTGGACACACACAGCACCTATGCCCCCATTAGACCAGCAGAACATGCTCAGCCAAGTCCCCGGCCATCCATGAGCAAGCAGGAGTTCCCTCCATAAACAGCTACCCTTCCCCTGCTGGATCGTAGTTAAGTGGGTAGTAGAAAACATATTTAAGCAATTTCACTTCACCACAAGGGGGAATCATGCCTGCCTCAGAACTGCCATGAGGATTGGCACATACTAAGTGCTCAGCAAATGGTAGGTTGCTGCTGCTATTAATTCCGCTTCAAAATGACTTCTCAGTCTTATGTGCTCCTCTCCATTTGCACTCTGTTCCGCCCACCGGCGGCTAAACTAAGGTGCACCCTTAAACAGCCCTAGGGATGAAAGCCACAAGCCTGCCTAGCTTTCCCAGTAGCAGGAAGCTACAGGGGCAGAAACTGCGCAGCGAAACAGATCTAAGCAATCTCACCTGTGCAATCCCAGCTTTGGTCTGCTGCCCTGTAGTCAGGGAATTCTATGTCAGCCCTGAGTGATGTTCACTCCTCTCGCTGAATAAAAGGCTAAGACATTTTTCATGATCTTGTTTAGAGTGGGTTCCAGAAAGGGAGACTTAGTCCAACTACTGCTCAGGTTTTTGGGAGAAGGCAGTGGGATAAACAGTGGGGCTAACATCTAGGAGTATGTCTACAGGCCGGGGTGATTTTGAAGGCTCTCCTGAACCATGATGACAGCACCGTGTAACCTTTTTCCTGTGTTTTGCTCTGAAGCACTTATGATGATTGAAATGAATTCTTATTGATTGGTTATTTTTTTAATGTTCTATCTTCCTTACGCATTCCATCGCTAGCTGGCTTTTTGAGACAGGGCCTGTGTCTCTCTCACTTCTTGCTAGCAAGACGCCTGATGCACGGTAGGTGCTTCACTGTCGTTTGTTGAATTAACAAATCAATAAATGAAGAGTTATAGAGTGAAGGCACGGTGCTACCTGGGAAAGTTGTGTCGTACACCAGTTGCTCAGCAGGAGGCCGGGTGGAAATTGGGTCTTGTTGAGAGCAGGAGCAGATAAGGTGGTGCAGAATAGTGAGGCAGAGTCGACCAGCATCCCAGTTCAGTGGCATGAGGGCATGAGGGCAGGGTTTTGAAGTAGTCTTTCCAGACCGCTTGTAATAATCCCTGCCCTTTCTGCTCACAGAGGTGGTTAGCATCTCTTCACTTATTTTCCTGCCAGGTGAGAATCTACACTCTGCGTCTCACACCAACCCCCAGGGATTTGGTGATGAACATGAGCACTTTGTTGGTTTTACAAATATGTAGGTCTAGAATGGCATCTAAACTTTTTTTTACAATATATGTCAAACTCATGGAGCTTTTTCTGCTTTCCTTGAATTCCACACTAAGAAATATATACCAGTAGGTTGTTGCTGCTATCAGTTCTACATCTATAATGTTGTTTCAGTTTTAAATCTTTACTCCATTTCCACTTGCTCTGCTTTGCACTGCCCAACAGGGGCTGAACTAAGGCTCTCCTTTAAACTCCCCATCGAGTGGATTCTGATGTCTGTGTGACAAATAGGGCAGAGGAGAGCTGCTCCCTAGAGCTTCTTTCACTGTAAATCTTTTATTATTGTTATTATTATTAAATACTTTTATTGGGGGCTCTAACACCTCTTATCACCATCCATCCATCCATTGTGTCAAGCACATTTGTACATATGTTGCCATCCTCATTCTCAAAGCAGTTTCTTTCTACTTGAGCCCTTTTATATATATATGGCTCTTACAGTTCTTATCACAATCCATCCATCCATCCATTGTGTCAGACACATCTCTACATATGTTGCCATCATCTTTTTCAAAAAAACATATTCTTTCTACTTGAGCCCTTGGTATCAGCTCCTCATTTTTAATTTTTACCTCCCTCCTTCACCCCCCATCCCCCATGTCCCCTTGATAATTTATAATTTTTCCCTGTGTCTTACACCAACCACTGTCTCCTTTCACCCACTTTTATGCTGTCTGTCCCCCTGGGATGGGGGCCGTACATCAATTATTGTGATCAGTTCCCCTTTTCTCCCCCTACCCTTACCCTCCTAGTATTGCTGCTTCCCTGTTGGTTCTGGGGGATTTATCTGTTCTGGATTCCCCGTGTTGTGAGCTCTTATCTGTACCAGTATACACGTTCTGGTCTAGCCAAATTTGTAAGATAGAATTGGGGTCATATAGTGTGAGGAGAAAGCATTAAAGAACTAGAGGAAGGTTGTGTGTTTATCGGTGCTATACTGCACCCTGACTGGCTCATCTCTTCCTTGTGGTCCTTCTGATAGGGTGTGTACAATTGACTACTTTGGGTCTCCGCTCTGTCCTCCCCCTCATTCCCATTGATATGATTTGTTTGTTTGTTTGTGTTTGGGTCTTTGATCCCTGATCCCATCAACACCTCATGATCAAACAGGCTGGTATGCTTCTTCCATGTGGGCTTTGTTGCTTCTCAGCTGGATGGCTGCTTGTTTATCTTCAAGTCTTTAAGACCCCAGACACTGTATCTTTTGATGGCCGAAGACCTCTTCCAATTTCACTTGAGTGGGGCCCTGTCTACTTATCATTTTGGTAGCACGGAGAGGTGATAAGGAATTGAGCAGCATTCATGGGCCGGGCACTTGTTTAGTCCCTCGGAGAAGAGGAAAGGACCTCTTCCTTTGCCCATGGGAAACTCCCCCATGGAGTGAAGAGAGGAGTGAACATGCCAAGGCAATGCAATGTGATAGTGCTCTGAAGGTGAAGGCCAGAGCGCTGAGGACAGCATACACCCTCTTTGGCAGCTCAGAAATGCTTTACAGAAGGGTCTTGCAGCTTAATTGTTGAATAGCTATATAGTGGGAGCTATCCAGCAAATAGATTGGGTGCAGTGTTATTGTTACAGTGTAAAGAACAACACGTGCAAAGGTGTAGAGGTGAAGATACAGCAAATATGGGAAACTGGAAGTGGTTCATCATGACGGGTGTACAGCATCTGAGAGGGCAGCTGGAAGGCAGAAGCCAGGTCATGGAAGATGTCCAATAGCCATTAAAGGTTAACCTGTGAATTTGAAGATGAGCATTCTATAAAGTGAACCCTGTCTACATTTTGAAGGATGAACTGGAGGAGACAAGACCAGAAGCAGGCAGACCCGTTAAGAGACTGCTGAAAAAAGCTAGCTGTCAGATGATGAGGCACCCAAAGTCTCAGTTGGAGGCAGGGTAGCGCTCTAGCTGGTACTTAGAATCTGAAACTCTACCTCTCCACCTGTGTGCTCACCCCTCTGAGGGCTGCTTCAGTGATGTTTCCCCAGATGCTTCTTTCTGTCAGGGCCCTGCCATACTTGCCAAGTTCTCAACATGTGGTTGGGGCCTTGTCAAGGGCAGAAGCCAGAGTCAGGTGCAGTGATGCAGTGTGCAGAATGCTCAGGCAAAGGGAAATCAGTGTTCCAGTCACTGGGGTGTGGGCATGAGCTCAATATTGGAGACAGTGCTTCCCACTGGGGACCCTATTTCTATGACTGGGGCACGTAAGTCCCCTTACTCAAGTTACATGCCTAGGACAGCACAGTTAAGAGGTGACAGGATTAGAAGTCATAACATAGTCTGATTTTGTCTCCAGTGCTTTGTTTGAGTATAATCAGAGGAAGTTCAACTGTATAAAAGAGAGTGTCTTTTTATGTTGTGTATTGCCTGCAAGAGTCTCCCTCAGATTCAGAAGTGTATCTACATAAATAGGTTGCATTATCTTTGCTCTTTAAATTGTTTGCTTGTGGCAAAATCACCAAGTGGTATCCTATTGGTGCTTTGCTGATAAAGGTTGCCTTCACTGGGGAAGAAGAGAGATAGGAAACAAAATCACGGTAGTAAAGTTAAACATGCCAGCCAGAACAGTAAATATACTGTGACAAACTCTTCAACTTCTAAACAAAGACTCAGCTTGGAGCACAAAAATAGCATAATGTTGCTTACTATTAAAATATACTTTATTTACTATATATACATAAACACAATATTGTAAGTAGACAAACGTAATGAGGAAGATGACAAAAATATACTTGCATATTAACTATTGTTTTCTTTTAGTAGTAGGGTCTCATTAATTTTTATTCTTTACATTCAGACTTTTCAAAAACTCAAAAGCAAGTATAATTCCAAAAAGTCAAAGGATAGATACTATATCTTAGAACCATAATGCTTTTTGCTGAAGGTAACTGAAACCACAAAAGGACCAAAATCCATGGGCAAGGTTTCTAATTAGCCAGCTTTGGCTGTGTTCATCTTGGGGCAATCACCTCTAAACAGAGGTGGCACGATATTGTGTTAACAAGTGGCTTCCACTGGGTGCTTGAAGGCATCATGGCTGACTGCTAGGGCAAGAGCAACACTAGACAATTTCTTAGGCATTCATTATCGATGCTCTGGCGCCCCGGTCATGCAACGATGAAATGCCCAGCAGCTGTCTGAATGGTCCGCCATTTAAACCCACCAGCCACTCTGCAGAAAAATGATGTGGCAGTCAGTTTCCATAATGACTTAAAGTTTCAAAACCCTATAGGGCATTTCTACTCTGTCCCATAGGGACCCTATGAGTCTGAATTAACTCAGAGGCAATGGTTATCGATGCTCTGGCAAACTCTTGTTGTTGCACCCTCCGAGGTCATCAGTTCACAAGTTAGTCCTATGGACAGTGGCAGCTTTGTTCGTCAATGGTCTTTACGAACTCACGGCTCACCATACAGCAGCCAGCGTCGGTACAACAATGCGTTTCCTCTGAAGGCGTAGGGTGTAGAGCTTGTCTCAGGGAGGGTGCAATCAAGACTCATCCACAGCCTGCCTGTTAGTCTATCAAACCTCCCATCTCTATATGTCCACTGCCACATGCCACTTCTGTCTCATTGTGACCCAGTATAGAATTCCCAAAATGGAAAATCTTTATGGAAGCAACAGGCTTGTCTTTCTCCCATGGAGTGGCTGATGAATTTGAACCACCACCTTGCTGTTAGCAGCCTGACACCTAGCCTACAGTGTCACCACGTCTTCTTATATCTATATACGAGCCCTATCTCTCTCTGTCATTAACTAACTATAAGAAGTAGGTAAATCTTTATTTCAAATGTGCACCTTCTCTATGTAACTCGTTAGACCTTGTTGGTTAAATTTAAAAATTATGTGCCTTGTATTTTTTACATATACCATGCTGTTTACATTGATCATATTAAATAATTATGCTAGGCCAGCAATTGAGCAGCAGGAATGTACGTATTGTTTTTGTTGAGTGCTACTGAATAGATCCCAACACACAGTGAGTCTGTGTACCGCAGGAAAAGCTGCCCAGTGCTGTGCCATCCTCATAAACCGGCCATTGGGATAGCCCAGGGATCAGTCTATCTCTTTGAGGGTCTTTGTCATTTTTGCTGACCCTTTAATTTGCCAAATATGATGTCTGCTCATTCTTCTAGCACTCCATGAGTCATTTACTATTCTTCACCACCACCATAAATCAAAGGCATTGATTCTGTGACACTCATTATTAACTGTCCAGTTTTTACAGGCATATAAGGTGATTGGAAATATCAACTTTAGATCAGGAATGCCTTAGTCTTCAGAATGACATCTAATTTTTTTTTACAGTTGCAAGATGCTTTTTGCATATTTTCCCAATTCAATGCAACATTGGATTTCTTGACTACAGCTTCTGGGCTTGTGAGCTTTCATTATGACAGAAGTAAAATGAAATCCTTGAGACCATCCATATTTTATATGTATGTTATGTCGCAGGAGAAAGATGGGGCTTTCTACTCCCTTAAAGAGTTAACAGTCTCCGAAGGCCACAAGGACATGCTTGCCGTGTCCCACGGGGTCACTATGAGTCAGTGCAGACTCAGTGGCACTGAGTTGGTTAATTATCGTATTTTTACTTATAGATCCAGGTGTGAGAATTTTGTTTTCTTTATGTTAAGGTGTAACACATCCTGAGTGCTGTATTCTGTGATCATTATCAATAGGTGCTTCAAGTTCTCTTTCAGCAAACCAGCCTGTTTCTGCATACCACAGATTGTTAATAAGCCTTCCTCCAATCCTCATGCCAGATTCTTCTTCAAACAGACCAGTTTTTCAGATTATTTGTTCAACATACATATTTAATAAGTATGGTGAAGACATACAATATGGACACACACTTTTCCTGACTCCGACCCATGGAGTATCCCTTGTTCTGTTCAAATAACTGCCTCGTAGTCTATGCACAAGTTCCACATGGGCATAAGTAAGTGTTCTGGGATTCCTTTTCTCTGCAATTTTAAACATATTTTCTTATGAGGCACACAATCAAATGTCCTTTCGTAATCAAAGAAACATACGTGATCATATTTCTGGTACGCTCCGCTTTTAGCCAAGGGCTATCTGAGATCAGCAATGATCCCCCTTGTTTCATGTCTTCTTAATCTGGCTTGAATTTCCGGTAACTTCCTGTCAATATACTACTGCAACCATTTAAAAATTATTTTCAGGCAACTTTTCTTGAAAATAATATATTAATGATATTGTTCAATGGTTTCAACATTCTGTTAGATCACCTTTCTTGAGAATTGGTATGAATATAGATCACTTCTTACCAGTTGACCAGATATCTATCTTCCAAATTTCCAGTGACACGTTTGTTCAAACATTTCAATGGGTGTTCTGTTATTTCGTATTCCTTACCAAAGATTTTAGTGTAGCTTGGCTATTTTCCTTCAATACAACAGGTTTATAATATATGCTACCTTCTGAAAGAGTTTAGCATCGGCCAATTATATTTTTGGTATTTACTTATTTGTTTATTTATTTATTCCTTCTGTCCATAGGATCATTCAATATTGCAACCCAAGGCTTATATTTTTTCCTTAGTTTTTTAAAGTTTAAGAAATGCTGATTGGTCATGCTCTTCTCTTTTGCTTTTGTTTTTTTTTAAACTCCAGATACTTGCACATTTTATTATAATAATTTATCTTCTTGAGTCACCTTTTGAAATCTTCTGTTCCGCTGTTTCATACCATTATTTCTTCCTTACATTTTAGTTGTTCTACATTTGAGAGCACATTTTAGAGTCCCTTCTGCATAACACTTGATTCTTTCCTTTCTTACCTGTTTTTGAACGATGTTTTGTTTTCCTTGTGCATAATATTCTTGATGTCATCCCATCGCTCATTTGCGCTTCGTCCAATCATGTTCAGTCTGTTAAATCTATTCCTGAGACGGTCTCTAAATTCAGGTAGGATATACTGAAGGTTGCATCTTAGTTCTCATGCATTTGTTATGATTTTGTTCAGCTTCAATTTGAACTTGCATTTGAGCAATTGATGCTTAGTTTTGTTTTCAGCCCCTGAGCCTTGTTCTGAGTGATGATATTTAGGGTCTCCATCATCTCTGCCCATGATGTAACAATTTGATTCCTATGTATTTCATCCATCAATGGCCATCCGTTATAGTTGTTGTTTGTGTTGAGTATAAGCCAACCCGAATATCAGCCAAGGCACCTAATTTTACCGCAAACACTGCATTAAAAATCTGCTGGAAAACTCGGCTTATACTCGAGTACATACGGTATATGCAATGAATACGTTATTAGTCTTCCGAAATTCCATCATGTGTTCCCTGGCATCATTTCTATCACCAAGGCTATATTTCCCAACTCGTTATTCTTCTTTGTTTCCAACTTTTGTCTCCCAATAACCAGCAATTATCAATGCATGTTGATTGGATGTTTGATAAATTTCAAACTGCAGAATTTGGTAGAAAATCTTAATTTCCCCACCTTTGATATTAGTAGTTGGTACATAACTTGGAGAAATAGTTTTATTAACTAGTCTTCCTAGAGGTGTGGAAGACCCAAGCCCAACAGGTTGGCTTTGATAAAGTCAATTTGAGCCAATTGGACTATTGGCCTGGTTCAGTAAATGGGAGGAAGGAGACCTTCTTCCAGCATTCCTGTTAGTGCATATGGGTGACTGTGTATTTGTTTTCAGCAAAAAGATATGTGCTCATAATTTGGTCAATGACTTATTGAAGTTGCATTGTTTGCTTGAAAATATCAGCTAGAACAAGTTATGAGCTGACAAGAAAACAGGGATATCTTTTTATTTTTAAATCATTTTATTGGGGGCTCGTACAACTCATCACAATCTATACATCCATCCATTGTGTCAAGCACATTTGTACATTTGTTGCCATAATTATCCTCAAAACATTTTCTTTTCACTTGAGCCCTTGGTATCAGCTCCTCATTTTTCCTCTCCCTCCCCACCCACCTTCCCTCACGAACCCTTGATAATTTATAAATTATTATTATTTTTTCATGCCTTACACTGTCCGATGTCTCCCTTCACCCACTTTTCTGTTGTCTGTCCCCCAGGTTATATGTAGATCATTGTGATTGGTTTCCCTTTCTCTCCCACTTTACCCTTATCCTCCTGGTATCTCTAATCTCATTAATGGTCCTGAGGGATTTATCAGCCCTGGATTCCCTGTGTTTCCAGCTCTGATCTGTACCAGTGTACATCCTCTGGTCTAGCCAGATTTGTAAGGTAGAATTGGGATCATGACTGGGGACGGGTGGGCAGTAAAGAACTAGAGGAAAGTTGTATGTTTCATCGTTGCTACCCTGCACCCTGACTGGCTTGCTTCCTCCCTGTGACCTTTCTGTAAGGGGATGTCAAGTTGCCTACAGATGGGCGTTGTCTCCACTCTGCCCTTCCCCTCATTCACAATGATATGATTTTTTTGTTCTTTGATGCCTGATACCTGATCCCATAGACACCTCATGATCACACAGGCTGTTGTGCTTCTTCCATGTGGGTTTTGTTGTGTCTCAGTTAGATGGCCACTTGTTTATCTTCAAATCTTCAAGATTCCAGAGGCTATGTGTTTTGTAGCTGGGCACCATCAGCTTTCTTCACCACATTTGCTTATGCACCCACTTTGTCTTCAGCGATCATGTCGGGAAGGTGAGCATCATGTAATGCCAGTTTAATTGAACAAAGTGTTCTTGCATTGAGGAAGTATTTGAGTACAGGCCCATTGTCCATCTGCTACCTTAATACGAAACCTATAAATATATG
>NW_022104341.1:79126856-79128200 GCF_000313985.2 Echinops telfairi
GCCAGGTTGGCACCATTAACTAACTCAACCTCTATAAATAAAAACAGGGATATCTTATTGAGAAGCTCCAGAGATGACACAAACTTGCTTTTAGGCCAATGAGAAGTCAATGAATATGGGGCAGAGACAACTTAAGAGGCTCTAGCTGAAAAAAATCATAGTTAAACTGAAAAGGAAGATGACCAGAAGGAGGAAGAGATTTGAGACCTGATCCTAATAGAAAAGAGCAAAAGAATTGGGGATATCTCTCCTGGACAGAAGACACGGGTATTCCTCACATCTATACACAATTGTCACTGAGCCAACTGGACAACACCGGTAATATCATATAGCAGTAGCTTTCAGTCCTGCCCAAAGTAGAGCTGTATAACTAATAAGAAATGTTAGATCCTAATCATGGAAAGAAATGAAACAGATGTGGTTCAATCAGCCCTACATAGAACAGAGTAGAACTATTCCTTCAGGGTTTCCAAGACTACACATCTACAGGGAAGCAGACAGTCGCACTTTTCCTTCATGGAGTAGCTGATAGATTTGAGATGCTGACCTGGCTGTTAGTAGCCAAATGTTTAGCCAGAGGACCACAGAGCTCATTAGAACTCAACAAATTCCAATCTTAGCTCTTCTATTCAGTAAGTATGTGGTTTGAGTATAGAAGATCAAAGGGGTAAACCTGACTTGAATAGGGAAAACCTTGTTAGTTGGCTCCCCGTCTGATGCACATTGGTCCTGATCTGGTTCTCAATTTTTTTTGTTTTGTTTTTCTGTTTGTTCATAGTAGGGCTGATATCAGAGGTGTTATGTTATTGGGGGGGAACCCTCTTGAAGCTGTGTTATATGTTTTCCTGTATATGACCCCCAGGATTGATGAACCTATAGAGGCAGCAAGTAGAATAAGGGTTTTGGAGGGTGGGGGGATAGGAGTACAGTGGTGGAGGTGGTGGTGGGGCTGTGTGTGTGAAGGCGATATCAAGGAGTTTAGGAAGGAAAAGAATGGAAACTTACTGTGGTAGCAATTGTCCAATACTGCTTGACGTGATTGAATTTTAGAATGATATGCTACATGTATGAGTTCCCGATTAAAAATAATTTTTTAAATAAGTATGTGGTTTGGGTCAGATCATTTCTCTTCCCTGACCCTCATGTTTCTCCTCTGTATAAATCTCACCATGTAGCCTTGCCGGAGTATGAAATGAAGTGATACATCAACGTTCCTCATGTTGTGCCTCTTCTACAGTGACTAGGCTCTAAAGCATTGCCCTTTTCTCCTTGCTACTTATGCAGAGTTTCAGGAAGCCCTTCTTGGCGAAGGCAAAATAAGGAGGGGATGGACAGAGAGGGAGA
>NW_022104341.1:79128307-79151944 GCF_000313985.2 Echinops telfairi
CAACAAATGTGCAGATGTGCTTGACACAATAGATGTATGTATGGATTGTGATAAGCGTTGTAAGAGCCCCCAATAAAATGATTTAAAAAAAAACTTATAAGATTAAAAAAAAAAAAATAAGGAGGGGATGCTGATGAGATGAAATACGGCAAAGAAGCTACTCCAATGAAGCCCCAGCAATGCAGGAACATGGCCTGGGGCATATGTTCTCTGACTTGATTTTGTGCGGACCACTTTTAATATAAACTTCCACCACCAATTATGGAAAACCAAGTGTAAGAAAGTGGAACAGTCCATCAGGAAAGCTGAAGCTTAGGGGATCTCTACTCTTGTCTTTAAGGGAGCTGCTCTCTGCTGCCTTATCCCCAACCTCTGATGTCTACTTTTTCCACACTCATGTTCCCCTGTCATCCCATCTAGAACGTTCTTTGTGACCCCAAGTAGACCACTTCATCTCTGGGCCTTCCTTTCCCTCACATTGCTCTAGATCTGACTAGATCTTTAAGGCTGTCAACTCTGGCCCTCTTTGCTTCGAGGGACCAAACTTAAAGAAGATCCATTCACCTTTGTCTATAGAAAGGAGCCCTGGTGACACAATGGTTACACATTGGACTGATAAGTGCAAGGTCTGCTGGTCAAAGCCACTAGCAGCTCCTCGGGAGAAAGACAAGGCTTTCTACTCAGGTAAAGAGTTACAGTCTCGGAAACCCACAGGGGCAGATCTACTGTGTAGTCTGCCCTACAGAGTCACCACAAGTCAGAACTGACACAATAGCAGTGAGTTTGGTTTGGTTTTGTCTGCAGGGTACCGGAATGCCGTAGAATTTTGGGGAAACCACTTTCTCTAGTTTTTCCTGCCTTGTGGGATAGACAGCCTCCTTTGTCTATCCACTCAAATCTGCTAAGCATCAGTTTGGCTTTAGCTCAAATCAGTGTTCTCACAACTGTGTTTTCTTTTGCAGCAACAACGACAACTTGACCTTCTGACGATAACCAGCCCCGGTGAGTAGGTGCAGTTGTTCTGCTCTGGCTTTCCCTCACTTCCTGGAGCAATGCCCGGATGCCTATCCCCATGCAGCCTTGCCCTCCTTTGACTCCGTGTATGAACAGCAGAACCCTTGCTCCATGAACTCCCCTTCTACCCACAACCTTCTGCCCCATGGGAAGTGTCTGGTCTTCCTCCCAGCTCTGGGTTACGTGCTCTTGACTAGAGAAATGTCAGATGTTGCTGCACTTCCTAGGGCCAGATTTCCCAAAAAGCACTCATTGGATTTAAATGTCAAAAAAGTGTTCTGGTCTCTTGAAAAATAAAAGTTTAAATTAATAGGAAATGAGCAAGCTGCCTGTTGGCGCCATGGAACGAAAGAAGTCCAGCTCATGAGGAAGGGGCTGTCTGAGAAGCTGACAGGGCTCTGGCCAGTGGCGCTCAAGGTCAGGGTGACTCTTGTGTCACACTTTGAAGAGAAGGTGAAATCTTCCCACAGAGATGTATGGGGTCATGGAATTTATATGTTCTCTTCATTCCCCTGACATCTAGCCCAGTGAGAGACTAAGCAGTTTAATTTTGTCAGAGTTGTAGTTTACTTTGAGTTGAGAAGTTGGAGCAAAACGGTCAAGACATGACATTCTCTCTTAGAACCCCAGGGGATGGCAGAGTCAGTAGGGTGAGTGAATATTTCAGAGTAGGCTTGATGGTTTATCTTCATCCATGCGTGATGTTCAAAATATTTATCAGCCCAGCAGACTTCCTGTTTTGTTGAACTTTAATACTTGGATCGCCAGACTATTTGAAGGTAGAGGATCCTGGAGACAAGGCCAATATAACAGAGAGTGGTCACAGGATCGTGTTGGTGGGGATCCCAGAGTGTGTCTGTCCCAGGGCAACGTTGCTTTCAACTAAGGTTTCCATGGAGGCCAATTGACATGTAAAGTAATTGAGGAGAACTCGCCCTCTGTAGGGAGTATAAGGGCATAATGATTGCTTATTCTACATAACTGAGGTGTGAGCCGGCGACAACATATAGAAAGTGCATACCTTCCTGTATTTCTACCTGGTAGAGCCCATTCATCATGGGACTTTAGAAGACAACGTTTGTGCAGCAGGTGGGAGATGCCACACAGAGTAATCTTCCTCTTACAGTGAGCCATGTAACATAATTATGTACAACATAACTATGTATACACTATCACTATTACGTATGCTATTGTTGATAGGTGCTGTCAAGCCAGTTTGGCCCCATAGTGGCCCTATGTACAATTAACATATCATATATACTTGTTTATAGGCCGAGTTTTTCAGCACATTTTTAATGCAGTTTTTGTGGGAGAATTAGGTGCCTTGGCTGATATTCAGGACAACTTATACTTGAGTATGTATGGTATATAGTAATTCTAAATCATGTGCTGGCATAAATAGAGTGGTTCACTGGCTTGATTTAGCAATGCCTCTTCAGGAAGACATTGTTCTGTCTTGCTTCATTACTTTCCTTCATAATTGTGTCCTGTTCTACTCCACATGCACTGACCTAGGTTACCCGCTCCCACATTCCATTCTCATTTGACCACTCCCTGACAATATACTGTGTTATGAATTGGAGCAGGTTCTTGGGTCCAAGTACCCTGGTGTGCTACCCAAATGCCCAGATATTGATCCTCACATAGGCACTGTAGGACCCAGGGCAGCAGAAGCCCCCAGGCTGATTGCCTGGTATTCCAGGGTCAGAGACCAATATCCATGTGTCATGACTTGGAAAGGTGAAGAAGCACTGTTACACCTCATAGTATCTAAGTGACTATTCCACATCAAAAGCATTTCCCTTTATTGCTGTTAGCCACATTCATCCCCATCCCTCACCTCCCCAAAGCTGCAGCAGCTGGCTTTGGGATGGCTACCTTGCCAGTGGAAGGTAAGCACCTGTTTGCCTTCCTCCCCAGACCATCTTTAGCACAGAACTACAGTCAGCTGCTATTACTCCTCCTAGACTAGCTTTCTTCAGAAATCCTGGTTGGACATGTTAAAGCTCTCAACTATCTGTGTAGTAGTATCTCCTTTCATATTTGATTTTGTTTCTCGTGAATAATTCCAATGCAAAAAAGAGTGGAGTTATTATGAACACTTATTGGCCATGTCTCTCGCAGGCACTCAAGTTTTGTCATATCAACGTGTCCTCTTTGCGATAAATATTTTATTTACAAATGCAGTTGATAATTTTCTATACTTCTCCCTGAATGGATTGTTCTCCCTTCTTATGAAAGGTAACCAGAGTTGTGCATCCATGTTTCTCTATATTTAAACTTATTCAAAAATATAATCAATATTATGAATTCCTATAAATGGTGTCAGGTTATAAATGTCATTCTGTGATTCTTGCGCTACACATGTTGATATTGTAGAGATTAATTCATGTTGCCAGGTAGCACCCTGGTTCATTCATTTTAACTCCTGTATAGTATTCCCCCTATGGTTAAATCGCTGTTTGTCCATTTCCCCCTGCAAACAATACTGCTAGGACCATTTATTTGAATGTCTACTGTTCATCTCTATGAGAATTAATTGGGAATTTCTCTAGGAAAGGGAGTGCTGATGATATGGACCTTCATATTGACTATATATTGTTCAATCATTTTGTAAAGTACTTAGAACAAGTCACACTTACAAAAGCAGTGTGTATAGGCTTACATTTTCACACATTGCTAAGGCAGGCCTACACGTGATATTGCCCTCTGTTTTATTGTACTTCCCATGTGTAGCATTATTGTTGCAAATGGAACGTTTGTAACAACCCTGCATTGACCAAGTCTGTCAGCACCTTTTCCCCAAAGCATTGGTTTCTTTGTGTCTCCTCGCATTTTGGTGATTCTTACAATATCTCAAACTTTCTCATCATGCTTTTGAATATTCAACAGCATTTTGTAAATTTAACTTTTATATGCACTGGAAAGACAAAACATTTGTGTGGCTCACTTTATTGTTTACTTTATTGTGGTGCTTTGGAACCACACCCACAATACCTCCTAGGTATGCTTGTATTTAGAATTGTCAGACTTACAATGTCAATCATCATGCCAGCTTGAAATAGTATTCCATTGCTATTATAATATAATCATGTTTCTGTGATTACCAATGGAGTTGCATATCTTGTCATATGATTATTGGCTATTTTTTCCCCTAGGTGAATTTATTTTTTAAATCTTTTGTATATTTTTATTGAATTATTTCTTTCTTATTGATTAAGAGTTCTTTATTGATTAAGAGTTCTGAATATCAATATTTGACTCATATACATCGCAAGTATTTTATCTAGACTGTGGCTAATACATATTTTTTCATTTTAATTAAAATATATTTCATATGGAAGGTTTTAGTTATAATGTAGCATATCATTCTCTTTATGAGCTTTGTGTTTGTGACCTATTATAAAACATTCTTTCCTACTTATTAAAAATAACAAAACAGCAACTCACTGCCATCACATCAATGACAACTCATAGGAACCTCATAGGACAGGCTTTCCAAGTTATTAAAAATAAAAACAACGACAATAACTCACTGCCGTCGAGTCAATGACAACTCACAGTGACCTCATAGGACAGAGTGGACCTGCCGCTGCGAGTTTCTAAGACAACCGTTTACAGAAGTAAATAGCCCCGTTTTTCTCCAGAGGAATGGCTGGTGGTTTTGAACTTCTGACCTTGTGGATCATAGCCCAATGCTTAACCACTATGCCACCAATACTCCTTATATATTAAGAAAATATTTTCCTATGTTTTTGTCTGAAAGCTGTCAATTTTGTTTATCACACTTAGAGCTTTGTCACAGTTAGGACTGGTCTGTATATACTCTATAAAGTAGAAATTTAATTATTTTATGATTAGATTTCAATAAGCCATTGTCTCTGATACAGTCTAAACTATACATCTCTAACAAAGTGAAAAGTCATTTCTAGTTTTATTCTTCTTCCCATTACAATAGGGTTGTTAGCATGTTTTGACTATTAAACGTTAACTTGTCAACATCTGGCTATTGTTATTTAAATATTTTTCAAAAAATACAATCTACTATTGTTATTTAAAGATTAATTGACTTTTCCTACACTGCTTGTGAATTTTTGTGTTATCTTCTTTATTGTATCACACATTTTCTTATATCACCTTACAAACGTGAATCCCTTAATAGCTCGCTTAGTGAGAGTCCATGCGTAATCTTCGTCTGTGCATGTCCTTACTTTTATTTTCTTCTGAATGATAGTTTGTTTAGGTATAAAATTTTGTTTATGGGTGATTTTCATTTGCACTTTGCAGATTTTTCCCCCATTGTCTTGTATCCACATTTGCTAATGAGAATTCTGTTATCGTTTGTTTGGATAACTGATAAAAATATCACAGAGGGCACATCTGACCTCCTTTGGATACACAAAGTAGAAGGGGAATCAAACTCCACACTAATGCCATAAGGAAGAGGTTGGACATGCCTTCACCCTCTATCTTTCTTTACCTAGTCTAGCACCAACCATTCCTCCTTTCTCTGCTGGGTTTCATGCTCTGTTGCCATGACCACCCAGTGCTCACAAACAGTTCCCACAATTATAGGGGACTATACAGGGCTGTTATGTATCAGAATTGACTGATGGCAGTGCATTTGGCTTGGTTTTCATTAGAAAAGTTCACAGTTGGCCACACGTCAGGATCAGAAAACATGAGGAACAGTGCCTTTTGTCGATAGTAGAGTCTGTCCTCAGCCTCTCAGCCACGTGGCCTCCTAGGCTTCTGACTGCGTGCATCAAGAAGCTCCCCCACTGCTCTGCCTCACAGTTTCTTAATCTTAGTGCTGCTCCTCTGTCGTGTCTCATTAGTTAGTGTGATTTGGCCTTTACGGCTTCTACCATGTCAGGCAAAAGGGGATCCTGAATACGCCCCACTAGTCACTCTTTTTCATTGATGATCTTGGGAATTCTTTGGTCCTCTGTTTCTGAGCTGACTCTCACACAGGGAATGGTAACTAAAGCTCATCATCCCTTCTTTTAATACTCCACACACCCTATTTGCATGGCCCCAACCAATGAGTAAACTGATGAGAATTACAGAGATATGGATAGAAGAGTAATATTAAGAAATTTCACTTCAACACAATAACCTATTTTTTTTGGTATGGTAGGTTTGAAGAGCTTTTGACCTAAATATTCTACTTTTTTATTTCATTGTGTTTCGGTATAAATTTCGCTTAATTATTCCTGTGTGGTACTCTGAGTATAATTTCCTTCTGAGAACTTATGTCTTTCCTTAATGCTAGGAAATTATCAGCAAATTATCTCTTCAAATATTGCTCCCCCACTCTAATAGTTTTAACTTTCTTCTTCAAGAATTCCCATTAGATCAATGTTGGATTCTTTCAATCTCGTGTTTCATCGATCTTAATTCATTTTTCATAATTGTTATTATTTTTTCTTATTATACTGATTCTGGGAGATTTTCTCACAAGCAATTTGCACTCATAAATTGATTTTTTCACCATTTCTAATCTAGATTTTTACTGTTGTTTTGCAATATTGCAAAAAATGTGCTTTTTCCTTTTATATGATTTTTCATTTTATTCATATCAACCTGTTTTATTCCTGATTTTTCTATTTTTATAACTCTCTGTTCTGTTTTTATACCTTTATTTGGCTCTCTGAACCTTATCAATGTGGTTATTTTAAAATATTTGACCATTATATAAAATAATTTCATCTGCAGTGAATTCAAGTTCCAATTCATTTTTTTAGTGTAAATTTTTAGCATTTAATTTTTCATGTGTTTAAGATTTGCTAGTTCAATTGAAAGAGCAACTTTTCTATCCTCACCTCTCCCACAACTTCAGATTTCCATTGGCTCACATTTCCTGGTGATGGTTTTGGACTTGCCTCTACTTACATTTTCAGGACATCAACTGGTGAACAATAGAAATATGGACTATCCAGTCACAAAAAGTCAGCAGGATAGCTTGGCATGACTTCCCTTCCTCTGTCTATGCTTGTCTTCTCCCGAGGACTGTAACATACAGGAGCTATATCCCCCAGAAAGTTCTCCAGCAGCCTTTTTTGTCTAGGTTCCTCTCAAGATAGGAGAGCACTACTCTTCAAGGACCTTGCTAGAAGTAGAAGATTGCCGATCCCTCTCTCATACAGAGCACTTTGGTCTGTCTTATCCCATAAGATGTAGCATTTCAAATGCCAATGACTATTTCTATAGCCAGTCCTCAGCAAGCCTCCAAACCACTTGCACTTTTGCATATCAATGTATTTTAGCTTAATAGCAATATGTTTTTCTCAGTGAACCTCAACTATATATTTTTATGTTGTCCAATATTACTAACAGATGTGAATAAATGGGTTTAGTGAAGCCTGAGCTTATTTAGCTACTTAAGCCAGAAGTCAAAGTACACTCTCTTCTGTACTTGCGAACACATTTATTCTCCTTTGACCGCTTTAAATAGAAACGAGGCTCTATGTGGTAATATTACTTTCCTACCCAAGTAAAGCCTTTAACCACAAAGACAAACTATTATTTCATATGCATATGTGCAAATTTGCATGAAACTTTTTATTTTACTTTCGAATGCATATTTCCTAATTTGATTACAAATTCTCTGTGGGAATTTCATGTAGTTCCAAAGCGTCTATATTCTAAACCTTTCTATTGGTATTTAAAGGAGCCCTGGTGGCATAGTCAGTTGCCCCTTGGGCGCTAACCACTAGGTCAACAATTCAAATACCAGAAAAGAAAGCAAGTGAGCATTAATTGGCTAGAAAGCTATGACTTGAAATGCAGTCCCCCTTTTGGACCTGGAAATGAGTGTGTAAACTAGGTCTCCCAGCTGCCTCTGAGAAGTAAAGGAGCAGAGGGGGATGGGGAGGTTAACACCCTGGTACTTCCTCTGCTCAGATGTGGAAATAGCAGGCGCCATGGGCCGAGAAATCCATGGAGGAGGAGGAGTTGTTGTTGAGTGTTATTCAGTCAGCTCCAACTCGAGCGACCCTTTATAGAACAGAAAGACTGCTAGATCCTGTGCCACCCGCACAATGCTAATGTGTGAGCCCATTGTTGCAGCCATTGTGTCAATCCGTCACCTTGAGAGTCTTCCTCTTTTTTGTTGCCTCTTTACTTTACCAAGAATGATGGGGTTTTGTTTGTTTGTTTTTCGGGGACTGGTCTCTCTCTCTCGGCAACCTACCAAAACACCTCAGACGAAATCTGACCATCCTGTAATCTGAGGAGCATTCTAACTGTGTGTCTTCAAGGACAGATTATTGTGTTCTTTGGGCATGCTGTGGTATCTCAATAGTCTTCACCACCACTGTCATTCGAATGCATTAATCTCTCTTCCTTATTCTTTGCCTGGCTGTCACATGTGTATGAAGTGAATGAACATACCATGGCTTGGATCAGGCACAGCCTGGTCCTTTCAGTGACACTCTTGCTCCTCAACACTGTAAAGAGCGCTTCTGCAGCTGATGTGCTCCATGCAGTTTGTCATCTATTTTCTTGATTGCTGCTTCCTTGAACGTTTATTTGAATCCAAGCAAAGTGAAGTCTTGAACTTCAAATTTTCATGATTTATCATGATGATGTCTACTGGTGGAGTGGTGAAGATTTGGTTTCCTTTTATATTGCAATTAGGAGCTTGAATTCTTCAATTCGTTCATTGTGAGATGGATTCAGCATGTTCTTCCTTTTAGCTTTCTAACTCCATGTCTTTGCACATTTCTTTAGAATGTTCTTCTTTGTCTTCTGGAATTGTCCTTTGAAATTTCCTGTTTGGCACTTAGACATCATCATTTCTTTCATTCGCTTTAGCTACTCTGCATTCGAGAACACGTTTCATCATCTTTACTAACATCTACTTCGGTCTTCTTTTTTGTTCTTGTCTTTTTTATTGGCCTTTTGTTTTCTTCCTGTACGATGTTCTTGATGCCATCCTACAGCTCACTAAGTCCTCAGTGTTCAATAAGTCTCATCTGACCTTGGGACGGTCTCTAAATTTTGGTGGTATACTCAAGGCTTTTATTTTGGCTCTCTTGCACATGTTTTAATTTTCTTCTTCTCCAATCTGAAATCGCATGTGAGCAATAGATGGTCTATTTCACAATCAGCCCCTGGCTTTGTTTTTTTTTCCCTGATGATAGTGAGCTTTTCCAAATTCTCTCCCCATGTATATATTTAGTCTTCTTCCTGTGTATTCCATCTGGCTGTGTCCACATATACAGTTGACACTTGTGTTGTAGAAAAATGTATTTTGCAATGAAGTTATTGGTCTTGTAAAATTCCACCATGTGATCCCCAGCTTCATTTCCACATATTTTACAATTACTGATCCTTCCTCTTTGTTTCCAACTTTCACATACCAATTGCCATTAATAGTCAATGCATCCTAACTGCATGTTTAATCCATTTCAAACTCAAGAAGTTGATCTAATTTGTTTGGTTTTTAACCACTAGCTTTAGCATTTGGTGCATAAATTTGAGTTATAGTTGTGTTAACCAAATTTCTTTGTGTGTAGATATCATCCTATCACAGATAGACTTTTTTGACGTTCTTTTTGACAATGTATGTGACACTATTCCTCATGAATTTGTCATTCCTGCATAGTAAACCATATTATTGTCTGGCTCACCATGGCCAATACCATCCATTTCAGCTTATTAATACCTAGACTATGAATTGTTATGTGTTCCATTTTATTTTTTATGACTTTCAATTTCACTGGATTCATATTTTGAATTGTCAATGCATATTTGAAACTGTGTCATCTCATTTTGAGTCACATCCTATCAGCAAATGAATGTCCTTCAAGCTTTACTCCATATCATTCAGGTTGACTCTAATCTAAGGAGGCAACTCTTAGAGAGTCAAAATTTTAGTGCTTTCCCACCCGAGAGACACATCTCCCAGCATCATATCTGACAGTGTTACACTTCCTATGTGAAGTTGCCTTCTGTAATCTTCTTTTGTAGGCAGGATTCAGTGACCAACTCTGCTTGGTATGATTAAAGCCTAAAATTGCAGGGGCATCAAAGCCCTTGTGACTCTTCCATTAAATAGACTGCATTTCAAAGAGATAATCCACTTTCCTTGAATTTTGTGGAAGTGTTCAGGAAACAATAAATTCCACCTGTTTATTCCCACTGAATTTTGTGAAAATGATACAAGTGCTAAATGATGATAAACTGAATCACCTGGATATAACTTGGATGCTTTGGGCTTTGTCTCTAACTGAAGTACCACCTTGCGATACAAACTCAGTCCCTCTGATGAGTAAAGAAACAAGAGACAAAACTAGCCATTGTCACTTACAAAGCCACACAAGTCCAGGGAGCCAGCTCAGAGTGACCAGGACCAAGAGTGCTGCCAAATCAGAGGATCCCTGATCTCATGCCCAGGAAGTTTCCAGGAGACTTGAAATGCATGAGGGTTGAGGGGAGGTGGTGAAAATGCATGCACATCATCAAACCAGCTTCATAGTGATCTTTAGGGAAGAAAAATAAAGTACTCTTAATCCCACAACCTTAGCATTGTACAAAATCTAATTCTATTTATACATTTTCCCTTTTGGTTCTTGTCTTTGTGCAGGCACATATTTACATAATTGCAATCACAGTAAGTTTTTATATACATCGTTTTCACTTAGCATTATTTCAAAACACTTTCTATGATGCTATGTAGTTTACATACTAGCCATCTTTTTATAATAAGTTTTTCTATTAACACCCACACATGCCCATGGTACAAAATTTTTAAAACAGGGTTGTTATAAATATGAAAATATGTTATCTCCCTGAGGGAATTACTATTTAACATTTTAACACATTTACATCATCGACTTTTTTCCTAGCCATGTCTAAGTTTGTTTTACATAGCTGTGATCAAAACAATATGTAACATTTTATTCTGATTTTTTTCCTTATAGGGTTTTTCAGATTTTTCACTGACAATAGAAATATTTCCCCATGGAAATATTGGGGAAATCATGTTGGGGAATTAACTTGATTCTAATTTCTCAACCACCACAATTATTAAAGAATTTGGGAAACTGGTCACCAATTTTACATGGAAAGGAAAGAAACTAAGGATAAGTAAAATAGTATTATTAATAATGAAAACAAAGTAGGAGGCCTTTCACTTCCAGACTTTAAAACCTGTTTGTATAGTCATGTTGATCCAAATAGCCTGATACTAGTACAATGAAGGCAATGAATACCAGTGGTTTAGAAGTAAGAACTCAGAAATACAACCAAATACCAGTAGACACCTAATCTTTGATAAAGGACTAAAACATAGTAACTTGGGAAAGAGATTTTTTGTTCAACAAATGGTGCTGGAAACATTGGATCTTTACTGCAAAAGAGCGAAACAGTAGTCATACCTCACACCATTACAAAAATGAACTCAAGATGGATCAAAGACCTAAATATAAACCATACAATTATAAAGGCCATCTATCTAAAAATAGGGACAAACTTAAGGACCTTAACACAAGGCATATACACATTACTGAACATAATAAAAAATATCCACACTATAGAAGACAAAATAAAAAATTGGAACCTACTAAAAATATGACATTCATGCACATTAAAAAACTTCAAAAGAGTTAGCAGAGAACTCAAGGATTGGGGAAAAAATATTCAGTAATAGTAGTACTTCAGATATAGGGCTAATATTAAAAATCTATAGAAAACTACAACATCTTAACAAAAAATATATATATAAGGCTAGAACAGGTACACCGGTACAGATAAGAGCTCTCAACACAGAATCTAGGACCGATAAACCCCTCAGGACCAATAATGAGAATAGCGAAGCCGTGAGGGGTCGGGGGAAGATGGTGGAGAAGGGGGAGAAAGGGAGAACTGATCACAATGATCAGTATGCAACACAGATTAAAAACAGAAACATGGGTGAAAGGAGACAGGGGATGGTGTAAAATATGAAAATGAAAATAATTTATAAATTATCGATGGTTCACGAGGGTGGGAGGGGGAAGGAACTCAAGTAGAAAGAAAATGTTATAGAAATGATGATGACAATATATGTTCAATATATGCTTGATACATGAATGTATGGATTGTTATAAGAGCTGTGAGAGCCCCCAATAAAATGATTTCTTAAAATAAAAAAAGAGGTGCACAAGTCATGAATACACAATGTACCATAGACAGCATCCAGGCAACCAACAACAATATGAAGAAATGTTCACATTTATTAGCATTAAAAGAAATTTATTAAAACAATGAGATACTATCTTACACTAACATGCTCATCAAAATTAAATAAACAAAACAAACAGAAAAAAGATGCTAGAGAGGATATGGAAAAATCGGAAACTCTTTTACATCGCTGGTGGGACTGTAGCATGTACAGCTACTATGGAAATCAATATGGCACTTCCTTAAACAAATACAAGTCCTTATGATACAGCAATCTCTCTACTGGGTCTATACACTAAAGAAATAAAGAATATAACATGGACAGACCTATGCACCCCTATGTTTATTGCTGCAATTTCCATAATAGCCGAAAGAGGAACAGCCAACAGCCTCGATTATACCAGAATGGATAAAAAATTATGGTACAATCATATAATAGAATGTTTTGCACCAGTGAAAAAACTGACAACTCTCTTAAACACAGTAAGGCATGGACAAAACTAGAGAACATTATATTTAGCACACTTGGTTAATCATACAAAAATAAATATTTAATAGCATCATTATTATAAGGAAAAGCAAATAAAAAGAAACATGGTTTCACACCAAAAGAGAGGACGTTGATGACTGTGAGTAGGCGTGGGCCAGGAGGGGGCACGGGAAGAGCGGAGGGTCAGATGTTGAGGAAGAAAGGGAGGAATAGAAGGAGAAGCACATTCATGGAAGGTTTAATGGGGATTGTTGTTAATTTTATTTCTTGAGATGGGCTGTATAAATACATACAGTGTGTTTCTTTAAAAACAAAACCCCCCACAGTCCTTCTCCTTCAAACTTAAAATTTAAAAAGCCTATGAGCAATGCATGCTTATATTTCAAGTCTCCAGTATATCCCATTTTATATAGGTAGCTTGACTTGCGGGGAACAAACAAACAAACATATCCTATTACTCATTTGTGTCATTACCAGATGTTTTGCTCTTATAAATAACTCCACCTTAAAATTATCTGCGAAAAGGCTTTTTACTTCTTTTGCATAATTTTTTAGACTGGATATTTTATGAGTGGAATTACTGAATCAAAGAGCATTAATATGTTTAAAGAATTATGGAGCCTTATTGCCAAGTCATTTTCCAGAAAGGTTGCATCAACTTGCACTTCCTCCTCCATTTCTCATGCCAACAGTGAGAAACCACAGCACTGCATGTTAGTCAGAAGGTTTATTAAATCTAAGTCAACAAATTCCTGAATCTGTGAAATAGATAAAGGCAATTCCCAACTCTGTAAAATATGTAAAGGCAAGAACTCAGCCTCCAACAGACACACTGAATATCTACTTTAGGGTATTTTTTTCCCAGAAAATCAATACAAGATACCATAGTCCAGGATTCAGGTGATGGGTTTTGACTTAAAGAAGCCAGGTGGTGCCATGTGGGGACTTTCAGGTGAGAGAATTGAGCTGTGGGAAGAATTAGAGGTATGACACCCCCCAAAAGCACCATAGTTAATCAGACCTTCACTATTGAGCTGAATGCAGGCCCCAGCATCGAGAAACTGGAGTTCAGGGCAGGTTACCAGAGCGAACAGTAAGGCAGAGGGAACAATATAAGTAGAAGTCTTCAACTGTGATCTAGGTTGGTTTAAAGAAAAATAGAGAATTCATCGGTTCATGTAAATGAAATTTACAGAAATAAATGTACCCTTTAGTGCATTGCGATCAAGTGTTCAAAGAAGCCATCTGTTCTCTTTTCCTGAACTTTCTCAGCATTGACGCCATGTCCAGACCACCTGTGATCTTAGAATGGCGGTAACAACTGCAGAGAGCAGTCTCTAAAATTCCAGTCCAGTAGAAACATGCAAGAGACTGTTAGTCAGATGTCCTCGCATACTCTCTTTTGTTTCTTACATAATTGAGTCATTACAAACCTAAATTTGAACTAGTATCTGTATCAAAGAAATCCACAGTGCTGAGGATAGAGATCTAAACCCTATCCTCTACGATACATTTGGAACTGGTGTGACCTAGAAATCACCCAAGATTACATGAGTTTTGAAGTAACCACTTCTCTGGCCAACCTAAACCAATTTATCTCGCCAACCAAATCTTACAGTGTGACTGATAAGATTGGAGAGCAGAGCAAATCTAGAGCCGGTGTGTACCAGCTCTTCTAACCAGGATGCTACACCCAGCAAGGGCTCCAGTCCTGTGAAATGACAGGATTCATCATCAGTTGGGCTAATGCCTTCGACCCAAGGAGGGCTTTCCTGGTTAAAAGCCAGACACTCACATCGGTCGTGTGAGATGAGACACTGGGTCTTGGAGTGAGTAGGCTGCAGAGATCAGAGCATGTGTCTAACTGACATGGAGAAGGATGATAGCATTCACTAGGAGCTAACAGGGTAGTGGATATTGGGGAACGTGGTGGACATGAGTTCTAATCTTGATTCTGCTATGTCATGGCTCCATGACCTTGGGTAAGCTATTTACTTGTTTGGGATAAGGTGAAAAATAAGTGAGGTAACAATGAAAGTAAATTCCCTAGGATATTGCTATGGGGAGAAAAATGAGGCTTTCTACTCCCCCCAAATATTTACAGCATCAGAGGACCTACAGGGTAGCCCTACTCTATCCTAGAGTATCAATATGAGTAAGAACCACTTGATGCAAGTGAGTGAGTATGTTATTAATATTAGTGTGAAATGGCATATGCATTGGAGACCAAAGCAGAAGCTGAGTAGGTAACACTTAGCCTTTTCTACAAAGGGGCTGGAGAAGAAGAGGGTTCATCTGACCTTAGTCGTCACTTTTCATTGGTTTCAGGGCCTAGAAATCTAAATTTCCAGACTTAAGGTATGCAGCAGCATATGGGTGCCTCTGCACCTGTAAAGCAAAGAATTTCTCATAGGTGAAATATGCTGTGCCCAGGGATGGAACAGAGCAATTATTGTCACCCCGGGTTAGCCATGGGCCAGATGTTATTGTTGTTAGGAGGTTCCGTGCAGTCAGTTCCAACCCAAAGCCACCTTATGCACAACAGAAGGAAACACTGCATGGGCTAGAGAGACCCCCTGATGATCAAAGGATAACGGTGAAAACTAGCAATCTTGTCATTGTGTCCAGTATCCATTTTTATTTATCTCTATGGAAGACATTCTAATAATTATTTCTGTTTTAAAAAAAGACAAAATGTTATCAATAGAATGATAAATTAGCAATTTTTCTAAGTAGCCACTTCCTTCATGGAAATGGAGAGAAAAATACTGATTGTGTTTCATTGGTCCTTTTAATCAATTGTCTATGCAAACCTATCTTAAAGATGTAGAAATTCTTCAATCTGCTCCAAAGTTTAAAAGGGGGGCAGGCATAGTGCTATGTATAATTTCTATTCATATATCTACTTATTGGTTGTATGTATACAGAAGCAGAGTCCAGGAAGAAATATATGGGATCTGTGATACCTACATACATTAGGCATTCGAATCCTGTTCCTCCCATTTACAGTTGGACTTTGGGAATAGCTATTCAATTTTCAATGGTTTACCTTTCTTTTTCCATCTCGAGCAGAGAGGAATGCTAATGATGCTTCTTAGAGTTTGTAAAGGTTAGATATGATGTACGTGAAGTGCCTGACCCATGGTATATTTGAAATAAACAGGTTTATTGTGATTGCATGACAAATTACCCCAAATTTTAGCAGTCTCAGGCAACAACAAATCTTTATAATGTCACACGGTTTTGCTGTGTGTCAGAAACCTATAAGGAGCTCATCAAAGTGAAAATACTTTGGCTTCACTACAATAAAAAGAAAGAATCTTTTTTTTGGTGGGGGGGGGAATTGTGTTCCTCAATATTAAATTCCATTTGTACCACATCCTTTGGTGCACTGCAAGAATGTGGTAAATGGACATTGAGTTGCCCCTGAGTTGAGACAAGGGGTGCTCCAAGTATGTGTACTTGTTTTACCTAGATACTAAACATCCAATGTCATATCAGCCCAGCTGATGCATACCCTACACACTTGCTCTCATCGAAACATTCTCAAAGACTAGGCTAGAGGGAAGTGGGGGTTTGATCTTGGCAAGATTTACTGAACTGTCATTACTTATGCTTACAAAGCACTACTGGAAAAGAAAAATATATATATAAAGAATCTCTGTGGCAAAAGAGAGAGAGAGAGAGAGAGCACATTGGGATGAGTCCAGCTGGGGAACCCATGGTTCAAATTTCTACCTTAGGCTGTATTTTCTAGAGAAGCCAAACAAATGAAGTTTATATATTTATACAGAGTTATTGCATGGAGTTGGTTTCAACTCGGAGGAGCCATATTTACAATAAACCAAGAAACACTGCCTGATCCTGTGCCATCCTCACAATCATTGTTATATTTGGGCCCATTGTTACATTGTGTCAATTCCTCTTGTTGAGGGGCTTCCTCTTCATCACGTTCCTTCTACTTTACCAAGTTTGATGTCCATTTGTTTCCCAGAATTAATCTCCCTTGATAACATGTTCAAAGTATATAAGACAAAGTCTCACCATTAACACCTCCAAGAATTATTCTGGTTATACTTCTTCTAAGACAGATTTGTTGGTTCTTCTGGCAATTCACTGCATTTTAAATAGTCTTTGCTAGCAACACAATTCAACTGTATCAATTCTTCAATTGTCCTTATTCACTGGGCAACTTCCACATGCAGCTGAGGCAATTGGAATACCATGGCTTGGATCAGGCACACCCTGGTCCCCAAGGTAGCATTCTTGCTCTTCAACATTTTGAAGAGGACTTTTGCAGCAAATTTGACCAATGCAATACTATAGTCACTTGACCCCTTGACTGCTACTTCCATGAAAATTGATTGTGGATTTAAGCAAGAAAAAATTCTTGAAAACCTGAGCCTTTTCTCCATTTATCATGTTGTCTGTCAGTCCAGTTGTGAGAATTTGGGTTTTCTTTCCATTGAGTTGTATCCACACTAAAGACTACAGTCCTTAATCTTCATCAGCAAGTGCTTCAAGTCCTTCTCACTTACAGCAAGTAATGTATCGGCTACATATTCTTGTTAATGAACCTTCTTCCCATCAAATGCCATGCTCCTTTAAATAGTATAGTTTCTCAGATTATTTGCTCAGTGTACAGATTGAATAATTATGGTAAAGGAATACAATTTAGCAAATTTTTCACACCTTCCCTAACTTTAAAACATACACTATCCTCTTGTTTTATTCAAATAATTCCCCCTTTTGCTCTACTTAAGGGTCAACATGAGCACAATTAAATTGTTCTGGAATTCCATTTATTTTCAGTGGTATCCATAATTTGTTATAATCCACACAGTTGAATGCCTTTCTTTTTTTTTAATCATTTTATTAGGAGGTCATGCAACTCTTATCACAATCCATACATACATCAATTGTGTAAAGCGCATTTGTACATTCATTGCCCTCATCATTCTCAAAACATGTGCTCTCCACTTAAGCCACCAGCATTGGGTCCTCATTTTTCCACTCCATCCCCACTCACCCCTCCTCATGAGCCCTTGAGAATTTATAAATTATTATTTTGTCATATCTGGCCCTGTCCGACATCTCCCTTCACCCACTTTTCTGTTGTCCATCCCCCAGGGAGGAGGTCTCATATAGATCCTTGTAATCGGTTCCCTCTTTCCAACCCATTCTCCCTCTACCCTCCCAGTATTGCCACTCACACCAATGGTCCTGGATTCCCTGTGTTTCCACTTGCTATCTGTACCAGTGTACACCCTCTGGTCTAGCCAGACTTGCAAGGTAGAATTCGGATCATGATAGTGGGGGTGGAGTGTGTGTGGAGGAAGCATTCAGGAACTAGAGGAAAGTTGTATTTTTCATTGTTACTGCATTGCACCTTGACTGGCTGGTCTCCTCCCCAAGACCCTTCTGTAAGGGGCTCTCCAGTGGAATGCCTTTCTGTTGTCAATAAAACCCAAGTAAGCATCTTCCTGGTATTCTGTACTTCCAGCCAAGGTCCATGTCTCTTAAATCCAACTTGAATTGCTGGCGACTCTCTATTTATATGTATTGCTACAGCCATTTAAAATTATTTTAAGCAACATTTTACTTGTATGTGATATTAATGATATTGTTCAATAGTTTTCACATTGTATTGGGTCACCTTTCTTTGGAATGGGCATAAATATGAATTTCTGCTAGTTAGTTTTCCAGGTAGCTGTTTTCTGAATTTCTTGGCATAGACGCTGAATATTTCCAGTACTTACTTTTCTTGTTGAAACATTTCAATTGGTATATTGTCAATTCCCGGAGCCTTGCTTTTGCTAATGCTTTCAGTTTAATGCAATCTGGATTTCTTCCTTTAGAACCATTGGTTCTCTCTTGATCATACATTACCTCTTGAAATGGTTGTAAATTGACCAGTTATTTGGGGTATAATATCTCTATGTTCCTTCCACTTTTTTGTGATGCTTACATTAAAAAACCAAACTCACTGTCATCAAAGCAATTTGTTGTATTAGGTGAAATAACATATGCTTCTTGCAGCTATCAAAGCCTTAGAAATACTCATGTTTCTTAGGAAAGTATTTCTCTGAAAAATGACCACATATTAGCTAATATCCCAAAACTACTGCTATCGAGCTAATTCTAACTCATAGAGAGAGCCTAAAGAATAGAGTAGAACAGCTTCACAGGCTATAAATTTTAATAGCTGTAGACTGCCATATCTTACTCCCATTGGTGAGTTCATACTGCCAACTTTTTTGGTTATCAGTCAACTGCTTTAAACACTGTGCAACCAGGGCTCCTTAATGATTAACCCCGGCCTATTAGGTCATTCTCTGAAGTGTCAGTAGAGTTTTTATTGTCAGTTGCAATGCAGTCTTGACCCCTCCAGGTGGTGACTAAACACTTGTCCTATACAGCTGATCTATTTTCCTCTAGAGACTAAAAGTATGAGGAAGTTCAGCCCAGTCCAACTGAGTTCTATTACCCAATGAATGGGTAGATGTCCTGGATGTTTTCTCTTTTAGAAAAGATAATATGGAAGGCTGACTTGTTAGAGGATACTTTGTAATTGCAATGGTGAAATGAGGAAAATTGGTGGTTTTCACTTGTTTTAGAGGAAATGAGATTTGCTTTTCCATATCAACTCCCATTAGATTTGTTTGTGAGTCCAGCCTCACATTACTTTACTACAGCTCCCTTCCCTACTTTAGAGGCCAAGAACCCACTACTAATCTTCTATGCTCTGCTCTCTGCCTTTGTTTTGCTTCCTGGAATATCCACCAGGGGCCGTATCAGAAAAATATCTATGTTGTTCCCACTAAATCCTTTGCTTTGATACCTTCTATGCTTTCTTACTTCAAAACCCCTTGGGTTTCTTTTTCCCTGGGCCCTGGTTGTGAAGAGCAGTAGTGACCTACCCCACCCACTTTCTTCTATCTGGGAGAGGAACACAATATCAGCAATAATGGCCACCAGCACATGATCTTTTCATAGCATAAATTCAGTGTACAAGGTGATGTTCCATTACTTGAACAATGGGGGAATCCTATAAAGAAAGTACACATCAGCATTCCATATTTGAAGTTGAAGAAGGAAAGAGGTTCATAAAAATGATAAATGTTGCAAAACGTATATGGTAGATCCAAAAGTCAGAGATTGAAGTCAGGGTTTCAGACTCCACATCTAGTGGACGTCTGCCCATTCAGCTGCCCTCCCAACCACAGGTGCTGCTTTGTGAGTGGTTGTGGAGATAATAAAAGGCAAACTGAATGTGGGGCCACTTGCTGAGGAAAAAAAAGATTATTAGAATGAGAAATCACCATAGGGCCTGTGATAAGAGACTCAAATGCAAAACAAACTCACTGCCATCGAGTCCATGCTCACTCAGAGCGACCCTGTGGGGCAGGGTAGAACTGCCCCCGTGGGTTTCCAAGACTGTAACTCTTTGTGGGAGTATGCAGCCTCCTCTTTCTCCCATGGAGCAGCTGGTAGTTTCAAACTGCTAACCTTGAAGTTAGCAGCCCAATGAGTAACCACTACACCTCCGGAGCTCCTTGTGATAAGGGTCTAGATCAGTGGTTCTCAACCTTCCTAATGCTGCGACTCTTTAATACAGTTCCTCAGTGTGGTAACCCCCCAACCATAAAATTATTTTTGTTGCTACTTCATCACTGTAATTTTGCTACTGTTAGGAATAGTCGTGACCCACAGATTGAGAACCGGGGGTCTAGATAGAGGCAGACAATGGAGGAGAAAGTTTAGAGCAGACCACACTTACTGTGTATAATAAATTAAGTCACTAAGTCAATGTTACTTTTATGTGCCACGTCCACCCCTTCCAGTCACAATCAAGTCAACTCCGACTCATGGTGACTCTGTATCAGAGGAACACTGTGGTCTCTAGTGTTGTCGGTCATTGATTTTACTGCAGTCCATCGCCAGGCCTTTATTTCAAGGCACTTCCTGATGGAGTCCCGCCTTTTAGTTCACAGCTAAGCATAGAAACCTTGTTCACTATGCACAAACAGCATGTCCACCCCTACCTGAGCACAAAAGGATCTGGCAGGCTGCAAGGGGAACTTAGTGACCTCATTTGAAAAGTGAGCTGCTGGAGTCTGGAGCCTAGAACCAAATAAGTCATCACAACCACTGCTGACACTAGAAACCCAACCTATTGCTTTTTGTCAAATGCTTAATTTCTCCCAAAAGTACCTACCGTTTGTAACAAATTACCCAGGTTTTTGTTTGTGGTTTGGGGCTTGTTAGTCTACCCAAACCAGGCAGAGACTGCTGAAAGGGTTCTATCCATGGGTAGGGTCTTGGCTACAAAACACAAGTATCCAAAGTATGTTTTGAAGGAGCATGTAGGGATTAAGCCAGAAAAAGGGGTGCTGATGTTAATGTCACTCCAGAAGCACCAGGTAAGCACCTGGGGCCAGTTAAAGCAAGAGGTAGGAGTGGCAGATACAAAAGCCACTGAAACAACATTCCTGAGAGCCTCATCAATGGCTGGTGTCAGTGTCTAACCTGTCCTCAATGAGATCAATTTAAAAATGGCAGAAAACATTTTAGAAACTTTCAGTAGCAGTTCATTATTGCTGCAGCATCCAAACCCGTGACGAGTAAAGTCTCCGTTTGTCATGGATTGGACAGAAAGAAGCACGGGTCAGGAGACACCAGACACCCCCAGCCAGCCATATTTTTAGGTACTCCTAACACATGCTTTGCACAAGTGCTGATGTTTATCCCAAACACACCTGGCACATAGGATGCGGATGGGAACTTTTTAGAAATGGACGTAATAGCAAGGCTCCTCCCTTCTTCACTCTCAGCCTGAGAAAATCATGGGTAGGGTGAGCCATCCCAGCAGATCTTCTGAAGTACTCGCCCCGCCTTCTTCATTACTCTCTTTCTGCAGCAGGCTGTTCTTCGAGGGCTCAGCCTTTGCAAAAGCCAGGGTACCCTTCCCTGCCCACCTGGAGCCTAAGTGGTGTTTGGTAAAGTTTAAACAACCCCATGCAGGCTAGTTGAAAAGCAATCTCCATTTCTTTTAAATAAGGAGAAGAAAGCAGGGAGGGGAAAAGGCACCGCCACCTTCCTTCTGCTTGCTCATTAGGATTCTGGGTCACAGCGGAGGAGCCTGGCCGCTCTAATTGGATCCATGCGCACACAGGTCTGCGCGGCTCCATTGAACGCTGACATTTCTAACTAACTGACCTTTTCAGGACCACTGGTACTCCCATAATGAGTGTGCCGCGGCATTGTGTGGACACAATACGGCAGATTTCGCCGTGCCCAAAGAATGCAGGATAGAAAACGATTCAGAATTCCCAATCTTGAGTTAGCAAAATGAGAAAACCGGGTCCCAACATTCATCAGCGTGTTATTGTGCAGGTATCGATTTCAATGCCCTTTCATTCCTTTCAGGGGAAAAAAAAGTTGTATTATAGAGGTCTAAATTAACTTTTGTTCTGTTATTTTTCCCTTGTACGTATAAAAAGGTCAAATGCATTCATAAGGCTGAGATAGATTTGCTGGATATAAACGCTGAGATAGCAATCAACCTTCAAATAACCTTTAAGGAGACACTGGCTCTCCCATGAACAATAATTGATGTACTCATTAAGGTTTTGAAATTCTTCAGGACTCACCTAAAGGATAACAACTAAAGGGATGATGGCACACACAAAAAAGCCATTGAGAACAATGAGATAGTGGCTCAGCACATTTGAAATTGTTGTGGTTCGTTCAGTGTGCGAGGTACAGGAAGGGACTTCAAAAGGAAGCTAGCAAGATGGGAAGGGGTGGTGGGGGTTTCCACCCTGCTCCAGCAGGACAACTAGACAGAACTCACACAGGAGAGACTATGATTTTAGAGTTTCCCTTCTGGTTCAGAGCAGAAAATTAGAATATTTTTTCCTTACAACTTCAAAAGAAGCATAATGGATTTGTCAGGACCATTTCCCCCCCTTGGAAAAAGAGAACATGGAGCAAGAAGAAGGCACAAGTAGCAGCTCTTCAAATGAGAAAATGCAGCAGGGAGAATGTGTGTGTCCAGTCCGGGAACCAGGCCACCATCAAACAATACTCTACAATCGTGTATTGAGCACAGCCATGTTGCCAGCTTTTGTGCATGGCGCTGAGAAGAATCTAAAGGACCATTTAATTTTATTTCAAATTAATTAAATTCAAGTCAAGTCAAGATATATTATTTGTTGTTGTTAGATGTTGTTGAGTTGGTTCCAGCTCACAATGATCCCATGTACAGCATAAGGAAATGCCTCCTGGCCCTGTGCCATGCTCACAATCATTGCTATGACTGAGCCCATTATTGCAGCCACTGTATCAATCCATTCCACTCAGAGGCTTGCTCTCTTTCATTAACTCTCTACTTTACCAAGTATCTGTCTCCAGTGACTGGTCCCTCCTAGAAACATGTCCAAAGTATGTGAGATGAAGTCTTGTCATCTTCTCTTCTAAAGAGAATTCTGTCTGCATTTCTTCCAAGACAGATTTATTAATTCTTCTGGAACTCCATGGTATATTTAGTATTCTTCACCAATACATACTTAATAGATAAATGCATATTTATTAAACATTTATTTTGTCTTGAGAAATATATATGAAAAGACAAATAGGGCATACTGTTTCTCTAAGGCATTTATAATCCATGGTCTCTGAATTCTGTTTCAAGTTGAGAGAAGGAATTAATATTGAAGACTTCCCTAACATTTTACTGTGATAAGTACCATGTCTTCTATAATTGCCACCTTGTAATTTGAAGTAGGAGTATTCTGTTTGAGGTAGGGAGAGCTAAGCTTGAGGCAGGTCGTAAGACTGACCCAGGATTATCTAAGTAGTTAATGGTGCTGTACATACTTCCAATGTGGTCCTTTATGACTCCTTCTTATGCACTTGTCCTTGTTGGGGTTGACTTAATGTACTCTTCTTTCTTTTTTTTT
>NW_022104341.1:79153530-79154995 GCF_000313985.2 Echinops telfairi
CACCTCATGATCACACAGGCTGGTGTGCTTCTTCCATGTGGGCTTTGTTGCTTTTCAGTTAGATGGCCGCTTGTTTATCTTCAAGCCTTTAAGACCCTAGATGCTATATCTTTCCATAGCCGAGCACCATCAGCTTTCTTCACCACCTTTACTTATGCACCCATTTTGCCTTCAGTGATTGTGTTGGGAAGGTGAGCATCACAGAATGCCAGATTGTTATAACAAAGTGTTCTTGTGTTGAGGGTGTACTTGAGTCGAGGCCCAATATCCATCTGCAACTTTAATTCTTAGCATATAGATCTGAGTACATAGTTCAATTCCCTTCTTGTTATATATATATATATATTTACATAAGTACATGCCTGTACTTACGCCTCTGTAAATATCCTTTGCTTCCTGGTTCTTTCCTCTATTTCCTTTTACTTTCCTCTTGTACCACCATCATGTTTGGCCTTCATTCGGGTTTAGTAATTTCTCGCTGCTACATTGCCCTTGATTAAGCCCCACTACGCATCCTACGCCCTTCTCTCTATTGATTTTAGTTCACTTGTTCCCTCATCCCTGATTTGGTTCCCAACCCCTCTCTTCCTTTCTCCCACCTCCCCTTCTCCAAGAACCCCCCTGGAACCATTGATCCTGTTCTTTTCATCTCCGAATTATTTATCTGGCCTATCTTATCTAGATAGACATGCAGATACATTAATAAGCACAAAACCCCAGAAAAGCCAAACAAAGCAACAAAGAAGTCGAAACCAACAAAACAGCAACAACAAAAAGAATGCCATTGACAAAAATGGAAAGGCCTATAAATAGCTCAAGGTCTGTTTGTTGGCCTTTACGAGTGTTTTCCACTAGAGTCTGATGGGGTGCCACACTGTCTCCAAAGTCTATTTTTGGTATTCCCTGATGATTTCATCACTTTGCTCCCCTTGCTGCTCTGTTGCATGCTCTTAGTGTTTTGCCCCAGTGTGATGGGGTCATATTGTGCACAATTCCCGCACTGTGTCTCCAGTATTGTCCCCCACAGTAGTTTAGTGGTTTAGTGAGGGGCATCGTGTCTCATGGTGGGGCTGACCCTATGGTCCTCTCTGCGTTGTCTGCTCCAAGCAGAAATATAATCCTCAAGGTTTGGTGGGCCAGGATGACCTCCCCTCCTCTCAATCCCTTTTCATTTCTCCCATGTGCTCTAAACAGACGCGCCCCTCTCCCCAAGCTGTAGCCCCAGTGCTGTCCTCTGAAGTGCATTCTTCTGTAGGGGGGTGGGGGTGGGTGTTCACATATTTGAGATTGGAGCTGGCCCAGCAGACCTTTCTATTGGTTCCCTGGTACATGCCGGTATGTTGTATTCATGTCTTGGCACATTGGGTTGAAGCCTGGTCTCTCTCTCCCTCTCCTGTGGAGATATAAACAATATCCTCCCCTTGGGTGGTTTAGTGCCCTGCTCCCCACCCTACCTATGAATTTT
>NW_022104341.1:79155640-79156689 GCF_000313985.2 Echinops telfairi
TATGGTAGCTCAATTTCCATCTGTTTTAGATATCACCAAATTGATTTCCATTATGGCCACACATACCTACAGGTCCACCAGCAGGAGATGAGAGTTCCTATCTCCCCACAGCCCCTCCAATACTTCTTACTTTTTGACTTTTGAATTGAGCTATCTTTGAGGGTGTTAGGTGGTATCTCATAGTTGTTTTAATTTTCATCCCTCTTATGACTAATTATCGGTATTGTTTTCTCATATGTTTATTGGCCATTCAGATTTCTGCCCTGTGAAACTTCTGTTCAGGTCCTTTGTTTGCCAACCTCCTCCATGGGCAGTTAGGTTTTTTCTTATTGTAAGCTTGCAAAGTATTGTGGAGTTTAGTAATAAGGCCTTTGTCTGATGTGTCATTGCTAAAGATTTTTACACAGTCTGTGGGCTCTCTTATTACTCTCTTGGTGAATTATTTCGATATACACAGGTGTTTTATCTTCAGTATATCCCACTTGTCAATTTGTGACTCCTCTGTATTTTATCTTTCCCTATTTTCGGTAGCTTATGTATTCCCCATGCCAAGGCTTGTCCCAATTCCCTCATTAATGGCCCTCATAGTTTGGGGATTTACCTCAAGGTCTATGATACACCTTTAGTTTGTTCTTGTGTGTGGAGTGAGGTAAGGCTTTTGCTTCATTTTTCTGTAGGTAGATATCCATTTTTTCCAGCACCACTTATGCAAGAGGGCATCCACTTCCCATTTGATATTTTTTGGGTCCTTATCAAAAATCAGTTGTCTATATGCTGATGTTTTTATTTCTGGGTTTTCAGCTCTTTTCCATTGGTCTGAATACCTGTCATTATAACAGTACCACACTGTTTTGACCACTGTGGTTGTATAATATGTGCTAAAGTCAGGTGGAGCAAACCCTCCCACTTTGTCCTTCTTCTTGAGGAGTTTTCTGCTAATTCTGGGCTTCTTCCCTCTCCATATGAAGTTGGTAATCAGTTTTTCCAATTCTTTGAAGAATGATGATGGTATTCGTATTGAGATAGCATTAAACTTATATAGTGACTGG
>NW_022104341.1:79157812-79172218 GCF_000313985.2 Echinops telfairi
TTTGTTGTAATATCTCCTGTTTCACCATTCATCCATGCTATTGAAATTTGTTCTCTCCTTTCTTTGGTTAGGTTTGCCAGCGGTCTATCAATTGTGTTAATCCATTCAAAGACCCAACTTTTAGCTCCATTAATTTTTTCCCATAGTTTTCTAGTTTTTCTTCTGTATCTCAGATCTGATTTTTACTATTTCTTTCCTTTTTCTATTAGTATGATTGTTCTGTTGACTCTGCTCTAATTGGTGTAAGTTTTGTGCCAGCATATTCACCATAAGTCTCTCTTCCTTTTTCATGTGTGCATGTATTGCTATCAGCCTTCCCCTGATAAATGCTTTTGCTGTGTCCCCAAGATTTTGGTATGTCATATTTTCATTCTCATTGGTTTCTAGACACTTCCTGACTGCATCTCTGATCTGGGGAAATACCCACTCCTTTTGCAATAGAGAGTCATTCATCCACCAATTGTTTGCCCTTGTTTTCTTCATCATCCTTTCGTTGATTTACAGCCTTATGGCATAGGAGTTGGAGAGAGAAGTCTGTACAATCTCTTTGTGCTTGAATTTACTCAGGTTTGACTTGTGTTCCAGCATGTAATCTGTCTTTGAGTATGTGCCTTGTGGGTTTGAAAAGAATGTTTTGCATTTGGGTGGAAAGCTCTGAAAATATCTATCACGTCAATTTGTCCACTTGTGCTGTTTAGAACTATAGCCTCCTTGTTAAGTTTCTTTCCCTGTGATCTGTCTTTTTCAGAGAGTGGTGTATTAAAGTCACCTACTATAATTGTTGAGCCTGTGATTTCTTTTTTCATCTTTTGGAATGTTTGATTTACGAATTCCGTGGGTCTCTCGTTGGGCGCGTATATATTTATTATGCTCGCTGGTTCCAGGCCTACTGTTCCCTTGACCATTATATAGTGCTCGTCTTTGTCTTTTGTTATTGCTTGTACCTTGGGATCAATTTTGTCATAGATTAAGATTGCTACCCCTGCTTTTCTTGCATTGCCATTTGCCCAGTTTATCTTTCTCTGGCCTTTAATTCTCAACCTGTTTTTGTCTGTATGCTTGAGATGTTTCTCCTGTAGGCAGCAGATTGATGGGTTATGTTTTCTAAGCCAGTCTGTTAACCTCTGCTATTTAAAGCCAAACAGAGTTCAGCCCATTGATATTCAGTGTTATTACATCCAATTGTGGACACTCTGATGTCATCTTGTACCTTTTGTTTTGGGTGTTCTACCTACCTGTCTTATCGGTTTGTGTTTTGTGTGTGTGTGTGTGTCATTCTTGCCTTCTTTCCACTATTGAGCTAATGCTACCGTGGGGGATGTTTCCTCTTTGTTGCCTTCTGGGTGGAGTTTTTCCATGTGATGGTCTCTCATTTGTGCTCAGTGAGTGTTGATCTTCTGCCCATACTGGGTCAGCAGGGATCTTTTGTAGGGCTGGGTTTCTTTTTACATTATGGTACCAGGAGTGGGGTACGAACCCACGCGGACATATGTCCATTGGACTAATGTATTAGTCTAGGTACTCTAGAGAAACAAATCCACAGCAACTCATGTATAAGAGAGTTTTATGTAAAGAAAGTGTGCATCACAAAAACATCCCAACCCAATGCTGCCCAAGCCCACAAGTCCAAATTTAACCCATTAACCCAACGCCAGTCCACAAAGTCCTCCACCTCACAAAACAGAGGCAATGATGCCGACTTCAGGAGGAAAGCTGAGTCAGTGAATGAATAAGCATCTCAGCACTAGCAGGGATCTCCACACGGCTGCTCCAGCACCCAGGGCTGCATCGGGACAGGTCCATGTGGCTTCTCCTTGGGGATGACTTGTAGGAAGTCAATCTTGCAAGCTGAAGCAGGGAACTGCTAAAGCAGCTGCACCCTGGTGCGACCATCACGAAACAAGAGACCAGAGAAGTAGAAAGGCGAGGCTCACCACCCATTTATCCCTCTGCCTTTCAATTAGGCCCACATGTGTTTATTGGCCAGGTTGGCACAATTAACTAACTCAATTATCCAGTTCATTAATAAGAAATATGTGTCAGTGTATCCAACTGTAGTGATGTGCTTATTGCTGTGATGCTGCATACCATACTACCCAGTATTTCAAACGCTAGCGATGTTGTCCATGGTGAACAGGTTTCAGTAGTGCTACCAGACTAAGAATAGAAAAGGTAGAAAGAATAAACTGTCTGCTTCAAAATGAGAAGAAATAGCTGCAAACATTTATTAATAATTACAGCGTGAAATATAAAAAGTATGAACCTAGGAAAATCTGAAGTCATAAGAAATGAAGTAGAGTGCAAAAAGATGATCTCCTATGTATTGTATTAGTAAGCTGGAATAAATCATCAGTAGTTGCCGGCTTGAGTGGAACAATCACTAACTATGCCAAGAATGACAAATTCAAGAAGAATGGTGTCCCATTCATCATCAAAAAGGGCATTTCAATATCTGTCTTCAAATGCAATGTAGGTGTATATATATTATCCTAACACAGGATAATATATATACACCTACAAGGAAGTCCAGTGAACACAATTATTCACACTTATACAGGAACTATTCAAGCCAGTGGTAAATTGAATTCTAATAATATCTTCTGTCTGAAATTTATCAGATATGTAATAAAAATATGTTGATAATTACTTGAGATGGGAATGAAAAAATTGGTAACAAAGAGGAAGGGTCAGTTGTTTGAAAATATAGCTTGATGCAGCTTGATGATAGAAATTAAGCTGGAGATCACATTATTGATTTTAATGAGACCAATGACTTCTTCATTGCAAATACAGTTTTTCAACCACACTTCTTCTGACTGTACACATGGAAGAAGAAATGTACAGAAAGCAAAATGACTGCACCAGCGAGAAGAGATCACAGAAAATCTCAATATCATTAGACACAACATGGTATGTGGCCAACTATGAAACAGATCAATTGCTCACAAGCAAGTTCAGACTAAAGATGAATAAAATTACAAGCCCACAAGAGCCAAAAATACAACATAAATCCTACCTGAATTTAAAGGCTACCTAAAGAACTAATTTCACTCATCGCACACTGATGACAGTAGACCTGACAAGCTGTGAGAGGACATTAAGAACAGCATGCATGAAGAGAGTAGAAGGTCATTGAAAAGACAAGAAAGAAAACGAAGACCAAAGTAGATAACTGAAGAGATGATGAAATTTGATCTTAGATTTAGCTAAAGTGATTGAAAGAAATGATGAAGTAAAAGTGCTGAACAGAAAATATCAAAGCACAGCTCAAGAAAACAAAATAAAGCATTGTAATGAAATATACAAAGACCTAGAGTGAGAAAGCCAAAAATACAACAAACAACATATTGCAAGCTGAAAGAAGTGAAGGGAAAAAAATAAGCCTCAAGTGGCAGTAGTCTGTGGGCAAATTTTTGAATGATGGCAAAAATCCCATTGCTGTTATTTCAGTGCCAACCCATAATAACCCACTAGGACACTGTGTCACTGCTCTTTCAGATTTCCAAGACAGCCTCATCTTCCTCATAACACCTGTTGGGTTCCAACCACTGGCCTTGTTGTTAGCAGTTCACTGTGTAACCCACTATTCCACCAGGGCATCTTTTGAATAATATAGAAAACTGCAAAAGAAGATGGAAGGAACACACAGAGAAACTGTACCCAACTAACTAGTCAACGTACAGCTATGTCAAGAGGTAGCATATGATCAAGAACCAATGAATTTCAGGGAGAAATAAAAGTTGCTTTGAATGCAGTAGCAAAAAAACAAGGTTCCATGAAATGACAGAATACTAATAACAATTTTTCAACAAGTTGATGAAGCAATGGAAGCATTCACTCATCCACGGCAAGAAATTTGGAAGACAGTTAGCCCTGTTTTTCTCCCACAGAGTGACTGGTGGTTTCAAACTGCAGACCTTGTGGTTAGCAGCCCAATGCAATACCACTACAGCACCAAAGCTAGGATGAGGAATTTGGAAGACTCATCCACGGCAAGAAATTTGGAAGACTGTAAGAGTTCCGTGAGTGTGCCCATTCTACAGAAAGACAAAACAACATAGGGCAGAAATTAATGAACACATCACCCCTTGTCAACTTGACACCTTCACACAACTCTAACCATACATAAGCTTTGAGGTATTTTATTCAACCTTGGAGATGGGCTTCCAAAACTCTGAATGTGTCAGTTAATCTATTGTAAATAATACCAAACAAGCAACCAACTTCCCTCTACTTCTTATTCTGATAAATGTGTAGAAAGATATCAAATACCTGATCACCCAGAGCCTTGCTTCTCACTAATACTTCATCTGTTGGTAGTACTATTTTTGTTATTAGCTTTGCCACCTCATGGCACAGATTAACAGCACCCTCTTTCCTAATAGTGACAGGCTTATCTGTGTTTGGAGGCATACTGGTTAACAGGTTGAGCTGTGATTGAAAGGTCTGCAGTTCAAAACCACCAGCCACTCTTTAGGAGAAAGACTGGGCTTTGTACTCCCAGTAAGAGTTGCAGTCTTGGAAACTCACAGAGGCAGTTCTACCCTGTCCTATAGTATCTCTATGAGTTGGCACCGACTTTATGGCAGTGAGCTTGGTTTTGGGTTCATCTGTACGTACAGAGGCAGAAATGGAGTTCTCAGTGCCTTTACACCTAATCCAACTTGAGAACTAATGTAGAAAACTCATCTTTACAATTTGTTTCTCAAGAACCACTCCAGGTACCAACATGTTAGATTGAGTTCTCTGGTGAAGCAAAACCAGTGACACTTGTATGTGTATGTAAATAGAAAGCTATTTACATCAAGAAATGGCTTAATTTCAGTCCAGTTTAATTCCATTGGTCAAATGTAAGCTGGGGGCTTCTCCTGATTTGTGTAGCTACAAGAGCCGATGAAAAGCAAGCAGGAAGATGAAGCAGGAGGACCACAGCTGGTGGATGCATAGCTGAGTGGCTCCAAGGTCAGCAGGCTGTGAGGACTCCTGATACTGGCAGGGGACATAGCAGGAGTTCGATCAACAGCTGCAGGATCTAGATCCCGCAGAAGGTGAAGGAGCAGAAAAGAGCTCAGGTCTGCTTATACAAAAGAAGACACACACCCCACCCCCCTAAAGAGGTGCCACCAGGCTGGTTGACATAAAATCTAACCACCACAATCCCCTTTCTTTTGAAGCTCAAATAGTAATTCTTTTTATTTACTCTAAACAATAAAGAAAGGTCATCTAAAGCATGTATTTTTGTGTGATCCTCCCTAGGGAGCCCTGGTGGCATAGTGGTTACAAGTTGAGCTGTGATCAGCAAGGCCAGTAGTTTGGAACCACCAGTCCCTCCTCAGGAGAAAGATGGGGCTTCCTACGCTAGCAAACAGTTACAGTCTCAGTCCTACAGGGTTGTGGTGAGTTAGATGCACTCAATGGCAGTGAGTTTGGCTTGGGTTTTGGTCCTCTCTAGTATCGCCCAGCTTGTGAGCCACACCGATGATAGCCAAGAGTCTATGTCCCTTACGTCTATAGTGTCAAGGAAGTGAGGGCGTAGGCTTGTGCTATTCTGGGCCCCCTGCCCCTTTAGCTTTTCCCAGACCTACTACTCCAAACCCTGCTGTAATAATAGTGACTACCCATAATAAATAACATTTATGGAGTGTCCACTAAATGCCACATGCTGTTCTCAGTATTTTCAATATGTTAACTCAGTTAATCCTCACAAAAACCTTTGTGTGAAAATGTCACAATTATTTTCATTTAATAGATGAAAAACTGATAGCCCAGAGAAAGCAACTAATTTTCTCAATGTCTCATGACTAGTAATTAACAGAAAGCAGGATTTGAACTGAAGTTGTCTTACTCTAGTAGAGTCTACTTTTAACCATTATGCTCTACTATAGGATTAACAAAGGGTGACATTTCAGCTGACTTAGCTATCCACATATGCTTCATGCAGGCAGTGGGTATCTATACTTAGATTTGCACTTTACAAAAGGAAAGTAAGAAGCACAACCAATATCACTGCTATTGGGTGATGCCAACTCATAGCAACACTATGAGCAGAACTGCTCCTATGCGTTTCTGAGACTGGACCCCTTTACGGGAATGGAGAGCCCTGTCTTTCTCTCACAGAGTGACTGGTGGTTTCAAACTGCAGACCTTGCAGTTAGCAGCCCAACGCATAACCACTACAGCACCAACGCTAGGAGGAGGATTAATCCCTCTTTACTCTGGACCCCTTTCACTCCTGTGTTCTTTCCTCTGACCTCATATTCATGCAGCCATCTCTTCAAGTCTCCTGGTGTGCTAAAAGCACCCCAATTCTTACAACACACATGGTTTTATTTCCCACTGGAGGTGAAATCCTGTCCCGTTGTTCAGGTCATCGTCAGCAGGCTTTCTGCTGGCTCAGCCTCTCTGAATGCGGAGGCAGAGTGAATCCTACAACACAGAGTGAACGTCGGCGTGAGCTGCCTTCTTCCAGTTAGACCTGTAGAAGCCAAGCACTAGGAACACCTCAGCGACAAGCACTTATTTTCTCTGAACTGACAGAGCCTTATCCCCCCTGTAGGAAGTGCTGTTTCTTTTATCGTAGTTTTGACCTTGTCCTTTAATAAAAGTGATCACCACCCTCTGGGACATAATCAACCCCTTATCCTAGGGCCTGATCCTAATATATTAGCTGTCAACGGTTGCATGTTTACCACCCAAGAAGAATCCCAATTCTCTAAGCTCTGATGGATTTGTTTGCTTTCTTATTTACTAGGAGATTACTTGTTTTCTTATTTGTTTGAGTCCACATCTCCCTTTGATAAGAGCACACAGAAGGAGCGGTCAGAAGAGGGATGAGGGAGCAAGAGTGCAATTCATCCTGCCAAGCAGAAATAAACTAGCTATTATGAACTGCCTCATGACAATCACAATTCATGTGAGGTACAAATGAGTCAAAGCTTACATGATAAGAATAATAATTAATGTCCATATGAGTGAGTGCAGTAGATCAAGGCAAGGGACCAACTCCTTTTGAAAGCAGGCAGAAAGAACTTTGGAGAAGGAAATAATAATCGGGTCTTAAAGAATGAACAAGAATTTATGATCCAGGTAGAAGCAAGGACAGGAACGGTGGTGGAAGGATATTCTAAGCAATGGTGATAGCATGTACAAAGACACCCTAACGTGGCTGGAATGATAGATTGTTTCTTAATCTTTGTCTTACTGGTTTAGGGCATCTGACTTAAACATGAGCGTTCAGTTAAAGCATAAGTTACAAGAAGAAAGGGTTCAGTGCTGATGTCAAATGAGATAATATTTTTATAGCGTTCATTGATTTAACAACAAAGTGAGCGCTGTGGTTAGGAGCAAAGGGAAAACCAGACTGCAGTGGGGTGAGAAATCAGCTGGAAGTGGCAAAGGACATATTACAAAGGAGAGTTTGAGGAGTGAAAGGGCATTTGGATAAAGTTAAGACCCCTGGAAGCAAGAGCAAGGCCAGAGCACAAGATTCACCATACCTGTGTGGACAGGGTAGTAAAGACTAGTATCACTAGCGCAGAAAGTAGAAAGAGAATAGTGAGGAGTCCTAGTGGTTCAACAATTAAGCGTTTGGCAGCTAACCAAAAGATGAACAGTTCTAGCCCACCCATGAGAGAAAGAGCTGATGTCTATTCACATGAAGGTGAAACAAAAAGTCAAATCCACGGCCATCAAATCAATTCTCCTCAAAAGGATGCTAAGACTGTAAAGGAGCAAACAGCTTCATTTATCTCCTGTGGAGCATCTGGTGGGTTTGAGCCACCAACTTTGCAATGCAGTGCCATTCCCACTGTTCTATCAGGATGGTGAGGGAGCTGTTCTCTGTCGCCTGGGGTCACTATGAATCAGAATCAATGGAACAATGCCCAACAGCAGCACAGCGTACAGATTATAGCAGCTCTCTCACAAGATAATTATGAAGATTAGATGCATCAACATTGTAAGGTTTGTTTGGATTATAACTGGTATTCAGTGACTATAACTCCAAAAACAGTAATCATGAAAAAGCAGAAGAGAACTTTGCATCATATTTTGAGTGTGTCCATTCTAATGGAGGGAGTGTATGCTCAATAAACTGGAGAATTCCACAGTTCCAGCTCAGCAAGACATTTCTCTTCTCTCACTTTCAGTTTCTTATCTATAAAATGAAAGGTTTATATTAGATCATCTCTAACGGCCTTTCCAAGCAGAACATGCTGTGAATCTATGCTGCTATGAAATTCAGAATTTGGAGTTTTCATCTACATATACATATACATATATATACATATATACACATGTATATATATACACATATATATATACACATACACATTTCTTTCCTAGAGATAGCTCTGGAAGAATATTATCCCACTTTCTCTTCACTCTTGTACTCCCTCTGATAAATAAAATTTGTGACTGCACATGATTTTCTTTAGAATGTTAATAATCCATGGAACTGAAGCACCCACTGGAGGACTAGGGTCATCATTATAACAAGAAACAAAAGAAAAGTACTTAATCATCAATGTTGATTGTTAGGTTTCCTTTCTTTCATACTCTGGTGTTAGTGTTTGAAAATATTGCGTGAAAGATAATGACTCAGAGCTCTTCCTAAGTAAAATGCACCAATATGCCCTCTCATAGAAAAAGAAAAACACAGAAAAATTCCTGAAGCCATTTCAAAAGATGGGGATGCAGGAGGGATGGGAAATGGGCTAGAGGGTGAGGAGCATACAGGCTGTGGGAGAAAGGGTTTGAGCCAGGAAGTTGAAACCTTGAATGCAGAAAAAGATGTAAATGTTCTTTTCCAGATTTTATAGCTCCCAGATGCCTCCTCTAATTGCATAGCTAACCCCGGGTTTATTAAGTTATTTTCCAGAGTCAAACTCATTTGTATACATGTCAGAATGTAAACTGAATTTCAAAAGTAAGGTCCTTGGATTAGAATTCAGGAATGATAAACAAACTCATTTAGAATGTAAGATTTGCATGTCATTTGCATGCGCCCAAATGCAATTACATGTGCTCTGTAAATATGCATTATACATTTATTTGTCATGATAGAATGGGATACAAAAATTAATTGCCACAGATTTAAAAAAATATATTTAAAGAGAAAAATGATGGCTCTTAAAATAGGCTCTGCTAGTTCATGATTCAATGAGCAGAAATGGGCAAGAGGAGATAAGGATCCAGTGAAAACCGTAAATCCCCACTGCAACATCTGTCGCAGCTCAGCTCGCATGCTTTATGGGCCCTTCGCCTTCTCCATGGGCATTGCCATGGCATTCTGCAGATTTATCACTGGCTCAGCACGAGGACAGTTTTACTAGCACAGCTTTAAAAAAAAGGGCGGGGGCATGTTTCCTCTTTAAAAGTTCAGGATTGAATTGAAATGAAATAGCTCTTCTAACTTAGAAACTTCTAGAAAAGACAGGATCCGCTATACTTCCACAACGATATACTTACGGCCTGCTTGTTTTCGCTCTCAATTTTGCACAAGAGGCAGCTCGAATAACCAAGACACGATTCCTACATTTAAAAGATCTTGGGAAAACAGGAGACCTCAGGTACTAGGTATTAAGACCAAACTTTTTAGGTTAATTGTAGGTTAACATACAGTTAAAGTGCCTCTTATATACAGTTCTATTCACTTTAACACATGTCAGTGTTTGTGGAACCATAATTAGGATACAGAACAGTTCTCTCAACAATCAAACTCCCTTGTGCCATCCTTTGCAATCATCCCTTGCCCCCAACCCCTGGTAAACACTGAGCTGGTCTCTATCGCTATAATTTTATCTTTCCAAGAATACCATAATAAATGGAATCACACAATCTCTGTTACATTTTTTAGATTGCCTTCTTTCACTCAACTTACTATCTTTGATATTCAGTAAGTTTGCTGCATGTATCAATATTTCATTTCGTTGTGTTGCTGAGTAGTATTGAGTTGCATACATGTCCCACAGATTGTGTGCCCACTCGCCCCACAACATAGGACTGCTGTGAACAATTGTGTACAGGTGTTTGAGTGAACAGATACGGCAGATAGAACAGACCTGACCTTCTATCCAGAGCAAAACACTGCCTGCACTCTCCTTACAATGATGCCACTGGTGGAGCCCATTTTTGTAGCATTCTGTTAACCAATCTTAATAGATGTCTGCCTTTCTCACCGACCCTTTTCTCCAAGGACCGTTCCCTCTAATAACATGGCCAAAGCACGTGAGACAGAGCGGTGCCGTCAGAGCGTCTGAGGCATTCCCTTCAAGACGGATTTGCCTGCGCCTTGTCATTCAATATTCTTCACCAACAGCACACTCCAAGGGAATCCGCGATTCATTCAATATTCTTCACCAACAGCACACTCCAAGGGAATCCGTGATTCTCAGGCCTTCCTTGTTCACTCTCCAGATTGCATCTATCTATGAGATGACTGAAAAGGATGCCATGGCTTCAGGAAGGCTCACCTTCATCTCCAAAGTGACATGTCTGATTTTTGACATTTTAAACATGTCTTTTGCAGCAGATTTTTCCAGTGCAATGTGTCATTTGATTTAACAGCTTTATTGGTTAAAAAAAAAAGAAGCTTTATTGGTACATAATCCACATATTATGTAATTCAAAAGTTCAGTCATATCAAGAAGAGTTGTACAATCGTGACCACAGTCTGTTTGAGAACATTTTCTTCCTCCTGGAGCTCATTGTTATTATCTGCTGCTTCTATGGATGATGTTTGTGCATCCAAATAAATGAAACCCTAACAACTTCAATATTTTAACCGTTTATCATGACGTTGCTTATTGATTCTGTTGTGAGGCTATTTGTGGTCTTTACACTGAGATGAAATCTCTATTGAAGGCTGTAGTCTTTGCTCTTCATTCGTAGGTACTTCTGCTCCGATGACCGCCTCTTGGTCTGTGTACAGGTTTCATACAGGCAGAATTAAGCGTTCTGGAATTCCTGTTCTTTATAATTTTACCCACAATTTGGTCTGCCCTCACCAGAGTGGTGTCCATTCTTCTTTTCCTAACTCACCTTGGTCTAGGACAGGAGATGGTTTGCACACGGGGACTGACGCAAGTGCAGGACTCCTATCCTGATACACGGCTACTCAGGAGCTTCTTCGCCATGTGCCAACTTGTCCTCAGTTGTGAATTATAGACCCGCTTAGCTTAACACCCTCCATGAGCCAGGCTGTCACCATATGCTGAAGGTACATGGTTCCCTGGCAAGACCATGGCATGTGGACACAGAAGTCTTGGTTCGAATTGTTTTTCTGCCATTCCCTATTTTACTTTATTCAAAAATTAAGGGATTAAAAATTATCTCCTTCAAATTCCAAATCATCACCACCAACTCTTGTCTATCTCCCTGAAATATATCTTAAGATGATCTATTTTCATTCATCTTCAGTGCCAAACTCCTCTTCTGTCACCATCCCTTCTTGCCCTGGACTCTTATAATACTCACCTCATTTGTACATCAGTTCTCACTCTTGTCATCCTGAAGTCCACTTGCCACCAGAGAGTCAGAGCGTTTTTTTAAAGCTAAAATTAGCTCAAAGCACCCTCTGTCATCCCATTAAAACCCAACATCCAATCGCTGGAAATAAAATTCAAACGGCTTACCATGATTCACTAGACTTTGCCATTTTGAGCTTGTCTCAGCCCCTTCCCGTGCTCTCTCTCTCTCTCTCTCCCCCCTACTGTGACCACACTGGTCTCCATTCAGTTTCTCCAATCAGCCAAACCCTTTTCCTGTGACTCACGTGTCGAGTTCTCCTGGTGGTTTTGTGTTTTGTTTTCTTGCTTGTTTTTGTCAGTAATGGCACCTCGCCAAAACGGCATTTCTGATTATCGTCTTGAAAATTGCTATCTCATCCCCCCTATTAATGTTTTTTCTCTCTAGAGCTTTCTACAAAGGGTAATGATTAATTTATATATGACCCCAATGAGAAGAGCTTGCTTATTACATTTATACTGGCCCCTATAAAGAAAGTGGCGTACACAAAAACAAACGAACCAAACCAAACACCAACCCCGCTGCCCTCTTGTCCGTCTGATTCATAGCAGCCCCATGGGACTGCCCCTTGGGCTTTCGGAGACTTTTCATCCTTAGGGACCGAGACAACCTCCTCCTCCTCCCTGGGCGCGCCTGGTGGGCTCAGTACTACTACACCATCAGGTCCTTTAAAATTTGTCATAGTAGCGGCTCAATGACTTAAAAAAATTGATGTCCAATAAAACAAAACAATTCTGTCAAGTTGAATTTTAACTTACAGTTACCCTATAGGACAGAGTAGAATTGCCCCGCAGAGTTTCTAAGGGTGTAAATCTTCACAGAAGCAAACACTGCTGTGCCTTTCTCGCATGACAGCAGATGAGTTCAAACCACTGACCGTTCATCAGCAGCTGAACACCTAACCACTGCACCACCAAAAGTTCCTCTCAATTATGAATACGTCTTATAGGTGCTAATACCTGGCCTTATTTTATTCATCTTGATGAACTGGCACGATAATCCTTACCTCATAAGGTTGTTGAGTCAAATGAGATCAGACACACTGAGGCACTAAATGAAGTTAATAAAATGTTTGTTTCATCATTATTTTTATCACGCAAGGCATTTCTCCATTTCACACTGATTTTCTTATTCAAGTTTTCTCTAGGGAAAATTTCCAAAGGGGATTATTTTTCACTTCTTTTGCACCACAAGCACCTGGGGATGTCTGGTTCAGAGCGCTGATTCAAGACGTCACAACCTTTGATCCTCAAGCCACGGGCATGCGTATCATTCCAGCAACTACATTTTGGGGAAGGATGGGCTCAGGCATTTGGGGAGAGAGCAGAAAGGATAATAATCACAGCATTATTGAACCACAGAATATCAGTGCACATAAATCTTTGAAAGCTTGCCCAATCCTTTCATAGCCCAGCACTTCTGCAAGGAACCTTAGAAACTTCCTTGGTGTGTAGTGGGGTTCTAAGACTCCAGGAAGGGATTTGTACAAAGTTATGCAGAAGTTTATAACAAGGCAGGTACCTGAGTTTTCTGTCCTCTACCTCGTTCTTCTTTTGCTTCTCCTAAGTTTTCTCTATCTCCATTTGTACCATCCTTCTCCAGTGTGTCCTTATCTTTCATATGAGCTACTGGAGCATCCTACCTGGTCTCCCTGGACCCATTTGTCAGCAGTATATATGATCATTTCTCTACCTCACTTTTTCCATCCTTTCCACCACTTTTCATTGGCTTTCCAAGCCCCTCCAGATAATCTGTCAGTCTCATTTTATCCTCCTGTTCTTCCAGCATTTTTACAATACTGAAAAATAATAATAATAAAACAGAAAATAATTTGCCACCAAGTCAATTCTGACGCCTGGTAGTATCATGTGTGTCAGAGTAGAACTCTGCTCCCGGGATTTTCAGTGGCATGGGGGGAGCCACGATGGTGCTGCGGGTTAGGTATCCCAACCCACCAGCTGCTTCTTGGGAGAAAGATGAGCTTGTCTGCTCTGAAGAGAGGTATTGTCGCAGAAACCCTCTGTAGGGTCATTATGAGTCAGAATCAACTTGATGATAGCAGGTGTGATTTAACCTTTCAGAGAGAGTCTCTGTGTGTCAGTAACAGTTCATCAACCTGCTGCTAACTGAAAGACTGATACCTCAAATCCACTCAGAGTCACCTCAGAAGAAAGAGATGTTCATCAACTGTCAAATGATCACAGCCACTGTAAACCTCATGACCTTGACACATATGGGGTCACCGTGAACCAGAACCAATGCATGGCAGCTGATTTGGTTGGGAGTTGACTTTTCAGATGTAGATTGCCAGGCTTGCCTTCCCAGGAGCCTCTGGGTGGATTTGAACTGCTAATTTTTTTAAAATTAGCCGCACACTTAACTACTTGTGTCACCCATGGACTTCTACTTCTGTCCCAATGTCTAATTCCCAGAATCTCCTTTGACTTATGAGTATTAATTTCTTTGCCTGGATCAGTGGTGTCCCATAATTTGTTGTAGGCGTTTAGAAGTAACATGCTAGTTGGAAAAAGAATTCTAAGGTCTTAAAGCTGCATTTGCCTATAGCAATCCAAATAGTTTTCTTTGATTGAACAAGCAGCTTTAAAAAGTTTGTGGAAAACTTGCATATTCTTTGAAATCCTTTTTTTTAAATGAACATTTTTGAGCCTCCTTGTATTCTACTTTAGATTGTTTATTCACAGTTGATGGAGGCTGATTAAGTTTACAAACCGCTGCTATGAGTTAGAAACAACATAACAGCAGTGGGTAAACTATTCCCTTGGTGGTCCCAACTTGGCTATCATAGCTTTGCTGTCTCCTTCATCTACCACCTATCCATCTTTCAGATTTCGTTGTAAGCTTACTTTCTCCAGGAAGGCT
>NW_022104341.1:79172534-79194807 GCF_000313985.2 Echinops telfairi
GCTCAATTAAACCCTCTCCCGGAGTCTCCAGAACATGCCATAGAAGCAAAGTGGGTGGAACTGTGTCTCATGTACCCCAGACATGTAATCAGGAGGGGTAAATTCCTGGAAAGGGGTATCCTGCTTGGTAAAGCAGATCATCAGAAAAGGGGGCTGTCCCTCAATGAAATGGGTTGACATAGTGACCGCAGCAATGGGGTTCAAATACAACAACGGCTGGGAGAACACAGGGTGGGCATTTTTGTGCTTTTCGCACAATGAGGGTTTCTATTCAAGGAGTATCAAGAGGCCTGGTGGCATAGTTAGTTATTCATCAGTCTGCTAACTGCACGTTTCGGGATTCAAGCCCACTATGCAAACTCGTTCCTTCAGATGAGGATGAGGCTCCCACTCCCATCAGGTTTAGTCTCATCAATCCTCTGGTGCAGTTCTGCTCTGTCCTGTAGACTCCCCAGGAATCTGAATCAACGAGTGAATCTTGTTAGAGTTGGGTTTATCATGTATAAAAGAGTTGATTTGAGTCTCACCCAAAACATCACTGACTCCTGTCAAAATCTTGCTCAATCCCCAAGTGCCTTTTCGTCACTTCAGCTTTCCCAGATGAGCTTATTTATTTTTTGTTTGTTTGTTTTGATTTTTTTCCCATTCTGTGAATTCAGAAACAGATGAGACCTTGCCTCAAGAAGTTAAAAAAATCAGGTCCTATGAAAAAGACCTCAGTGCTACAACATAGGGGTATACAGAGGCCCAAACAATTCTCCCTGAAGAAATAAGGCAAGGTTCAGAAAGGAAGCAATATTAGAGATTGAAGACTTTGGCCAATGAGTGGGATTGACGTACATCTGGATAGCACTTGTGGTTTTGCAAAATGTTTTGGTAATAGGACTCCCAAAGCCAAAACATCAGCCCATTCCCTTACCCTATCTTCCTTTGTTTTATTTCATCGCTCTTATCACTCCCTGAGAGTTGTATTTATTTGCTTTCTGTGTATCTTCTACACGTGACTAAGATTCATTCCGGCCGGAAGGATTGAGAGCAAAGCTCGGCACACAATAGGACTGCAACAAATAGCTTTTCGATGAAGGAATGCTGTGAAGAATCTCCTTGTTCAGCCATCTGTACACAGTTTTCCAATTATTTTCCTAGAATAAATCCCCCCCAAATGAAATTGCTGGATGCCTAGGATTAGTCATTAATTAGTGCCATGACTGTCATAAGACAGATGTTAATTAAAAAATATTAATCGATTTTTTTTCTAGAGCTACACCAACTTAATCGATTCCAGATTCAGGTCCTGCCAATATTTAATAGAGCATCTATGCTATTTGTTTATTGACTTATCAAACATCAACTGCATTCTAGATGCAGAATTAAGTAGGAATTGTTCGCCTGACCTCAAGAAGGTCTTAATCCAATGAAGGAAAGGAGACAGATTAATCAACAATTGGAAACAGGACTAAGGGCTCCTTTTACCCACAGTGCGCATGCCTGCCTGCATACGTTTCTGGCCTTTGGCACATACAGCATGTAAACCGTTTCCATGCACTTCTGTTTCTCCATCTATAGCACGGGGAGAGTTGCAATCCCTGCTTCACTGGGTGATGGAGAACAACACTGTACTAAAGCTCACAAGAGCACTGAGTATATTTCCTGGCATCAAGCAAGGGGTATGTAAATGTTACATTATTATTAGCTCCATTTTATACAAATGACTAAAGTTCAAAGTGGACTGATTAACTGTCTTAGGTGAGTCGTACAGAGGGGATTTCAACTCAAGTCTTCCCACTCCACACCCAGACATTCCCCACATTGCCATCCTGCCAGTTAGACATCTTTCCTGTGGACACTGGACTTTGGCATATGGATGGGAACCAGGCCTTGGGTTGGTCCAGGCAGCCTAGGTCTCCCTCTCATGGTGCCCACTCACCCCTGCCCTCCCCGCTCTCTCCTTGCCCTTCACACTGTGCCAGCACCCGAAACTGCATTGAACTGTTTTAGAGGGGGAAAAATGTCTTTTGATAATTAAGTGGGTAGAATTTAGAAATCAACAGAACAGTACATTTTCCCAGCAGAGCCAAGAAATTAATTAGGAGCAATTTGCTGTCAGAAACAATTTCCATAATTTTAAGTTTAAAAAAAAGCAGAAAATCATCTTTTGTGGGTGTTTATTTTCTTCTGTTGCTTTCCATTCTGAAGTGATTTAACTCCTGGAAAGATAACTCCTCCCAAATACTCTCTTTTCTGTTCCTCAGACTCTTGTCTTAACAAATGTTTTAGCTGCCCTCTGGCTGGGTATATTCAAGGACGAGGAGAGAGTACAGGAGACACAAACCTTCTCAGTCCCTCATGCTCTCCATACAGCAGAGAAAGCCCTTTTCCAGTAAGTTATCAAGACGTGTGCACGTTTCTGTCCCAAGAGTCTGAGAAGAGCGAAGCAGATCCAGGAAGCGTACTCAGGTCCAGTGGTACCATCATAACCTCTGAGCCCGAGTCAGGCTACCTGGGATCATGTCTCCTCTCTGCCCCTTACAAGCGACTTCATCTTGAGCCAGGTCCTTCGTTTCTCTGTGACCCAGTGTTCTCATTGGGTAGTCATGAGAGCTCCCTCAGCTGACATGTCAGACATCTAAACCACAATTCCTGGCACATAGCAAGGTTCATTACTGCTTCCGTGAAGGTAGTGGTGAGGAGGAGGAGGATGGGTGTCAGATCCAAAGTTTCCCCCCTCCCCCCAACAAGGGGTCTGAGCTGGCAACCGTGCCCATCTTTGACTCATACCTACTGGCTCCAAGCTCATAATTGCTGACACTAAAGACCATGTCTATCCAAACAATCCTTTATCTTGGAAAGCAGGATAGCAAAGAGCAGTGGTTTTGAGATGTCACACACACACACCAAAAAAGATGCTACTAACAATTGGGAATATAATGCTTTCGCGTTTGCAAATTGCTCAGTTTTTCTTCTCAAGAACAGAGGTTTTTAAGGTTACCCTTACAATAATGTCACTCATGTTCTTACCATTCAGATATGAGAGGGAGAGAAGAGAGTGAAGTTGCAATTAGAGCTGGTGAATGAATTGTCGCTGGCAGCCTATAAATAGCTAGGGCCAAACCTAGTTTGAACAACCATTACTTTGTGCAGCTAATGGTTCTGGTAATCACAAGTTATTGTCGTGCATTGTTTGTGGGCTGTGTTTTGTTGGCCTAAACTGAGTGTATCAGTCAGTGTGCAACCAGGAAAAAGAAACCTCTCTAAATATTTCAAACAAAGAGGAATCACTGCAGGGATTTGGTACAGATTGAGAAGTCAAACAGGGAATAGTAAACAAACCCGAGGTTAGCAACACCAGGTAGATAGTACCACGTTTAGGCTAGTAGACTAAAAGGATAGGTGTACTGGAACCCAGGAACTAGAGTTAGTTAGCTAGCACAAACTAGAACCGAGGCAAGTTGTGAAAAAAAGGAGCAGGCGTCTTGAAGGGGCCTCCCTCAGGGCCACAAACACCTCTGGGAGAGTAAGAGGAAATATCATGTCTTCTCTCTTCTACCAGCCTTGCAGTATCCATTCAGTGCCTCCTCTTGGAAGGCGTTTAAATGTCGATCAACCTAGGAGTCCAGGAAATGCTAGGTGCTGGAAGGAGCCCTGTTAGCGATGCTCTGTAAGCATTGATCTGGTAACTTCAAGATCATCGGCTGAGCCCATCAGCTGCTCCAGGAGAGAAAGAAAGAACTACCTGTTCCCATAAAGACTTATAGCCTTAGAAATCCCATCTAGGGTCGCTATGAGTCAGAATTGACTTCCTGCGAGTGTGTTTCCACAGGGAAGAACAGAGAAACAGCAAGGAATGGGCTGGGAAGCAGCTAGGTCCTAAAGCAGTCTGGGACTGCCCAAGACTGCCATGCTTTGAATATTATTTACCCTGAAGATCATAAAGAGAAAAAAAATCAAGAAACTGAGGTATAGGGAAAAGGGCATACGCTTCCCCATTAGACCTCAGTTTCAAATCTTATTAGCACTGGGGCCTTCCGTATAACTCCCAACCTTCTACACCACCTTAGTCCCCTTTGTCAATCCCACCCTATCCTATGGAACTTTGCCCAGCTAGTGTCATTCTGTGCAGCTAAGGTTATCTCTTATTTTCAACCATGTTTAAGTGTGCTTGCCAAATAAGGAAGCACGTCGGACCACATGCCTGCACCTTGTGGTACTCACGAAGTATTTGTTGCTTTGAACTGATGCCGATAGTTGCACAGGGGTATTTTCAAGAGTCAGGAGATGGAGCTAAGCAATCTGAGAGCCAATGAGATGAGAGCAGAGATGGCAGATAAAATGAGGACACTTAGCTGTTGTCCCAGCAGACAGTTAAGGTCTTTCTGCACAAGAGTGTAGGACGCGCTGTGTATTTTTAAAGGTATGTGGCCTGGGAAGCCAGAGAGAGCCAGAATTATGGAAGCCAATATCTAGAGAATGCATGGCATGTCATTTGATTTGCAGTAAAAGTTCATTTTCTTCTTTTACTACTTTAATTTGACTCGTGTATTCACTAAATACCAAATCATGTCTTGAGCCGTAGTCAGTGCTAAGGATGATGAGGGAGTCTGATGGAGAAACACACATGGAAACATTGGCCGAAAATTCAAGTACAGCGGCCTTTCTACCTAAAAAAAAGTTCAGTAGCATTCTATGGGGACAATAAAGGAAGATAAATGAATTGTTCCTGAAGAAATCAGAAATCAAAGCAAGTTTCTTAAAAAACAAATCAGGTTTTGGGGACTAAACTGGCTATTGATGGGCTGGCAGAGAGCAGAGCAGAGCAGACAGTGCGACGGCACCGACAGCAGCCGGAGGCAGAAGGTATGTGGAGACTGAGGCAGGGGGGTGGAGGACGGGGAAGGGAAGATGAGCCTGGGAGGCATGCTGGGCCTGGATTCTTTAGGCAGAAAGCCTCAGCGTTGTGGTACCTTTTAGGGTTCGGAAGGTTGGGCTCCAACAGTTAATTTTCAGGCAGCTAGTAAAGAGCACCAAAACGTGAGTTGTTAATTATTCTCCAACCGAGTCCTCATTCAGTTCACTTGCTAAAGAAATGTATGGCCTCCAAGTTTCCAACAGAAGCCCTGCTGGCGTAGTGGTTATGGGTTCGGCTGTGATCCAGAAGAGGAGCAGTTCAAAACCACCAGGCTCTCCTTGGAAGAAAAACAGGGCTTGCTACTCCCGTAAAGGGTTACAGTTAGAAAACTACAGGGGTGGTTCCACTCTGTCCTACAAGGTGGCTATGAGTTCGCATCGTTCTCCAGGGCAGTGAGTGAGACATTTCCAATATCTTCTTGCTTGATGTCTTCCTCCCTGGTACTGGGATTATTTCCAGAATTTTTCCCATCAATGTATGTGATCTGTAGATGCAGGAAATGAGCCTCACTAAACGAGCCTCTGTCTTCCGCTATGACCTGCTGTGGGCTGTGTTTGGGATGCAGGGCATTGAAGTGGTGGGCGGGCTGGGATCAGAACCCAGATCTACGTCTTGCTGACTTCTGTCTCACTTCAGTACTTCATGGTGCTGATACGTGGCTTTAACAATGTCCTGAAATTCCACAAGTTCACGTGGTTTATCGATCTTCTTCAGTTTGCCTAGAAATCCTACTTTACAGCACGAGATACCACATCATACAATTGTATGGAACTCTGATCTGAAATAATCTGAGTTTGACTCTAAGGAATGCCAGGAAAGAGACCCTCATTATCTGTGACTTGGGGAAAGAGCTGTTCCAAGAAGTCTGTCAGATTGATTTGGGGGCACTGGCTGAAGAATGAAGAAGGAGTTGAGAGTCTAAAATGAATGACCTATGGGAGCAGAGGGTTAAGCCAGATTCTACAAGCAAAACAAAAGCCCCTACTTTTTGCCTCTCTCGCAGTTTTCCAACAGAATGACTTCCCTGCTGAAGCACCTTCACTGTCTCTCCACTGCCCACAGTTGGCAGCCCAGTGTTCTGAGAAGGGCATTAATACATCGACGCAGTCAGGCCCCTACACAATATTTACATCTTTCTCTCTCAAACACAAAGTTTCTCACTTGAGCCTTGCATGGGTGTTGCCTTTTGCTCCATCTATGCCTTTGCTCCTAATGTTTTTTTCTGTTAAAAATGCCCTTTCTCCTTGATTCCTAGGATCTCATTTCTTCGTTCTCTTATTCACTTAGTCAGTCAGTGGATACAGTGCCTACTATGTTCCAGGTGCTGCTCTGAAGCACTGGGAATACAATAGAAACAGCGCAAAGTAATCTCTACCCTCACAGGGAAGGTGAAAAGCTGTCAGGAATCATACAAATAGATCAAGATAAATTACAATAAAGGTAAAGAAGAAAGAAATGGTGTAATGAGATATTATGTGATGAGGTAAGCTGGGGCATCAGGAAAGGCCTTTTTAAGGAAGGATGCTTAAGTTGACCCTTGAAGGATGTCCCTCATGCCACTTAAGGGACCAAGTCTTCTATAAAACCGATTCCATGAAATGTTTTATGGGGGCTGGGGTGGGAACTGATTTAAGAAGTAAGTTGGAATACTGGAAGTTGCAGCTCCAGTGAGCAGGCGGGTTGCACTAAAATGGGAATTCTTCTTTCCCTCCTGGCCTCCGCAACAATTCCCAAAATAGGAAGCAAATGGAATTGTGCTTGTGTTCAAAGCTGAAATTATTCTTGTGTCCTCCTCCCTCTGTGCACCCCTTGCCAACATGCTTCTCACTACATCTCAGTGCTTATGTTCAGAGTCACGAGGGACCTAGCATGAGCATCTCCCATGTGCCAAGCATGTGCTGGGGACTTGATGTACATTTTCGCATGAAATCCTCATGGCAGTGTGCCGAAGTGAGCTTTACAGTTCTAATTTTATAAGTGGGGGAACTGAGGCTCAGCAAAGTTAAGCCATTTGCTGGGTGGACACAATGGCAGAGCTGAGATGTCAGGCCAGCTAGCCATACCCACAGGTCCTAGGACGGTGCTCTGAAGTACACAGAGCGCATCTGCTTCTTCTCCTCCAGCAGTTCCTCAAATCTGAAGACAGTAACCTGGCCTGCCTCCAAGCCTTCTCTTCTGCAGCCCAAGCTCCCCAGCCTTCAGCTTCCACACCAAGAACGGCAGGGCCCGTGCTTTTCTCTCTCCAGTTCATCTCTTCCCGTAGGGCTCCTGCTGCTTCTCTCCTTTGGGAGCAAATCTGGACCTAATGCAGACCCAGGCAGATGCCCCACCCAGCTCCCAAACACCAACACCTCATCATGGTTAACAAGGCACCAAAGGATCAGGCCCCCCGCCCGCCTGCGGCCATCCTTCTAGGCTTGTATGTTGACATTTACTCAGCTGTCATCTCCTCTCCCACCGCTCCCAGCAACACGCTACACTGTCCATTCTGACTCGGAGCGACCCTCCAGGGCAGATTAGAACTAGCCCTGTGAGTTTCACCTCCAGTCTTCCTGAATTAGCCATCACTATGTCTAAAACATCTTTCAATTAGCTAATTTCTATTTAGGGAAGGTTATGTCTTCCTGTTAGAAATCTACTGTACTAGGGGTGCTGAGGTGGGTGGGCTGTGGCACCTACCTTTCCTTCATTTTCATGCAACCCCACATTGTGCAAGTGGTCTAGAACCCACGTGCTGGCATGCTGGATTGTGATTATTGTCTTAGACTGTTTCCTCGACTATAAGCTTCTTAAAAACAAAACAAAACAAAAAATGCTTAACCTCTTTTTATTTGAATCAGCAGTGCCTGGTATGTTTTGGGTGTTCCGTGAAAACAGGGAGAACAGGAAGCCAGAAGACTCAAAGAATCATATAAGCCCTGGAACGTTCACATTCTTGACCTCTCGTAAAAGAAGGTGGTAACTCTCTCCCCATGGCTCACGGGACATGTTCCATGCACTGAAAGAGCCTCACTATAGGATCACATGTCACCATCCTCTGGTCGTCATACAGTCCTTGTAACAACGCCAGGAAGCAGACAGTGTCATTCTGCCGATGATGAAACGAGGCCTGGATTCAGGGAGGAAATAAGTAACGAATACCCTTTGGTTGTTCATTTGTTCAGTTATTCATCCATGTGTCATGCAGGCTCTGGCTCCATATTTTGTGCTGTCCAATGGGAAACAAGAACTCTGGCTTGGCTCTTGGCTTTGAGAAAGTCCAAAGGAAGGAAAAGAAAAGAAATGCAATGGCCGTAGCCAGGTAGAAATGTGTGCAACGCACTGCAGGAGTGCCGAGGAGGAAGCAACAGTCTCTGCTGAGAGCAGGAGGCATTGGAGCTTGTAAGAGCGACAAGGAGGGGTGGGGAGGCATACGACACAGAAAACCAAAATCAGTTTGGGGGAGTGAAGGAGAAGAGAGCCTGGAAATGTGAGAGGTGAGGATATGCACCTACCAATCATCAGAGTCCCTGGTCCACTCCAGGTGTCCTTGGCCCAGGTGCCAGTGTCTAGCCAGCCTTAGAGTGTGCACTGACTCGAGGGCTGGCTGGCCTACTTCGCAGGGGAGATTGTTTAATTATTTGGCATTGTGTCTGGTCTCCTGATCGGGGCCAGACATAAGAGAAGGAATTAGAGGTGATAGTCAATGATGAGAAAGCAGGTTTGCTTCCCGATTATGCCACTGAAACTCACACAGGAAGGAAACCTTGGCTCTATTAATGGATCACCAGCATTGAGTCATTGTCCCCTTAGAAATCTGGAAGATCTGCTATTGGAAGACAATAAAAATTTATAGGGTTTGGGTTGTTGTTGCTTTCGCTTTCAGTTGGACTTGGCTGTTTTAGGGCAGGGTGATGGAATGAAAGGGCCATGGGCTGGGGCCCTGAGACCCCGGCTCATAGCCTCACTCTGCATGTCTTTGCTCAGGTGGAGTCTGTGCCAGTAAAGCATGTGGATACCAAATGGTCTCTGTGTGATGACCGGTGGCATTAATGGAAGTCCAGTGTTAAGAAGGGGAGTCCGGAGTGGTGAATGCACTGGGCCCACCCAGAGGCACCTTGAAAGAAAGGTTTGATGATATACTTCCTCAAAAAACTACCCATTGAGAACTCAATGGAACACAGTTCTACTCTGACATGCATGGGGTTGCCATGAGTCAGCATCAACTTGATGTCAAATAGACCCATGGTCATTAGAAGATTAAAAAGGGGTAATGGTCCCTCTGTACTCTATCAGTTAGAGGTCTCTTGCAAAAGCAGCATTCAGTTCAGAGTCCAAAACATTGAGTCGAACTTCTCAGGAAGTTCCCAGGACCCAGAAGGTACTCAGAATCAAAGCACACTGTAGTCAGACTAAGCCGAAGATGGAGAAGACAAAATTCAAAGAAGGGACCCGATTCTGGTCTCCACATAACTCCTTGAATCCGTTTTGCCAACTCACAGTAACTGTCCATACTGCAGAAGTTTGCTAAGGCGATTGATGGACATAATTAGTGTAAAACACACAGCCTAGCGCAGGGGCTACAGAGGGACTCGGTGACATCATGGAGAAAAGTGCAAGTGGAGGATGGGAACCACAGGGAGACACATTTTAGCTCAGTAGACGGACCTCCTGACCCAGCTCTCCTAAGTGGTAAGATCACCATAACCAGATCGGAAGAACTTTTAGCAAGAAGACTTTAAAGGAGGAGGGTGTGGGGAATGCCATTCGTGGATGGGTCTATGAAGGTCTTGCAAGAAGCTCAAAAACCCCGAGTTTCTAGCAAATAAAGTATTTTTTCCATTTTGGATCTTTTTTTTTTTTGTCCTCCAAGGTCAAATGAAGTTACTGAACAAAATGGCTGTTGAGCGTTTTGTAAGGTATGCATTCCATCGTTGCGCTTGCACCTTTCACTGCAATACTGCTGTAGTCCCCGGATTGACCTCCTGACCTGCAGCCTCGATTTGTGGTCTCCTAATCCATTTCCAAGTCCACGCAGTAGCCCACGAGCCCTTCCTGCCGCAGGACTGTGGTTACCTTCCCCTGCTTCACCCTCGGGATACCCTCTTGTGGCCCTCAGGATAAACTCTAGCCTCTCCAGCCTCTCTCAGGCTGGGACTCCAGGCCCTCCGAATCTAGCTCAAGGAACGTATTTCCCTTTCACCCACAAGGAAGCATTGGTTCACACCACCTATATGGTTTTTTCTTAATCATCTTTTCTTTCCTCCAAACCAAACTCACTGCCAACCTATGGATTCAACTCTTAGCAACCCTTATCGGGTTTCCCAAGGCTGTACATCTTAAAAGGACAGCCTCACTCAGTGGATTTGAACTGCCAGCCTTGTGGTTAGCTGTCTAATGTGTTTACTGCAACACATCTGCTTCTCTGCCTCTTCATCCTACGAAATCCTTCTCAAATGTTATCATCTCCAAGAAGCCCTCAGTGACCCCTCAGGATAGTTTAGGAAGCTACCCTGTGTTCCCCAAATGCTCAATGTCAACTTCTTTCCCACAGCAGGCGAATGCCCCTATCCCACCATTCCATGAAACTCTGAAGGCAAAAGCACACAACCAGCACTGGGGTCTGGCTATGTGTGGGTGCTGGATACTGTCTCCTGATTGCATGAAAACACATTTCTATGATGCTAACTGGCTTCCTTACACCAGGAGGTGAAATGCACTGCGTGTGTGAAGTTGCTAGTTGTCATTTCCTTTACTTGGTTTTTAAAATATATTTTTTTCATTATGACAGTAAGGCATGTTCATTCAAGAGAAAAAATACAGAAAAGAAAATGCTCCAAGGCTATCTTCATTAGTATATGAGTATTTTCCTTCCATGGTTTTTCCGATGAGAAAAAAACATATTTTAATGAGACGTTGAACACCTACCTTCTCTTTGCTTCTATTTCTTTTAGCAACACGGTATGAGAATTTTCTGTTAATATGTAGTTTTCCATAACCATTATCTTTATAGACGATATCGCATCAAGTAAATACAGAGTAATTCATTTATCCCTTTTCTGTTGACTATGTATGTTAATTTTTTCTACCATTATAAAAGTGTATGTCACAAGCATCTTTGTTCATAAAGCTTTCCTCTGTGTTGGGGATTTGTTCCTTGGTATTACTGCCTCTGATTGATTTTCTCTTGTGAAACCAAGGCCTTGATCCAGCATCTGCCTGTGTTTTCTACCCCAAACCTTCCAGACTGCGCTCCCCACCCCAGCTCCTATAAAGCAAACACTGTCATCAGTGCCCCGAGAGTCACTTAGCCCAGTGTCTCATGTATGGCTCCTGATTAAGACAATGTGGCCTTTTCAAATGTGGCCATAAATATTTGCCTTCAGTGAAGTAGATGCCAAGAAGATAATATTGATTGCAAATTACAGCCCTTGTAATTAACCAATTTGCACAGCTGGAAAATAGTGCTGGTGAAATCATTTGCTTCTGAAGGAGGATGGTGGCCTTTCCAAATTTATCTCTCAGATGTGATTTTGGCCTAATCCCGAGAACATTCCTGGTGTGTCTGCAGACCATCAACTCAAGAAGTCGCCAATGTGACAGAAAGGGAAGATCTGGGCCTTTTGCCTGCTGACCAGGCACTCTCCTGGATACCTCTCTAGCGAGCACACAAAAGCGCACCTGGGGACAGATTATGTGCCAGAGGCTGGGGCTGGGCTGGCCCTTGGTCCCACGCTTTGCTGTTTCTGAAAGTCTTGGAATGAGGCCAGCTGGGCTTCTTGCCCTGCAGTTACTGCGGGAGCTAGCTCCACACAGATGGGGGCAGCAAAGAGCCAGTCTGTAGGATCAGCTAGAGTACTTGTTGACCAAAGTGATGGGAGAACTCAAGTTCACTGGTGTGGGAAAGGGGAAAACTTGATCCAGATTGGCATAATTGAAATAAGGGTCCAGGTATCCACTGGATAGAGATGACTCTTAATTCATATGAATCCATTTGCTTTAAGCAGCATGCTTTGGGTTGTAAATAGAGTGATAGTCCATGATTTTATTATGATTCCTGGATGATACCTTTCCCAGACATACCCAGAGGATAAACAAAGAAACTGAAGTCCAGGAAAGTCAGGTAACTCTCCCAAGTTCACATAGTCCTGAATGGTAAAACTGAGTAATGAACCAGATCTTCTGCCTCTGTGAGTGACAACAACACGTTCCGTTATGGACAGCCACTACCCGTGGTTTGGTCAAACAGATGCCCCTTGAAGTGGAGGCCCCATGTCTCCTCTTTTCAGAAGCACGATCATTTTCCTGCCTGAGTAGCCTCTGGTTAAAAGGTATTTCAAACTCCATTTATACCCCTTGCAACAGAAATGCTTAATTTCTTTACCCCCCCCCAAAAAAAGTTTTATTGTGAAATGGATGCTGGTTTACAGCGCAGATCATCAGGTTCACGCTGAACAATTCTTACACATTTGGTTTCATCTCATCCATGCCATCGCAAGCCTTCCAGTGTACCGCAACGTATCCTCTTTTCTCTGCGTGCTTCCTGGTTCCATTTCTCCAACCTCTGGATTTTGTCCTTGGGAAAATGCTACTTTTTTATCTTAAACAGTTCATTCTTCTAAGGTGTAAATACCTCGCCAGCGTTTTGTTCCCATTACAGATCTATCGTTTGGCAGTTCAGTTCCAAACCGAAAGGCTATCTTGGTGGTTCCACCAGTCTCTATCTGGCCACTAAACCTGGCCTCTTTTATGATTCTGAATTTTGTTCTCATTTTTCTCCCACCCTATTCAGGACCTTCTAATTTCAGAGCAGTTGGTAGTAATAGCTGGCCACCATCAAGCTCTTCACGCAAAGTTAATTAATTCTGATCCAATTCCCACAAATGTCTGAATGTAAAGTCCATGGTTCTGTTTGAACTTCCTTATAGATTGACTTGGCAGAGCAAAATCTCGTTGTTCAGCCACAAAGGGATGCTGTCAGACTTGACCAAGGAAGGCACTTTCTACCTTACCTGCCCATCCAAAAAGCAACAGCACAGCTATCTGAAAGATTCCTTCTGTTGCTCCTCTTCTACACAAACCATCCCCGGCTTGACAAAAACACGTAACTGTAACTCCACCTAACAAACTCCATAAACAAATGTTATGTTATGTTCTTCCTTCTATTTCCTCTTCCGCTTCCTACCCCGCCTCCTCCTCCCCTCCTCCTTTGTCTTTTCCTCCTGGTCTCTCTCTCCCCCCTCCCTCCCCCTCCGTAAGTGAACACTAACTAGAGCTCCTCCATAATGAGTCAAATCTGCCTACATCTTATTTAGCATGAGCAGCTAATTCTGGAACAAAAATAATAAAACATATGAATTGCATTAAAGATGTTTTAGAGAACCAGGATTTGGTTCAGACAGAGAGCTTATCTGACTCTGAGCTGAGAAGATAGCAACAGACAAATGAGTAACAGCTAATAATATTAGCGTTTTAATTAAAATTGCCTTGAACGCTTAACCTGTCTGTCACCTTGACTTCCAGACCCATTCAGTGAAGAACAAGTTGGTTTTCCCTCCCTTTTTCTCCCCTTTGTTCATGTGGCTGAAGTTGCAGAATAGATTCTTTCTCAAATCCATATTACTCATTGTAATCGGTTACTGCCCACCCATTGTGTGCCAGGCAGTGTGTAGGTGGCTAGTACAAAATATATTCAAAGAGGAATATATCATGGCATATTCTGAGAAATTAAATATAACTTAATTCTTTCATAATCCATATCTGATAGGAATAGTGATCTCTATTTTTATAGCCGAGGAAACTGAGGCCGAAGAGAACGAAGTATTTGTAGAAAGCCACTTAGCTTGTAAGTGACTGAGCAGAGATTCAAAATCAGTGGGTATTTTGATTCCGGTGGAAGTTATTTCTAGTACGTCAGAGAGAGTGCTCCAATGAAGAAGAGAGGAGAGAGAGGAGGGAGGGGAGGGAGCGGGCAGGGCAGGGAGAGGAGAGGTGATGGCCATTGATATTACCTTGCTAACTTACCCACCCCGGTTGACTCTTTGGGACTCAGCCCATAGCCCTGTGCAACAGTGGAAGAAGAAGACAGAATATTTCACAATGTGATTGACCAGGAAGTCAAGCACTCTCCCTGGTTGTTTGAGCAATCACCAGACAATATTCATTAAAATGGTTAGGAGCTGCTGTCCCAACAAAAGCAGCTAATGAGCAGAGCTCAGTGATGATGAAATGAAGCAAGTGTTTCTTAGATGTCCTAATGAGTAATCACATAAAAGCAGGGAGGTCCGGACTCTTGGCTGAAGTTCACACAAAGAGCAAAGAGCCCAGGTTCCACAAGGAGCTTGGCAGAAAACAAGGGACAGTTGGTCTCTGGGCTAAAACGAACCACTGCCATCAAGTCCAGGAACCCTGGTGGGAGAGTAAGTAACTCACTGGGCTGCTTTCCGTAAGGTGAGCAGTTGGCACCTACCATCTGCTCCTCATGAGGAGAATAAAGCTGTCTGCTCCCATAAAGACTTACAGTCTCAGAACTCAAAAGGAGAGTTCTGCTCTGTCCCTAAGAGCCAGAATTCACTTGATGGGAGTCTGAATCAATTCAGACTCATGGCAGTCTTATAGAACAGAATAGAATTCCTCCCTAGGGTTCTGACCTAGGACATTTTTATGGAACCAGGTAGCCACCTGTTTCTCCCATGCAGTGGCTAGTGAGTTTGAAGCACCAAACGTCAGGTAGCAGCACAATGTAGCCATCACAATGTAGCTGTGGTCTAAAACGACTAGACAACAATATTGCTGAGATAATACGATAGCCAAGGACTGAAAACGACTCAAATCCAACCTCATCGTAGCTGACTCTCCCTGCCTGCTCCATGAGGCACATGTAGTCACACGGGAGAGGTTAGTTGTCATCATTACTTGAGACTTCATTTGCAAATCCCAGAACAGCGGCCGCGGAGCTGAGTTGAACTGAAATGAAGCTTCTTTCATTTCATGCCGGTAGGACCCAAGAGGTCTAGACACAAAACGGCTCTGAACCCTTTTCACCGGTTGTCCCCGTTCTCCCTATGCCTTTGCCTACGCCTCGGCTTCAAGAAAACGCCAGCTCAAAGGGTTCCCATCAGAGCCAGAGGAAAAGTAGCAAAGAAGCGAACACAAAGTCGGGTAGTAACACGAGTGCCCCATTCTGCTCTATGACAAAGTATTCCTCTCTACCAACGCTCCAAAGGAGGGAAATGCCCAGTCTCATCTATAAGAAGCAACGCCAAACCGTATTCTCGCTGGACCTTTGGGCTCAAACATAGCACAGAAGCCTTGGTAGCCAGGGTGTGAATAGGTTGTTGTTGTTATGTGCCTTCCGGTTGGTTCTGACGTACAGACACCCCGTGTTCAACAGGATGGAACCCAGTGCTAGCCTCACATCGCTGGGCCCCGGTGTCGATGTGTCGATCCATCTTGGGGAGGGCCTGCCTCTTCTTCCCATCCTCCGCTTTCCCAAGCCTCGTGTCCTTTTCAAGACTGGTCTCTCCTGGTCACATATCAAAACTCCTGCTTCTAAGCAGTACTCTGCCTGTAACTTCTTCCAAGGCAGATTTGTTAGTTCTTTTGGCAGTCTGTGATACTTTCAATAGCCTTAGGCAGCACCGGAATTCATATGCATTGATTCTTCTTCAGTCTTTCTTATTCAATGGCCAACTTTCACGTGCATATGTGGTGCCTGGAAATACTGTGTCAAATGCACCTGGATCCTGAAAGCAATCCTCGCTTTTCAACACAGTAAAGAGGTCTTGTTAGGCATCTTCACCTAATGCAATGTGTCATTTGGTCTCTTTACTGCTGCTTGCCTGGACCTTGATTGTGGCCTGAGGTTTTCGGTATCTGACAGGGTTCCACTGCTCTACATACGATTTTAAGTGGCTAATTTCTCAAAAATGGACAGCCTATTCCTTCGTCATAGTCTATTATAGTCTGGAGACTCTGTTAAGACATGTCCATTTTGGGTGACCATGTTGGTCTGTGCAATATCAGTGACATAACTTCCAGGATCACAGCAATACACAAGCCCCCACAGCGTGACAAAGTGACAGTCAAGTGGTGAAGAATCAACAAGATAAAATATGAAGCACCGACCATCCAGCCCAAGCTCTGTTTAGGTGGGATCCATTTCCCTTTGGGTTCTAGAAGCTCTTCTCTCATTTCTTGCAACCTAGTCCAATGTCAAGACCTCTCTGCTGCCAGATGTTTGCTAATCTGGACGTCTAAGAACTGTCTGCTTGATTTCCCCATTACTAAGCTCTGCAAGTTAGATGATTTTTGTGTGTGTATTTGTTTTGTTTGGTTGCCATTTATCTCTTAGTTCATCCTGTATCTCTTTCTCAAACAATCAGACATAATCTTTACTTTACGCCTCGGACTCCTTTTCTCCCTTAACAGAGGTCACTTTCTCTGGAAACTTTTCCTAACTCACATTCTCCTCCACCCTACGGGGCACAGAGTGGGTAGATGCCTAATGTGTGCTGCTGTACTCCCTGGGCTTCCGCCTGCCATGGCACCGACCGTGCCATGTTACTTCTGAGTGTGCATGGGCATTTCTCCCTAAGAATTAAACCCTCAGAGACAGAAGATGCTCTGATTCACCTATTTCCCTGAACCTCAGCCAGAAGCCATTGTGGTCCCCTGGATCTGCCACAGATCAGGCCCTCGGGACTGTATGAATGAATACATTTTGTCAATGACTGTCTATCTCTAGTTCAGGGCAGTGTGATTCAAACCCAAATTAAACCTGTTGCCATTGAGTTGATTCCAACTCACAAGGACCCTGTAACCACTGCCACCAAGTTGGTTTTAGATTCCTAGCAACTCTAGTCAAAGAACTGCTTTCTGGGGTTTCTGAGGTTGGAAATCTTCACAGGAGCAAACAGCCTCGTCTTTCTCCTGCGGAACAACTCATAATGACCCTACAATGACTGTCATAGACTTAGCCCTGACTCACAGGGACCCTGCAGAACGGAGGAAAATGGCCTCTGAGGGCTTCTCGGGCTGTAATCTCCATCGAAGTAGACTGAGCCATCTCTCTTCCACAGAGCAGCTGGTGGGTTTGAACCATCAAACATTTGGTTAATAGCTGAGTACCAAACCATCGTGCCACAAGCGCTCCTCCTTGTTTTCCATAGCCTATAGAGAACATTTAGTTTCTTTGTCTTACAAGATTTTTCATGATTTCAATATATTCATTCAACTCCAGTTGATCAGCCACCAGGTTTCCTTAGTGTTGTTTGACTCATAGTGACCCTAAAAGACAGGGTAGAACTGGTCTTGTGGGTTTCTGAGACTGTAACCCATTACAGTAGTAGAAAGTCTCACCTTTTTCTCAAGAAAAGGCTGCTGGTTTCAAACTGTTGACATTTGAGGTGAATGGCCCGTTACATAGCCCACTATACCACCATGGCTCCTAGTGGTATTTAGGTAGGTTTTTTGTGTGTTTGTTTGTTTTAAGGAATACTTGTTCCATAGCTCTTACTGTGAATTAAGAAGAACCTTTTGAGCTACTTTCTTTTTCTGTTCCTCATGATCATGCTCCTAAAATATCTGTTCATTTTAAAATGACTCTCAACCATTTCCCATGGCACCATGTACAGTCATTCCTCTTCTGAAACCCAAAACCAAACTCTGCCATTGAGCGGATTCTGACTCGTAGAGACCCTAAAGACAGGGCTGGTTTCTGAGGCTCCTGTGGGTTTCTGAGGCTGTACACACCTTTAAAGGAGGAGAGAGTCCAATCTTTCTCCAAATGAGCAGCCATCAGCTTCAAACCATTGACCTAGAGGTGAGTAGCCCACGGTGCAGCCCGATACACCCCTTGGGCTCCACTCTCCTGTGCTAAGAGCTCAGAGAATCTCCTGGCTCCAGTTTTCTAACTTGTTGTAGGCACCTCCTTGCCCTGGGAAATACTCCTCCTGGTCTGGCTCACCCCCTAGACGCTTCTGTCCACTTTGATAATTCTAAAGACAGTTCTTCATTTAAAATATGTAACCAACAAGTGGACCCACACTTCCTTGGTTTTTGTCATCTCTCTCAGCTTTCGGTGGTAGTCTGCCATTACTTCCTTAGTCATGCTACGCTGGCTTCCTGAGACCTTCCTGAATTTGCTGGTCTGCCACCCAAATTATCTCCCACAGTTACCCAATCCCCGTGTACTGCCTTTCTGTAGGACCTTTTATCTTTCACAATAGTCCCTCTTAATGACTCTCTACCAAGGTAGAGTCATGCAATCATGGTCTGGGCACTGCTGGATGAACCCCTCTAAAGGTAGGCTCTGACATCAGTCACTTACTGCCAACTGCCTTTTCAGGCACAACATAAATGTGCCATTCCCAGGTGAGTCCCCAAATGGTACTCTAATAGAAAAAACTGGACCTCAATTAGAAACAACAGTGTTCAGGACAGGACACAATCAAGAGGAAACCTCTAACTAGGAAACGGGGATCTAAGAGAAGAAACCCAAGGAGGGCAGTCAAAAAATTAAAAGTAAATTTCAGAGCAGAACTTACCAGTCCCAGCTGTTTATCAAGTTTGATATAAAGTAGAGTACAGATCACACTTAGACACAGACTGACGGACCATACTATTTGGATTTGGGACCATTTTAAATAGAAACCCACTTTAGACACCTGAACACAGCTGCCTGGGAACACGGAGAAAGGGACTTCGGTTAGAGGTCCTGCTCCCTTCCTAGAGGGCTGTGTATGTAGAAACAGCTCTTTCCCCAACCCACCCAGAACAAAATGATGTGCCAATGTTGAGTAGTCTTAGAAGCCCTCCCCACCTCGTGGACTCTATGGCACAGATGGGTTTGACCTGAAGAATTAGAATGTACCTCCATGTGGCATCCTCTCTCCCTCTCCCAGCTCTCTGCCCATCCCAACATGCTAAGGATCAGAGCCTGGGAAGGTCACTGATTGTGTCCCCTCTGTTGGCAGCACAGCCAGAACATAGAACCGTCCTGCCACATGTGCTCTTGTTTATTCTTGAGCTCTTCCAGAGCGCGGGGAGGGGGAGAGGAATGAGAGAGGCCTCCTTGTGGGATCAGTTACAAGCATTGTTGTCCCGCTCCATATGTAGGAATGGGCCCAAGCACAGCAGACAACTAGCATGTGGCAAAACCTGGGCCTTTTACCAGCAGCATCCTCCAAAGGTCAAAATGAGACACTTGGAATTCAAAAGAGAAGCAAAATGAACTGAGCAAGCAGCTCTGAGCTGGTTGCTTCCGATGGGTAATCGTGAGAAGGCCACATTTGGGCCCTGTGCTTTAGTCAGCGGAGACCAGGTTAGACTGCTGGAGCTGATCAACTGCAAAATCCTGGTAACCTGACACTGTAGAGTTCACTTATTTGTTGAACACTGATGGAATTGGCAGAACTACACTTTGGAATAATAGCACCCATTTACGAGTACATATGACTGTTGTATGCACTTGATGCAAACTGCTGCTTTTATACATGAAGAAATGGAGGCATAGAGAGAGAGGATGTGATTTGACAAAAGTCACACAACTGACAAATGGTGGAGCTGGAATTGAACCCCAAGAATATCTAGCACCCAAACCTATGCTCTCTTTCTTCACTGCACTCTCCCTTCCAAAAGGTGCCATAAGGAGTAAACCCTCTTCCTCCCCCACATCATTTAGGCATATCTTCCAGGGAAGAAGTCAAGAAAAGAAAGCATCTGGCAAATGGCCCGGGACTTATCTTCTCACACAACTGATCCGGCCATTGTTGGCAGTGGCTCCCACTCAGTGTCCAACGCTTGGTGATGTCTGGGTCTCCCTAGACCATGCTACTGAAGCAAATGGGCCATGTGTTTGAGCAGTATCAAGTCTGGCAGAGTATTCAGAGAATACCTGTTACCTGGTTAAATGAATGAGGGAGTAAATGACTACTGAATTCATCCATTGTCAGTGTTTTGAGTACAAAAACCATGGGAAAAGCCAGTATTCATCGTGTCTTCTATTTCTTCCATTTAACATAACCGACAGAAGGTAGCTTTTGCAATCTTGGTCAATCACTGAGAAATGGACTTGGTTCATGCATCAAGAATAAGGCTGAAGAAGCAGGTAGGAATTGAAATTGAGATATAGGTGCAAGGATGGAATGAAAGAACGTACTGAACAACAGGATGTTAGAGATCCTGAGGAACATTTAAGAGGTCTAAGGATACCTAGCTTCAGAAATGATCTCAGACTCCTGGAAGGGATTTGGTGTCTAAACAGAGTGTGTAAGCACGTTTCTCCAGACCGCACTTGCCTGTGGGCACAAATGCCCCCCCCCCGCTTACAGTAAGCACCTGTGATTTGCTGACTCGCAACCATACCTGCTAATGCAGGCCTCCAGCCTTCCCCCAAGTCTTGCTCAGTTATTCCTGGCGGTCTCCAGGTGGCAGTGCACATGACCTTCCAAAGGCTGTCCTCTGCTTTCACATAATAGTTGACCAAGTTGCCACCCTCCTGTGAAGATCCCTGCTTCTTGAGAATGAGAGTCCCTGCAAATGAGATTCCCATTATGTCTGTAAGCACCTCACAGGGTCCTATGCTGTGTGACCTTGGGAAATACCTTAACACCTCTGAGCCAGTGCGAAGGACCTCAAAGCAGGGGTAATAATACTTCTAGATGAATTGTGGTAAATAAATGAGATAAAATATTTAAGAAGGCCAAGACGAGGATACTGGACACAGTAAAAAGTACAGTAAACAAGGTGTTCAAAAAGTGCTGATGTTGACAGAAAGTTTGTCGCCTGCTCTGCTAAGTGTGCTGTGAGGCGTGTGGAATTAAAAGCCATGTGAGGCAGGCACGATGATCCCTTCGGTTTTATAAGAATGACAATGATACGGAAATAAGAGAAACGGAAGCACCCAGGGCCTCAGATTCTGGCCGTGGCAGATATCAACTGTGCACAAGGTCCTCACATTTACTGATGTGGCGCTTCGTGCCACTCAGCACAAAGCAGCGCCTCTGTTCCTCGAGCTTCTCTCGCTCAGTCTACAGACAGATGGAGACATTTTCCTCCACTTCCTTTGGTGCCAGCATTGCCTCCGACTTGCCCACTTTTCATTCTCAGCCTTCCAGACGAGGGTAAGACGCTGCAGTTCCTCTGCTCCCGGCAGGACACCACAGCACCACCTTTTCTGTTAGGACAAAGCCCAGATCCCAGCAGCTCAGGGCCTGACCCAGCAACTTGGCCAGGAACCGTCAAGGGAGAGCTCCTTTCACAATGGGGAAGTTGCCAAGGGAGCACTCCTGCTGAGCCGGGGTCTCAGCCAAACCACCTCTCCTGCCCCTCTCGGATACGCAGATGTGAGCAAGAATCCTACACATCTGCACAGAGGCTTCCCAAAGCTGTGACTTGGCTCTGAAGGAGGAAAATGTGAATGTCAGTTTTAGGAGAATGGATGTTCCTGAGGGGCCAGTAAAGGAGGAAAGCACATCCCCCAAAACACTGGGAATGCAGAACACAGCATCGCCCAGCCTAACTCCGACCTCCCATGGGAGGCTTGTCCAATTGCAGGCATGTGGACACCCCTGGGTCATCTGAGTTATCTGCCGAGAGATGCCTCAACTCTTGGAACCCTGCCGGGGTTATGCTTGACCTAACCAGCATCACCTTGGCCTCATATACATAGCTAAAGCTTCTTATGTACAACTGAGCACCTTGTGGTGTCATGGGACATTCTGGTTAGTTGGCCTAATAACCCATTTAGTGCATCTGTTCTACCTCCCAGTTTGTTGCTTAGTGCCTGAGGTCTGAAAAATTACAAACAGCCATCCACGGCGCAGCACTTGGCGCTTGTGCACCTGGAGCAAGAGAGGAGAATCAGGAATCAGAGGAGGGTCCGGACTATGTGGCTGACTCCCTCCAGAAATAGCTCGGCACACTGGATGGTGCCTAGTTACCATGACTGAACACGATGCTTACTGGGTCTACAGCATAATCCTGATCAGAGGAGGGAAGCAGACAGAGATTCCACATTCTCTTGGACTTCAGACTTTCTGGAGACACGGGGGATGGTTGACCCCTGGAAATGATTGCCCTGAGATTGTCTTTAAACCTGAACGATGTCCCCTGAACTCTTCCTAAAACCAAACAACAGTTTCACTTAACTGGTCAAAAAACACAAAACAAAACAGCTTTGATCTCTAGATTCTTTAAGAACTAGCGTTATAGGATCAGTCTGATAACAGCAGCTCAAAAGATTAGGCAGTCACCTTAAGGGACAGTTAATTTATTTTAAGGAGGAAGGGCAGTGAACATGGTTGCACATCTCAAAGAATGCAAAGAATGTTCTCAAGGTCACTAAATTGTACCTGTAGAAACTATTGAATTGATAGATTTTTTTGG
>NW_022104341.1:79195830-79228213 GCF_000313985.2 Echinops telfairi
ATATTAGATTGCTTATTCAAATGCCTATCTGGCAGTTTGGATAGAATTAAGCTAGAGTCCAATCTGGCTTTTGTTTTATGCATGGGATGTCAAAGCTAAACATCCCTTAGAGAATATTTGTTCACTCTTTTTCTGTGTAGAGACTTACCATCCCCTCATGCTCAAGACGAGGAATTAGACTGAGAGAGGTGAATAGACAGCAAGAAAATGGGAGAGATGGGGCCAGTAGCTTCCATTTAGTGGCCAGGCAAGATAACATTCTCCCAGGGGAAAGAGTGAGCCTGTGTTTAAGTGAAACATGCAGTCAGGAGGGTTAGTGCCAGAATTTGCATGACACTTTGGTCACTGCCTTTTGTTATTTCTTCTTGGGCCCCTAGACATAGCCCCAGGAAGTGCATTCCTCCCATTCCTCCATCCATAGCCTTGACCTGCAGGCTCTCTGCCATACACATTAGCCTGATGAGCCTAAGAAAAAAGTCATGATATTATTGCTGGACTACAGTTTATGATATTCAAATGAGGGTGAGAAGCTACAGTTTAGCCCCCCACCCCCAAACAAGGAACTTTATATTACCTAATTGTTCCAAATTATCAGGCAAGAAAATATTGAAATTATGTGGTGCAAAGGATGACTGAGTGTAGCCCTGCTAGCCAGTGTCTTTGGAACGTCCACAGAATGACTGACTGAAAACATCCGCCCCGCCCCCCCAAAAAAGTATGGAGTTGGAGGGGACTGGTCAGGTTTGCCATCGCACAGGGTTTAAAATGAGGTATCTCCGAAGCGGAACAGGAGATCTGACACTATCAAGGAAGAAGAGCCAGGAGTGGGGTGTATCCTTGGGACCTCATGATCGTTGCCATGGACCTCTTTGATCTAGGAGCTAGAGGGCTGTGACAGCAGAGAAGGGAAGGCAGCATAGTGCAGAAGCGATGAGGAAGTGGCAGAGAAGCAGCAGCAGTGGAACCAAGGCCATGAGACAGAGCAGAACAGTGGGGATCCACCCAGGGAGCAAGTCAAGCCGGGTGCCTTTGGGCAGGAGTCTCACTTGCTGAGAGCTGAATGATTTCAAGCACTTAATCAGGGAAGCTAAGTTTCCGGAGCCTAGCACCTTTGGGCTGAGGCTCATGGTGTGTTAAGAAGCTTTGTAAAATTTGCCCATGCATGGCAGAGGCCAAGGGTCCACATGGCCTATGGGCATGACTGCAGAGAGGCACTCCTGACCAGAGAACTATTGTATCCTGAGCATTTCGGATCCTGACTTTCCTATTAATTGCCCTAATCAACTCCATAATCATGATCATTGTCTGTGAGCTTCGCGGGATTGTTGTAATGGACGATTGATCCCAGCGGAGAAGTTGGGAGCCATGGAAAGGACAGTTGGGGACAGCATTGGTAGCGAAGGTTGGTGGGTGGAGGAGTGTTTGACCTCTGCCCTTGAGGAGTAAGCCTTGGGCTGATGTGGAGCTTCCCTTGTGAAGTCAGTGGAGGTGAGGTGCTGCCCCCAGCCCTTTTTACAAATTATGGTGCCAAAAAGCAATAACTGAAATGTCTGTTTTGAAATGCGCCTGCGTGATTCTTTAAAATAAAATTCTCACTGAGAACCTTGCTCATCTCTCCTCCCTCCCCTAGACTGCAAGGCACCATTTACACAGTGTGGTTGTTGTATAGGGGCTGCTCCCGCCCTCTCCTTCCTGAGTACTTGGAGGCCAGGAACCATCTCTGCTCGTTCTCCGCATCTCCAGAAGAGTCTGCACACCCAGCGGGCATCAGGGGGATTTGTCTGAGTGAACAAATGGATATTTTGGTGGTATCCTTGCAAAGTTACCACTGTGTGATTAGCCACTCAGACGGAGGAACTCTGCTCCCTTTCCTGACCATTCTAGAGCTTATTAATCTCTAGGTATCGGAGAAGACCTGCCAAGTCCTAGAATGTAACATAGTACTTCAACTCCACCAATCAATAACCGAGATGAGGGAAGAACCTCCGAGTTCCCTGTGGTTTTCCCAGTGCTGGAGAGGAAGTGAACACCAGTATGAAATACATGTTTCCACTTGACCTTGAATCTCACTCATCTCATCAAGTAATGGTGAAATCACAATTTCAACTCTTTTATAGCCTATCACTTACCCTTTCCCTCCAGACTTTCCCTCCATGGAGCCTAGCCCTCCATGAAAGTTTTACCAATCACGGAGCCCATTATGGAAGTCTTCCTACATCGCTGCAACCCCTCTCAGCCCCAGGAGCTTGGTTCTCACCTGCTTTTTCATTCCTCTCCTCCTTATTAAGCATGCCCTTGTATGGTCAGCTTGTGGATGGTCAGAGGAAAGAGAGGTAGTGGAAGCCTGTGAGCAAGACCATGGGCTCTTAACTCGGAGACTTGAAAATAAATCCCAGCTTAACCAGTGAATTACCGCAAGACCTCAGAAAATCTACTTAACCGTTCCAAGAAAGTAAAATGAGAGTCAAACCTCCCTCTAAGGATTTTGAGAGGTATAGAGGGACCTTGATAGACTTGCATCCCATCTGTCAAACCAAGCAATGGAGCATTACAGGGCATTTCCCAAGGCCCTTCTCGGTCGCAGACCTCACCTTGGCACTGGGGATGGTGCCCCAGCCATGAGAGCTCATGACAAGTGTCAAAATGGACAAATAGGTGAGCCTTAAAAGGACTTCAAGAGAGGAGACTCTGTGAAGGGGAGAAAAAATATGTGTACACTTTCCACAAAAGGAGACGCTCCATTATAAAGCCTTGATGTTGGGCAGAAGCCAAGCCTTTGAACCTTGAGCAAGTAGCTTACCTTACCCGAGCTTCCTTGTCTTTGTTGGAACCATGGTGTAATCAAGTTCACTTGGATCTACTTTTCCCTCTCACATACTCAAAAGTCTGGAGTGCTGGCCTGGCACTGAGTATCCATAGCCTTGGTTGGCCCCCAAGGTGGAGTAGCGGGGCTGGACACTGAACATGGACTACAGAACTTGGCAAGAAAGATGAGGGCCAATATCTGGAGTCGATGTGAAGAAAAAAGATAGGAAGAGCATATGAACCTGGCTTCAACCTCAAGGGATCAGATAGTAAAACCAGCCCAGGTATGAGGAGAGAAGCAAAGCATGCATACGGAAGCCAGGAGTGGGAATGGCGGGTAGGACTGAGGACAGAGTCTAGAAGAATGGTGTCACTAGTGATTACTTGATGTCACCCAACATGGTCAATCATGGGATTCCCCCCCAGAGAACCTCCTACATGCACAGTGGCCTGCCTTCTCTTGTCCCCCTCCTCTTAGCACCTCCTCTCTCCTCTTGGTCCAGACACTGATCTACCTTTGCCCAATAACAGGTGTGTGTGTGTGTGTGTGTGTGTGTGTGTGTGTGCGCGCGCCTTGAAGCAGGTATTGATGAATTACTCTAATGGGTAACAGGAGACAACACTCTTAGTGAACATAAGCACTGGGACTTCTAAGAGATACTTGCTGTCACCACTCTGGACAGGGAAGACGTTTTAGCTTTGAGTGGTCCCAGGCATATTAGGAGGATGAAAGGATGTGATGCTTGCACATCACACATCTGGCACAGTTAACTCTCTAGGAACATTACTTTTAAAAGTCTCCTCCTTCTCTGTCAGACTTTCAGAGTTCACCCAAAGCTTCCAATGTGCCAGATCCTATGCTGGGTCTAAGAAGAGAGGAGTGATTGAGATACAATCTCTGTCCCCCAGAAGCCCACCCAAGTGGAGGTACAAGCACAAGCATAAGGCATTCTAATTGGAGATGTTGCATATGTAATAGAAGTCGCTCCAGGTAGGAGGCAGGAGGACAGGGCAGTAATTCACTTTAAGAGTTCTGAGAAAGCTCTGTGGAAGAGAGAATGCCTGAAGGGCAACTTGAAGTTGGAGAAAGTGTTATCCAGGCAAAGAATTGTGGGAAATGCATTCCAGGAGAGGGGGCAGCTTCAGCAGAAGTATGAGGCATGTGTTGTTAAGTGGGGCATTAGAAAAGTTGAGAGAGGAGGTGGAGCTTTGCCACATCTGGCGGCTAAGGAACTTGGCCTTCATCCTGAAAGTGATGGATACCACGAAAGGACTTTAAGCAGATTTGTGCTTTAAGTAGATCACTCCAAGTGATGAGGGCCAACTGGAGGCAGGGGAAAATCCTGAAATCTTATAGTTCCACTTCCCTGGGTCAAAAGTCAGTCATACTTTGGTAAAATCAATCAGGATGGATTCTGAAATAGGAAAAAGTGGTCATTTGGGATCTAAAACTAGATATGCCATCTTAGCATGTTCTCCTACTCTACTCGGGGAGCTATTTCCATTCTCTGCGTAATGGCCTTTAAGGGCCCTTTCAGCTTTAACTCATCAAGGCTCAATAACTGTCTCTAGTCTTAGTGTGTGAAGTGGATGTTTACATATGTGACATCCTCCTCCTCCCCACGAGGACATATGCTTTGGGAGCTGTCCTCCTTGGGTCCGAGTGGGCTGCCCTGAAAAATCAAGGTATCTCACCTGTCCTCCTGGTGGAAGAGTCTCTTGTTTGCTGGATGATCAAAGTGTGGCAGGCTCTTACTAGGATTCGGACCAACCTGTGGCTAGAATTCAGGCTCATTTTGCAGCTAATGTCAGGACCCAGTCTGTGATTAAGATTGCAGCTTTGTCTAGGTCTATAGAGCTGAGAAAATTGGCCAACTGAGGTCTCTGGAATCAGGCCTTTAGGCTGATTATCACAGTGTCTGTTCCATTTAACTGACCTGCCAAACTGTGCTGAAGGGTTTTGGGCACAAGAACATGGGTCCTTGAGTACTGTTCTGGGTCCTGGCTGTGCCAAACTGTGTCTATCTAGAAGCTGGATGCTCACCACCTCCAGGGTTTCCCTCCAACAGGCACATATCCATTGTAGTAGAGTGGCTTGTTTCAGGACTACAAGCTTCTTAAAGAGAGGTGCTCAGCCTGTCTTTAAAGACTCATCAGTTTCTTTATAAATTCATTATTCTTGCCCATTTTAATTGAGACATCTCCTTCTTCCAGGCACTATGCATGATGTTAGAGATAATAGAAATAAATACAGCAGAGACAACCTCTGCCTTCATGCAACATATTTTCTATCAAGGGATAAGAAAATTGATGCTATGATAGGAGGAGAAGTTTATTATAGGTGCTCACAAAATCCAGAACAAGGGTCAAGTTTTCTGAGGAACTATTGTTTACATTGATGCCTGAACATTAAATAGCAATTATGAAGGTGGGGTGGTGGAAGTTGGGGCCAGGGGGCTAGTGTTATAAGCAGGGAAAACAATTTTAAAAAGCAGTTGACCAGTTGGATATTTGTGATTGAACTACCTCTTGACTATGGTGGTGGTGGTCACACAAACCAACACATTGGGTAAAGTTGCATAGAAATAAGTACATGCCAATGAGTGGACATAGCACAGTAGAAATCTGAGTAAGGTCAATAGGTTGCACCAATGTCATTTTTCTGCTTGTCATCGTCTATCATCAGACAAGCTGTAACCATTAGGGAAAACTTGGTGGAGGTTTTATGAAAGATCTCTGGATTATTTGTGACAACTACACGTGAATCTACAACCATTTCAAAATAAAAAGTAAAGGAGAAGAAGAAAAGCAGAGAGGAGAATTAGGAGGCAGAGGACAAGATGGTGAGAAAGGGCAAGCAGGAGGGGCAGAAGGAAAGGAAGATCAGATCAGTGTCCAGTTAGGCTGAAGCAGAGAATGAAGGCGCATGCAGCACGAGTTAAGCCCAAAGTATTGGTGCGAATAGACCACATACAGTTTACATCCCATGGGACTTTATCTTAAGAACAATGGGAAACTTTTGAAAAGTCTATGCAGGAGTGACATGATCAGATTTGCTTGTGGGAAAGAGCACTCCAGTGTTTAGACTGAATTGAGGTTAACGTGCTTGGCTGCAACCCTGAGTGTTGTAGTGTCCATCTACCCAGAGGTACTGTAGAAGAAAGCCCTTCGGAAAAAGCAGCCACGGAAATCCTTAGAGTTCTACTCTGACATACAGGAAGAAGCCATGAGTCTGAATTGACGCAGTTCCAACTTTGTGCAGATAAGGATGAGCGCACAGACATAAGCATTGAACTAGGATGTAACGGGGAAGAAAGGAAAGACGTGGATCTGAGAGGTATTTATGGGGAAGGAAGAATTAGTGGGAGTTGATGAGTGAAAAACGAGGAGCTAGCTTATCTCACAGGGTCCTGCTCTGTCTTTGTATGAATCATGGTGTTCCTTTACTACAATAAGAAGCCTTTGAGAAGCAGACTTAAGCAGCAGATTTGAAGTGATGGGTTTTCAATGCTTCTGATTCCAAACATTACAACGTTGACATCTTGACTGAACATTTGTGCCCGTCTTTATCTGGAGCTCAGAGAGAAGTCTGCCCTAGGCATACGGACTATGAAGCTCAGGATGTGCCGAATGAGAAGGCAAGCGGACACAGGCAAGCCAACAGCTAACATGTGGTAGAGGAAAGGGAGTTTCCCATCGAGACAGACTTAGGAAAGGCGTGGAAAGAACACCAGGACTACTGTGGTGAAGACAAGGGAACCTTTTATGTATTTATTGGTTTATTTTAGAGGAAGGAAAAGACAGTGTGAATATGTCAGAGACCGGAAGAAGTGGTATCCTTAACTTCACCAGGCCATTGGTGATTCGGAGAGAGGGTGTGTGGAGACAAATTGTAGTGTTGAGAGGTGAATAAGTAATGACCAAGTACGGACAACTAGTGTGGACAGTGCTTTCTTTCAACAAGTTGTGTTTCTGAAGAGGAGGAAAGAAGGACGTAACTAAGGGAGGAGCAGGGGTGAGCCAAGTTTCTAAGGTGCTAATGATGACGGTCCTTCGTTGAGACTGGAAAGACTGGAGCACGTGTAAGTGCACGTAAGTAGGAGCCCTTCACAAGAGGAGAGGTTGGATATCCACAGAAGAGCATAGGTACGTGTTCAACGAATGCCGAGTGCTTTCTCAAGCAAATGATAAAGGAGAGGTATTCCTAGGGGTTCTGGACCATCTGAGCCATCAAGAGCTGCGCAGAAACCACCTTTGAAAACTCCTCAGAGAAAGCTCAATTTCAGATCCCAGCCACGGGGCTTTCCCTCTGAAGGGCCTATGTGGCTGGATCGACCTCTCCCATAGCAACACCTAATGCTGGCTCCCATATGTCTAGTTACTCTTGGGAAATAGCCATGGCTGGATAGAAGGCATCCCTGTGACTAAAGACATCATATCTACTTTGAAAGGACAATGTGACTGAGTGAGGAATTTAGGCATCTTGGAAAGGTGTGCTTAGAAACTATAATCTTGTTGCCTTTGATCTAATATAAATATCTTCACGTCTTATAAACTGCCACTAGCATGGACAGAGGAACTCTGGTGGCATAGTGGTTATGAGTTGTCTGCGAGCCACAAGGTCAGCAGTTAGAGACCACCAGATCCCCTCCAAAGGAGCAAGACTTTCTACTCCCATAAAGAGTTACAGGCTCAGAAAGTCACAGAGAGAGTGCTACTTGGTCTTATAGGGTCGCTATGAGTTGGCCTGGACTTGAGGAGAGTGAGTGAGGGCCTGAACAAAGTGCTTAGCTTTTGTGCTTCATGGATGGGTAGCACCTCATGGAATTGTTGTAAAGAGTCAAATAAGAGAACATAAATAAGAGATCCAGGCATATGTTAGATTTAAAAAATATCGTTTTATTGGCATATACTTCACATGTCAGACCATTTAGATTTGTGCATGCATCACCACAATCAATTACAGAACATTTTCTTCCATTATTCATTGTTGTTAGCTTCCTATCCCCCCCCACCCCCATGTTCCTATCCAGTTATGGTCACTATAGATCTACCTATGCTGGATTTCATATACAGAAAATCATACAAAACAATCATACGGAACCATACAAAAACAACCCCAAAATCCCCAACAACAATAGCTAGAGAAACCTCAATCAAACAGAAAGCAGTAACATTTGTTTTTTAATTCTTTTAATTTTAATCCTTTCCCCTGCATAGCAGAATTCAAAAGTTTCTCTCTTCAAATAAGTATACAAGTCTTAAATATGAGGTCCAAAAGGCTGGAGCTAGAGAGAAAAGAGAGGTATCTCAGGTGTCTCGCCTGACATGGATGAACTCAGGTTAACGCCATCCATCCCTTGGCCAAATTTTGTGCACTTGTGTTTTGAGATGCCTGCCTTAAGAACGCTTCAAATTTAATATGTGAAGCGAAAACTCAGACTAAATGACAAATTAAGAGTGAAAGAGAATTCCCAAGAGAGATGTTATTCGTGTTATTTTAAATAAAGGATCCCTTGCTTTATCACAAAGTTTCTTTAAATACGTGCTCCCCTGGTGCAATTAAGTTTCATTTACAGATCATTAATTATCTGGCAGAAAGGCTTGACTGGAAGGAATATGGCCGAGAGACACAGCTGGAGAGTTGGCAGCTTGTGCCAAATAAGATTCCATTAAAACCAGAGACAGTGAAGTTCAGAATTGATTGTGTAAGTCCAGGAGGAAGTGGAATGGATTTCTCAAAGTCCCATCTGCAGGTAGTTTAAGATCTTTAGTTAGGATGGATGGGTAGGTGGTGGGTCATTAACTAAGTCAGGCAAGCAAGAGGAGAGCTGGAAAGAGGTGGCAGTGGAATCAGAAGTGCGTTCCATGTGGGGCATTCTGAGAAGGAGGTGCTCATGGGCCATGGAGGTGGAGAGGGGACTGTAGAAGGCCAATGAGCATGATCATTGTGCTCCGGCGATGCTCCGCTAGTTATAGTTTCCTGAAGTTGCCAAAACTTGTTCACACTCTTCTGCTTTTCGAAACACTCCACTCTCCAGACTGAATGGCGTGTCCCCTCCCTGCCCGACCTTACCTGCCAAGCTCCTAGGCTCCTGTGGGTGTCAGTCTCAACTCTCCTCTCTGCAAAGCCGTCTCTGCCTACGTAGGCCAGCACTAGCTGTCCTTGTCGGGGACCCCCTGTCTCCACAGATGCACACCTCCACTAGCACTGAGGCTCACAGTATGTCTTGCTGGATTAATGGAGCTTTCATCATTTGATCAAGATAACAGGCTCAAGTTCAGGGAGCTCAGTAAATATTACTCCACTTCTGTTAAAATCTCTTCACTTCTATATCTTCCCATGGGAAACTTACCTTCTGGAGGTGAAGACTAGTGCTTGCCTGCTTCATCCCAATCCCAGTCCCAATCAGACCAAGAGTACAGGCCTGACGCAGAGAAGGTGACCCAGGAAAGGGGTTTTGAATGACTGACCACAACCTCTGCCCTGCTTCTGCTAGGTTCGTCTTTCTCTTCTACTAACCCGCACGAGTTCTCTCCATGACAACACTTACCCTCTGGCGTAGCCTTTCCTTTGCTTAATGCCAAAGATAAAGATTTGCCCAAAAGCAGTTATAACCCTGTGGATAGTGCTTTTCTAGTTCCTCTGCGGAGAAATCTAGTCTGTGTTCTTGCCGTGACCTGTCAGAACAGAGATGAAAGAAAAGAGAAGGTTGAGATTCCGTTGTTTGGCTTGGGGGCAATTTGCAGCCCCCGTGGCCAAGTACAAGTGTGGTGATATCTCTTCCTGCTCCGCTTTCAGTATCTTGGAAATGTACATACCTTAAGTGAACATTTTCTGGGAGACCCTTTCCTTCCTTGATAAGCACTGAGCAGCTCAAGTGGAAAAATGTACCTGGCTGTTTGTGCAGTCAGGGTCTGTGTTCACCTGGGGCGTGATAAAGGTCAGAGGGAGAGGAAGTGCTCTCAGCAAGACAATGGAGTTGACTGGGGAAACGATGTTTTTCTGGCCAAGAGTCTGTGTCCCAGGTGTCACCTGAGCCCTGAGTCTGGATGCCAGAGGACACAGAGTCCCTTTCTAGTGGCTTATAGCTTTTGGTAGCCGTTTGCCTATTTAAACAGCAAACATAGATCCGCAAGCTTGATAGTTGGGTCCCCCTTTCCCACCTTTTAGGAGCCATCTTTGCTTTTGTACCCTACGGAACAGGGACAGGATTTGGGTTCCCACTTGAGTCCCTCTGATTCCACCCAGACCATAGTTGGAGCCACCAGATAGACGGGCTAGCAGCAAGAGGAAAACGACCTCTCCTACTCTGTGTGGAGTGCTGCTGGGGATTAACATAGCTGCTGAATGACAAGCCCAGGCGGTGGAACGACGGCCAATTGCTAACCGCCTGTGCTGCCATGCTTTCTCCTGACTTCGTCTCTAGACAGGCCCACTGCTGAGTCCGTGTGTGCCTGAACCAGGGTCTCCCCTTCCATTGCCGAGTTCCATCAAATTGAGACAAAAGCTGTCCTTTCCCGGAGTTTTTGCGAAGAATGCATGGGAGCACCTGGAACGACCAAGGAATGCGTAGGGACCTCAGAGTCCTCTTCTTGCCTCAGCCTCTCTTGTATAGATCCTCTTTACTCCTTTCAACGAAAATCCTAAAGACAAGGGTCATTTTCCTGTCTTACAGGAGAAACTGAGTGTAACTCAGTGTTTCCCAAAGTGGGCATTACCGCCTCCTGGGGGCGCTGGAATGATCCAGTGGGGCTGCAAAAGCACATACCTACATTTTATCCTGGACTATGGGTACAGATGTTTTCATTGCTTTAATTGCCTTGCATGTAGGGCTGGGTAACTTCTCTTTTTCCCTGAGAAGAGGCACAAAGCCAAGTAAGTTTGAGTTTTTCCACTTTATTTCAAATACTAAGTAGATACTTTGAAACTTAGTAAGCCTTCAATACATCAACGAATGAACAAGAACGTCTTGGAGGAGTTAAGAATAGTGCCCACAATTTCAGTGTGTCTCAGATAATTTAGACCATAAGGCAGGACATCACAGAAAAAGTAATACAAGGAGACTAGAGGAAACCCAGAAATGGGAACAGAAAAGTAAAACGCAGTTCACTTTTAAAAAAAATAATTGAGGACGGTATCTCACCATTGTAATGGCATAGTTTAAATATACAATAATAATCATGATCAGTGTGACTTTAAAAATACTCAGTAAATAAAAACTTCAAACTCAGCTCAAGCCCCAGCATGTCCTGAGAGGGGTGAGGCGTTGAGCATGCACTATCACTTCGACCCTGTAGCTGCCTTCGAAGGTATGCCTGTTGGCCATTGATTTGCCTGTGTGATGGACTAACTGAAACCAAATCCCAAACGTGTGCACTGTTCACATCAGATTGCCTCGACATAGCCTCCTTCTGTGCCCTGCTACCTCTCCAGGATGGGGCCCAGAGCCAGAAGCAGAGCTCAGTACTTGCAGACCATTCAGTGGATGCACTAATGTGACAGGACACTTTAGCAGGGTGGGGTGTCAGAGTCCTGGTCACTGAACTACTCTGCCTATCAGTTGACCTAAGCCTCTCCCTGGCTGCCTCATTCAGAGTCCCACATCCCTCTGTGTTTTTCCTCTGTCTAGCTATGCTCTAGAAAGGAAAAAAAAATAATGCTTCATCTTTAACTAATATTTTTTCTTTATTATTTCACAATTATTCTCTATGATAATAGAGGTATAACTCATAGTAAAGAAAGGTTTTGATATTCGAAATCCCAGCACAGCCACTACCAGAATATATTTTTTAAAAAGACCTACCAAAAGAAAATACGTTGTATATCATTCATTTTTCCATCATGATAAAAACAGATATAAAGAATTTGTTTTTTTCTGAATTGGGATAAAAGGTGACCTTGTTATATACTAAATAAAGTGGTTTTGAGGAAAATACAAAGGTTTTTTTACACTGTGAGTGATTCTAGCACACTCCTTTCAGGATGAAAATATCAATGAATTCCAGGAAGCATAGTCCCTGCCATCGACCGACAGGGCAGCACTGCCCCTGTGAATTTCTGAGACGGCAGCTCCTTACAGGAGTAGAGATCCTCAGTATTAGAGGATCGGATCGTGTTACTTGCCAGAGTCTACTGAACACCCCTGTAGAATCTGTCTGTGACCCTTTGGGGATGGACATCTCATTGCTGCCAACCCTAGAAGCTATTCCTCACTGCGAGACTCAGGGGTAACCATGTTGGTGAGGCAAGTGCAGGCTCGGCCGTCAGTTGGCATGAGTCATAGATCTTGTGGGGTCTTGCGTGAGTTACCTAAAATCCCGATGCCTCAGTTTCCTTAACTTTAAAATGAGGTTGGTAATACTAATACCTAACTCTCGGAGTGCTTTAGGGGATTTTATGAGACATATAGATAAAGCCTGGAAAGTGATAAACACGCCACAAAAGTTCATAGCTATTATCATTACTTTTATATTCCAGTCAGTAGCAGATCAAAAATAGCTCTCACCCTTCTGTCCATTTCTCCGCCATCCCAGGGGCAGTTGTTTTCCGTCTCTACAATGTCTTCTCATAAGACTTTCAGGATCAAGAGATTCCCAGTCAAGAAACAAAGGCAAACTCAGCCCATTCTCGAATGGGTTAAAATAAAAACTCGTAATAAGATCAGACATAACTCCAAGAGAAGACATTGGAGAAGAAGCAAGCTGGCTTTGTAAGGAGTCCCCCACGTGGTGGCACATGTACGGTATTTACCCGGCTCATGAGTGGTCTGTCATGCTGACTTTACCACTCTGCCACCATTTGATCAATTGCACTTGTATTGGCAGATATTTAGTTTCTTCCTTGGTTTTTATGCTTCCGGTTGAGTGGTTACCAAAAAGTAATGTAAGGCTATTGGTTTGGTGAACCAAACAAACAAACACCTCTCTTTGGTACAGGAAGGCTTAATCATTCTCATAGTCAAACAGTTGCCTTGAGCTCTTTTGTCCTCCCTTTTCTGGCTCAGAAAAACTTCCACGCAAACCATATAGTAATTAGATGATTTCAAAAGAAATGGCATGGGGACCACATCTGACCTGCTTCAGTGGGGAAAAGGAGTATCCATCCCCACACCAAATCTAGGCCGATGGCCATAGGGCAAAAGTTAGACATGCCTCCACCTTCCACACTTCTTTACCCCCTTCTGACACCAAGAATTCTTCCCACAGGTCTCTCCTTCTCTGCCGGGTTTGAGAAACTGTTACGGTATCCACCGCACAGAACTCCTAGACAATTCCTGTAACTAGGAGTGTGTATTAGGGAAGTTAGCAGGTTCCCACAAGCCAGGATCAAAACTAGGAAGGAGACAGTCTTATATCCACAGCAACACCTGTTCTCAGCCAGCAGCCAAGTCTCCTTCTGGTCCTAAGCCTGTCAGTCACGGAGTCCCTGGGCCTCTGCCCCCCTAGGCCAGGAAGCCTGCTTACTGCTCTGTGTCACTGCTGCATGTTCTCAGGGGTGTTGCTCGCTTACTTTGGTACCTTTGGTCTCAGCATGCATGGCATTTGTTGCCTCTACTGCTTCAGACAGGAATCTCAAAAGTGCTCTACCAGTGGCTACTCTTTTTCGGTGGGCCCAGGATTCTCTATTCCTACTTCTGAGGTGGCTCTGGTCTACTCGGAGGAAGGGTGAAAAGGCCAGTCCTCTACACCTTACTTGAATGTTCCCACCCAATCATTTGATGGGAGCTACCAAGAAATGGCTTTGAAAAGCCAGAAGTAATTAACTTCCTTCCACCACAGTTGTTCACAGCTTCCAATGGCCTGGCCTTCAATAGAGGATGAAAGAGGAGGTAGAAATCTGCTTGAGCAGTTAGTAACTTCAGAGTGCGTGACAAATTCAGGACTTAGAGGAAAGAGGACATGATTTAAGGAACCACAGATAATATAGACAAATCTTAAATTTACCCAACATGAATAGCTATTCAAGCTAGAGATGCTTGGGAATCATAGATATTATACTTTCCCAGGACATCTAATTTTCAGATTCCAAGGTGAGAATCCAAGCCTCTTGGACAAGGGGATGAGGATTAAATGCCACAGTCAATTCTAAGACAAGGCCTATATAAAAACCCAGATGTTGGATTAGAAACAAAAACCAAGGTTCAAGTCCTCTCCGTGTGGTTTCTCATATCTCTGAGTTTCAGTGTCCACGCCAGACAAAGTGGGCATAATAATAGTTCCAAATCTGCGGAGTTTGAAGATTAAATAAGCTAATGTGCAAAAGTACACCTAATTCCAGAAATGATATTCTCAGTCACCTCATATGCAAGTGAACCCTAGGCTATGAATTAAGAAGACCATGGGATTATGGATGCTTGTGAATTACAGTACTGGTGAAGAATGGTGAAGGAACTGTGGACTGCCAGAGAACAAGCAAACCTGTCTTGGAAGAAGTACAGTCAGAAGACTCCTTGGAAATGAAAATGGCAGGAATACATCTCATGTGCATTGGACATGTTATCAGGAGGTCTCCGAAAAGGGACACCAATCTTGGTAAAGTAGAAGGCCAGTAAAAGAAGAAGAAGATCCTCAACATAATGGGTTGACACAGTGGCTACCAGAATGGGTTCAAAAATAGCAGCGATTGTGGAGATGGCACAAGACCAGGCGAAGCTTCATTCTGTTCCGCAGGGTCGCTACTGAAACCTACTCAACGGCACCTAACAATAACAACAATACACAAAGCAATCGGTATAGCTCAGCACAGTCCCTAGCACACACACAAATGAGATGTTTTTAGTTTCCTCTCCCTTGCCTCTTGTTTTGTGTAGAATTTTTGATATATTTAAAAGACATTCTTAAGAAGACCGGTTATGTTCAGGGTTTTCTGTGTACTTCTGAAATGACTGACTCTTCTGCATGAGCATTCTTAGGTCCAGAGTGGCAGTGCAGTGTAATCAATCGAAAGCCTAGACATGAATGACGGTCTGGAGTGGTTCTGGCCCTATGTGCACCAGTGAGGTGCAGACATTTTAAACTATAGAGTGTTCAGAATGAGCAAAGATGATAGCCAGAGAACTAGTATGAGGGAGGAATGGTAGCTTTTTCAAAAATACTTTTGCTGGCATATACTTTGCATATCATGCAATTTAATCATTCAATCATGGTAAGAAGAGTTGTGCAATCATCATCACCATAAATTTCAGAATATTTTCTACTCATAGTTATTGTTGCTACCTCCCCAATTCCCCCTAGCCTCCCCTATAATGTCCCCATGTAATTATTATCCAGTTCTTGTCTATAGAATTACCCATCCTAGATTTCATATATGGAAAACCATATAAAACACATACACACAAACCAACAACAGTGACAAAACAAAACAGAGAAAAACCTCAATATAAAATAAAGCATAAAATATTGAAAATTGAAACAACTTAAAAATGGGTCAAAAGGGAGAATTGAATGATAAGGTGTTTCATTTTAACCCAGCTACATCAGCCATACTCAATGTTACAATGCTCTCTGTCTGATAACAAGGCTGTTCTTATCCATGGACTATGGTTTGAGGAGATTCACCAGACGTTTAATCCACGTGGGGACACTCAAATTGGATATTGCATGTCCATTGTCATCCATATCTTTCTACAAACTGTCTGTTCAAAACTTAAGCTCTGATACCATTCCCTCCTTCCGATTTGGGTTTTATTATTCACAATACTTGGATCACACAGGTTGTTGTCCTTCTTCCATGTGGATTTAGTTGACACCTCATTTAGATGTCTGCTTGTTGAAGACCCCAGATTCTACTCTTTCTGATAGCCCAGCACCATCTGGTTTCTTCACCACACTTTGCTATAGTACCCACATCTTAAATGATGTCTTCATGAGGGCAAGTATTGAGTAGGGCCATGTCATAAGAACTAATTAGTTTTAGATGGAGGGTATAATTAAGTTCAAGGCCCAAATCTATTCAAACTTCTATGGTTTATATATGTCTCTGGTTCATTATCTTTTTGTGATAGAGAATATTATAAATTCTCCTCTTGAGCATAAGGTGATTCTATTGATAGTATCATTAAGTTTTCCAAAGGTATAGAATTTAAAACGCTTTTGGCTAAAAGAAATTATATATGTATATAATTTATATACCTATATACTCATTAATAAGCTGAGTTTTTCAGCACATTTTTTATGCAGTCTTTGAATTAGGTTCCTCAGCTGATATTCGGGTCAGCTTATACTCGAGTATATAAGTATATTTATTTATATAATTTATATATATATATATATATATTAATATAACTTATAATTATGTATGTGCCAGCTGGATTTTCATAATTATTGACTTGTAAAGATTAAACATTTAAGTGACTAGACCCCATTTAAAAAAACAATGTGGGGTTAGTGATAGGGCAACATTTTCAACAATGCTCATTCACAGAGGCAGAACCGTATTAATAGAGGCCTACCAGACTAATACATGCCAAAAGAAAGCACTAAAATAGTAAATATATGATAGTCCTAGGCCACCATTCTCTGGGCACTTTCAAAGCAAGCGATCTGAACCGAAGTCTAATGACCACAAACGTCCTACCCTTGAGATTGTAGCCATCTGCTTCTTCTCACACTGGGTACTTCAGTCCTAAGTGAGGAAGGATATCGCTTTATCTTACAAACCCTATTGGGATTGTTGGAAGAGTCGGATTGCTGGTGGGCACGTGTTGGAGAGTTAACCACAAAGTTGACCGTTCACACCCATCAGCTGCTCCGTGGGACACATAGAATGCTGTCTTCTCCTGGAAAGATGTATAGCCTCAGAAACCTTATACAGGGCTGCTACAAGTCAAAATCAATCGGCAGTGAGTTTGATTTTTTTGGTTAGGCTGAGACATTGGCCACTTTTAGTAGGGAGTTATACGCTCAGTAACTCTCAGCCAACACTGAGGAATCAGAACCACCATCTTGTTTCTAGGGAGGTCCACAGTCTGTCAGGGAGATTTTTCGTACAATTGTATTGGTATGAGTGTCTGTCAACTATGTGTGATTGCCAACTTGACTATTTTTCTGCTGATTGCATATATCTATGATGATTTCTGTGTTGTTATTCCTTCGATACTTAGAAAAGCATTATGAAATGTCATCCTGTCTAGTGGTGCTAAGGGAAACATCATAAAAGAGCCTTGTTTTAATGTTTGGGCCAGATTGTGAGAAATCAGATATGGTGGCAGCACATAAACAAAGAGACCCCCTCCTGTCTCCCCCACCCCTCAGCGCTCAGAGGAAAGTGAGCACGTCAATGGACACATAAAGGGTCTTCATTAAACCTCTCCTTGAGGTTGGAGGCTCTTCTCCGCTGTGAGGCATGTTTCAGAGAGGCATTTACTCAACAGAGGTCTATTTAACATCTCTCGGTTGCACCCAGGGTCGCTATGAATCAGAAATGACCTAATACTAATAATGTGTTTGGTATTGAACTAGGTGCTAGAACCACGACAGTGAAGAGAGCAAGTAAGATCCCTTCTCTCATGCCACTTTTAATCTAGTGCCAGAGAATAGACTAATGCATAATTATGTACTGCAGTAACTGCTATGAAGAAAAATATAAGGCACTTTGGAAATGCATAGAGACCTGAGCTTTTCTGAGGAAATGATACTTCCACAGAGAAAACCAGATGAGATCATTTAAAAAGAGAAATCAGAGGCAACTTTAAAATCCTTGTCAATGTTAGGTTAAGTCAATCCCCAACTCATGACCACCTCACCAGCAGTAGAATTCTATTCTTGAGAACCACAGGTTTTTCACTGGCTGATTATTCAGAGGGAGATCACCAGGCCTTTCTTCCTAGTCTATCTTATTCAGGAAGCTCCACTAAAACCTGTTCACATCACAGTAATACCTATGCATTAGCAGAAAGGTGGTGGCTGTGCCCACACAGCCTTGGCTGAGAATCAAACTTGAGTTTCCCACACGGAAGACAATAATTCTACCACTGAACTACAAATTGGATTTCATATTTGAGCCACGTTGTAGTCTTCAGAAGTTACCCAACGTTTTTGTGTGTGGGGGTGAGGAGGGAAGCGGCGGGAGGCCTCTTTTTCAAAGTGATTCAAATGTCATTTGCTTGTTATAATCTTCTGTATTCAAAATTTAATTTTGTCTTTAACCACTGGGACTTCATTTGTTTTATGTTGCCTTTATAGAATATATATTGCTAGAACAATATGTATGCACCAGAGCTACTGTGTGATCAACGACGCTAGTGTGTGGCTTATGTAAGATGACAACATTGATGAGAGGTGATTGGTTGAACTTGACTGGGGTCTGCTTTGATCCAGACATAATATCCAGCAAAGATGTACATTCACAAACTGTCAGATGACTACGAAGGCTTCTGCATCTTTTATTTTACATCTTGCACATTGTTTTTATTTCGTCTAAGAAAATACTTAATACAATTTGTTAGAAAGAATGAATATCCCCCAGAAGTGTTTTTCTGTAGATCTGAGCAAGGTCTGCAACCCCAGAGACCCTTGAGCACTTGAGATCTGTTAAGTTCATTTAATTTGTGCCACTGGGGAGATCTGTAACAGGAAGCAATACACCCACAAAATTTATTACCGTAGTCTCACCTGTCCTCCAGGACCTCATATTCTGCCAGGGAAAGTGAGCAAGACACAAAGGAAGAAATGATGAATGTGGTAGCATCATAAATAATGATACCACCTGGAAGTAGAGAGAAAGAGTGAATTTTGTAGAGTAAAACTTCCAATCATGTCAGACTAGTAATAACATTGATGAAAGTGACTACCATTTATTGAAAACATTCATTACCTTATTTAGTCAATACAGTGATCCTCTGAGGCAGATAGAATGGGAAACTGACATTTACAGAGACTGGATAACTTCAGTTCATTGAGCTCAAGTTCATAGCTTTCACAAAAGAATAGGATTTGAAGGCAGATCTTTGTGACTCCAAATATATTGGTGTTTTGATAGTTTTTTTGTAGGTCAAACAAGTACATAAGAATTTGGAGAAGAAAGCATTAAGGGATACTGGACAAGTCGGAGAAAGCATTATGAATGGAAAGATACTTAAACAGCCAGCAATTTGTAGGAATGTTAAGATAAGGAGTAACAGATGTGATGGAGAAGGAATCTGGGGCTAGGAAAACAGCCAAGACCAAAGGCAGTGAGAAGAGAGTGAATCTGATGACATGGGGGGTGGGGGGTGGGCAGGGAGTCTGCAAGTGCAGTGTGAGTCAGGTTTAATGGAAGCTGGAATTGGTTAGGTCAGTGTAGTGATGAAAGTTTGGGCAGCACAGAACCCCAACAGAGATTTGTTCAAGTCTTGGTTTTAGGACATTAGTCAAACATCATGGAAGGAATAGTAAATAGGCAAGAGTATGACTTGGAAATCACAATACCTGGGTCCCCACTTGCTGGTTGACCCTTATGTTAATCCAGGTAGACAAGAGGAACAAATCCAGGGAGACTCATATGTGTATAAGAAAGAGCTTTATATAAAGAGTAATTGTACATTAATAAAACATCCCAGCCCAGTCCAGATCAAGTCCATAAGTCTGATATTAGCCCATATGTCCGATACTAATCTATAAAATCCTCTTCAGACTCATGAAACACATGAAATGATGCCAAATGCAGGAAGATCACAGGCCTGTGGGTGGAAAATCTTGTGGATCCAGTGGCATTGTAAGCATCTCAGTGACTTCTCCAGTTCAGGGTACTAGGGTAGCTCCATGTGTCTTGTCAGCTGCAATGTCTCCCAGGGAATAAGTCTGTGTCCCGCCTCCAGCAAACTATTTATCTCCTTAGTGCCTCCAAATGAAATCATCAATCTGTGATCTGATTGACAAGTTAAACTCCATGCCGTCACTCTTAATTCTCTCAAATTGACAACCGATTATATAACTACCACAACCCTGAACAGGTCATTTACTCAAATGAACAGGTGAGTTCCAATCATAGTCCCTTTGAAGAGAGGAGCAATGATTATAGTGGGATTTCCTTGGTTAAAAATAGACCTCCTTTTCCAGAATTTCACTTAGAAGGCATTCACTGCACCAGGTGCAGAGACCGTGAGCTGTAATGAGACTAGGGAGAAAAGAGTTGGGTCAGAACAAAGAACAGACAACCAGTATAGGAGTTACTTCTTTGTGGAGCTTATAAGAGTTGCGAGTCAGAATTGACTGGATGGATATGAATTTGGTTTTTCTTTTAGAATAGTAAGACCTTCTGTGAGGCCCTGCTTGAAAGGGGATGGCACTAAGAAAGCTCTACACTGTCTGGTGGATACACATCTTCATTATTTAGCTCACCAGAGTAAATGTTGCTCAATAAATAATATCAGGTAATTACTCTGTCAAAGGATCCCTGATGAGGCAGTGGGTTACATGTAGGCTGCAGTGCTAAGCTGTCCAGGGTCACTATGAGTTGGAGTCCACTGGATGGCAGTGCTTTTAGCTTTGAGCTTAGTGATCTGATAGTGCTATAGCAGAAAGGCCACACATAGATGACAGTAACAAGCCAATTTATTTTCTCACAGTGTATGAGTCCAGAAGCCCAGGGAACTTGATCTAGGGGAAGGCATCCTCTCTCTGTTGGGTCTGGAGAGAGGGCCTTGGCTCTGAGTTTCTGCTCTTGGTTTATCTTCATGTGGCATGGCATCTCTCTTCCCTCATCTTGGTATGCTAGCTTGCATATGTCTTTAATATCTCAAAAGACTTTCTCCAGATAGCCCCTATGTGAATCGGTCTACTTAAGGTAATAGAGGCAACCCATTCCCAAATGGTTTTTTTAACCATAGGTATAACCCAAGGCTATTGAATCCAACCCCATTCATAACAATACTATATGATGGAGCAGAACTACTCCATAGGGCTACTGAGGCTGTAAATCATCTTTCTTTGTGTAACCCTTCCATCTTCTTTTGATGCTTCTTATATCATTCCACATTTTGCACGTAGAATCAGTATTGCAACTCAAAGCTTGAATTTTTTTCTTTTTTCAGGTTGGCATTTGCAGAGTGTATTCTTCCCTTTTAGTTTTTTAGCTACAGGTCTCTGCACACTGCATTAAAATACTTTACTTTTTCCTCTCTTGGTGCTCTTTGAAGTGTGATGTTCAGCCCTCTTACTTCATCATCCCTTCCACTCCGTACTCAAGAACAAGTTCCAAAGTCTTCTCTGACGCTCAATGTGTTCCTCTTCCCTGTCTTTTAAATGCCTTTTGCTTTCTTCATGCATGATGCGCTTGAGGTCATCTCACCACTTACGGGGTCTTTGGTCATTAGTATCCAGTTGTCAACTCTGTTCTTCAGATGGTCACTAAATTTAGTTGACATATACTCAAGACCATATATTGACTTTTGCGTATCTTTTATAATTTCCCTCAGCTTCCACCTGAATTTCCATATAAGCAATCAATAGTCTGTTCCACAATTGGCCCCTAGTTTTGTTTGTGTAAAGATATTGAGCTTCTCCACAAATGAAGGCAATTTGGTTCTCAGGTATTCCAACTGGTGAGGGTCACATGTGTAGTTGCCTTTATGTTGTTGAAAAAAGGCATTTGCAATGAAGAAATCATTGGTCTTGCAAACTTCTATCACGCTATCTCGACTTTTGTTTCAGTCACCAAGACCATATTTTCAAACTACTTATTGTCCCTCTTTGTTTTCAACTTTGCATTTCAACACCAGTAGTTATCAGTCTTGTTGATTGCATGTTTGATTAATTTCAGACCAACGACATTGGTAGTATTATTCAATCCTTTATCATTGGCTTCAGTTGATGTTGTTGCTATGTGCCTGTGTTAGACCAAGTTGACTAAAGAAACAAATCCAAGGTCACTCATATATGTATAAGAAAGAGCTTTATATCAAAGAACAACTGTATATTGAGAAAACATCGCACCCCAGTCCAGATCAAATCCATAAGTCCAATATTAGCCCATATGTCCAATACTGGTCCAAAAATTCCTCTTCAGATTCATGTAGCCACTCGAAATGTTGCCAAATGCAGGAAGATCACAGGTCAGTAGGTGAAAAGTCTTGTGGATCCAGTGGTGGTGGAAGCATCTCAGCGCTGGCATGAGTATCTATGTGGCTATTGCAGCTCTTTGCATGTCCCAGCAGCAGGAAAATGAAGCAGAGAGTGTGTAGCCCACCTACAGGGAGAAAGAGAGGAAGTTCCCAGAATCCTAACGAGAAGGCCATGCCCACAAGAAGGCATCATCGGGCTGTGACCTGATTGACAGGCTAGACTCCACCCCTTCACTCTTAATACCCTCAAGTTGACACCAGATTATGTGCTTACCACAGTGCCCTCAAGTCAGTTCTAATTCAATGACCCTATGCACAACACAGTGACACATTGCCCAATCCTGTGCCATCCTCACAACTGTTGCAATGTTGACCACATCATGGCAACCACTCTGTCAGTCTATCACACTTGGGTCTTCCTCTCTTACGCTGACTCTCCACTTGCTTTATCAAGCACAATGTCCTTCTCCAGGGACAGGTCTTTACCTGGTAACATGTCCACATCACATGAGAGAAAGTCTCCTGATTGACCTTCCCAAGGAGCATTCTGGTTGTATTTCATCCAAGAGAGATATCTTCATTCTTCTGGAAGTTCATGGTATTTTCAATATTCTCTTCCAGAACCATAAATCAAATGCATCAATTATTCTTAAGTCTTCCTTATTCAGTGACCAATTTTCACATGCATTTGAGGTAACTGAAAATTTCATGACTAGTGTCAGGTACACCACAGTCCTTGAAGTGAAGTCCTAGCACTTTAACACTTTAACGAGGTCTTGTGCAGCAGATTTGTCCAATGCAGTATGTCATTTGATTTCTCAACTATGCTTCCATGAGCATTGATTGTGGATCCAAGCAATATAAAATACTTGGTCATCTCCGTCTTTCCTCTGTTCATCATATTATCTACTGGTCCAACTCAAAACCAATCTTACTGCAATTTATTCAATTCTTACTCGTAGTAAGCTTATTGAGCAAGTAGAAGTGCCCCTGTGGGTTTCTGAGACTGTTCATCTTTATAGGAATTAAAAAAAAATTGTCTTTCTCTCTCAAAGAAGCTGGTGGTTTTGAATTGCTGACCTTGCAGTTATCAGCCCAATGTGTAACCTCTATAGCACCAGGCCTCCCGTCTACTGTTCCGTTTGTGAGGATTTGGGTTTTCTTCATGATGAGTTACAATCCATTCTGAAGGCTGCAATCTTTCATCTTTATCAGCAAGTGATGCAAGTCCTTCTTGCTTTCATCCTTATGTCATCTGCTTATCACAGGTTCATAGGCCTTCTTCCAATCGTGATGCCAGGTGTTTCTTCATATAAAGCCAGTTTATTGGATTATTTGCCCAGAATACAGTTTGAACAACTATGGTGAGAGGATACAACCCTGACTCACACCTTTCCAGATTTTCAACTATGCAGCGTTCCCTTGCTGTGTTTGCACAACTGTCTCTATAGCCATGCACAGGTTCTGCATGAGCACCGTAAAGTGTTCTGGGATTTTCATTCTTCTCAAGACTATCTAGAATTCGATATGGTCCACACAATCCAATGCCTTTCCATAGTCAATAAAACACAAGTAAACATATTTCTGATAGTCTCTGCTTTCACCCAAGATCCATCTAATATTAGCAATGATAACCCTGATGCCAAGTTTTCTGAATCTGGCTGTACCTGCTGGCAACTTCTGGCAATGTACTGCTGTAACCATTTTTGAATGATCTTAAGCAAAATTTTGCTTGCATGGCTTATTAATGATATTGTTCTATAGCTTGTGTATGCTGTTGGGTCACCTTTCGTTGGAATAGGTGCAAATATGGATTTCTTCCAGTCTGTTAGCCAGGTAGCTGTATTCCAAATTTCTTGTCATGGAGTAGTGAACAAGTATGGTGCTTCCAGTGCTTCATCAGCTTGTTGAAATATTTCAATGGGTATTGGGTCATTTCTTCAATGGGCCAATTCTGGGGGCTTTGTTTATTGCTAATGGCTTCAATGCCACCTAGACTTTTCTCCTCAGTACCATTGGTTCCTGGTCATATGTACCTCTTGAAATGGTTGAATGTTGACCCATTCTTTTTTGTATAGTGACGCTCTCTATTGGATGCTTTTTGTCTCATTCAATATTTTAACCCATAGAATCTTTTAATACTGAAATGGAGGCTTGCCTTCTTTTCCTTCAGTGTTTTCAACTCACTCTATGCCAAGCATGTTCTCCCTTTTGGTATTTGAACTTCAGGTCTTGTACATTTGTTATAATACTTTATTTACTCTAGCTGCTTTTGACATGTTCTGGTAAGCTCTTTCTTCCATGTACTTTAGCAGATCTATAATCAAAAGCAAGTTTCAAAGCCTCTTCTGACTTCCAATCTTTCTCGTCTTTTTTAATGACCTTTTTGTTTTCTTCATATATGTTTTTGATGTCATCCCACAGCTCATCTGATTTTATCTCATTCAGTGATGCAAATCTATTTTTGAAATGTTCTTACAATTCAGGTGGGACAAACTCTACGTTGTATTTTGCTTCTTATGCACCTGTTTTAATTTTCTATAACATCAACCTGAACTCACCCATGACCAACTGACGGTCTGTTCCACAGGCAGCTCCTGCCCTCATTTGGCTGCTGAGATTGAGTTTCTCTATGATGTCGTCCACAGATGTCTTCAATGCGATTACTGTGCATTCGTCTGGTGAAATTCATGAGTACAGTCTCTGTTTGTGTTGTAAAAAAGTATTTTGCGATGACTTGGCTTCAGTGGTTGATGAGTAATTATGAAGTATGAAGGTCATATTAATTGACCTTCATTAGAGATGCATAGATATTTCCTATTCCAGACAGCATTATAGTCAAGATACACCTTTAAATGTTCTTTCTAACGATGAAAGAAATTACATTCCTCTCAAGTTTGTCATTTCTAGTACAGCAAACCATATGATTGCGTTATTTAAAATGGCCAATATCAGTCCATTTCAGCCGGCTAATGCCTAGGATTTCAATCTTTATGCATTCCATTAACATTTTTACAGCTTTGAATATTCCTGAACTCATACTTAGCACACTCTGCATTTTGAATATTAATGGATATTTTCAGCTATTATCATTTTGAGTTGTCCCATCAGCCAATGACAGCTGTGCTCCATCCACATCATTAAAGTCAACTCAACATTGTGGAGGCAGCTCTTCCCCAGTTGTATTTAATTGCCTTCCAGCCTAAGAGATTCATCTTCTGGAACCATATCAGGCAGTGCTCTGCTACTTTTCCTGAGGTTTGCAGTGGCTAATCGTTCAACATGGATTGCTTTTTCCTTCTTCCTCATTCTGTTCTTAGTTTGGAAACTCTGCTGAAACCGATTCACCACATGACCCCGCTGGTATTTGAAACATCAGTGGCATAGCTTCCAGCATCACAGCAAGCTACCACAGTGTGGAAAGCTGACAGAAGAGTGTTGTGGGCATCAGCATAGAGATTAGGACTCACTGCATATATATTTGGGGTACACGGTTCAAACCCTAACCAAACCAATGCCATCAAGTAGATTGCAACTCATGTTGTTGTAGTCATTGTTAGCTGGCATAAAGTCCTTTCCCGCTCATAGGCACCCTGTGCCCAGCAGAACGAAAACACTGCCCAGCTCGGTGGCATCCTCACAACCCTTGTGATGTTGGAACCCATTGTTGCAGCCATTGTGTCTGTCCATTTCATCATGGCTGTCCTCTTTTTCACTGCCCTGCCAGTTTACCAAGCATGACATCCTTCTCCAGGGACTGATCTCTTCCAATAACATGTCTAAAGAATGTGAGAAGTCTTTCCACCCTTGCCTCTAAGGAGCACCCTGGCTGTACTTCGTCCAAGATGGATCTGTTTGTTATTTGGGGAGCCCGTGAAATGTTCAATATTCTGCACCAGTACCATAATTCAAGTACATTGGTTCATCTTCAGTTATCCTTATTTAATGTCCAACTTTCACATTACTAGGAGGCAATGGAAAATGCCTTGGTCCTCACTTTTCAATACTTTAAAGAGGCCTTGTGCAGCAGATTTACCCAACACAGTATGTCTTTTGATCTCTTGACTGTTGCTTCCATGAGCAGTGATTGTACATCCAAGCAAAATGAAATCCTTGACAACTTGAAACCTTTTTTGACTTATCGCCATGACAGTAGCTATCATTCACTAAGGACTTACTATATGCCAAGCTCTGTGTCAAGCACTTCACATGGAGTATCTCATTTAACCTGTATAACTGTTGTATTAATATTCCCACCATGAAGGTGAGGCTTGGAGAGATTAAGAAACTTCTTCATTGTCTCACAATTAGTAGGAGCCTCACTCTACAAAATACGATCCTGTCTTATACTGATGTGAGGTCTGAAGTACCCCTTCACATAAATAAAACAAAAATCCTCACTAATGAGTGAGTAAGTAGCACCACAGTAAAAGGAAAAATGATGGAAGCTGTCGAGGATTTTCTTGGATCCATATTCAATGACCATGGAAGCAGCAGTCAAAACATCAAATAACACATTGCATTGGGGAGAACTGCTGAAAAAAAGCAAAACAAAAAATTCCTCTTGCAAGTACTGAAAAGCAAATATGTCAGCTGTGGACTAAGAGACGCCTGATCCAAGCCACACTATTACCCATGTCCTCCTAGGAAGGTGCAGCTGGACGGCGCAGAAGGAAGACTGGAGAAGACTTCATGTCTTTGCATTTTGGTATTGAATTACAGTACTGACTGTGCCATAGACTGCCGGGAGAAATGACAACTCTATCTTGGAAGACGTACAGTCAGAATGCTTCACAGACAGGAGGCTGGTAAGATGTGGTCACATGATTTTGGAATGTTATCAGGAAGGACCATGCCCTGAAGATCCGGAGGCACCCGATAGGTTCTTTTTTAGTAGAAAAAATTGTGTCTCCAAAAGACTAAGAGACTTGCCTGAGATTATACAGACGTTTTGGATCCACAAAGATTTTCCCTGAAAATAATAATAGCTATGATATGTTTAGTATCTTCTGGGGGAGCAGTTCTCAACCTGTGGGTCGTGACCCCTTTGGGGGTCGAACAACCCTTTCACAGGGGTCACCCGATTCATAACAGTAGCAAAATTACAGTTATGAAGTAGCAATGAGAATAATTTTATGGTTGGGGGTCACCACAACATGAGGAACTGTATTAAAGTGTCAGGACTTTAGGAAGGTTGAGAACCATGGTTCTAGGGGAACCCTGGTTGCCTAGTGGTTACATGTTGGGCTGCAATCTGCAAGGTATATAGTTCAAAGCCACCAGCTCCTCCTTGGAAGAAAGACAGGGCTTTCTACTCCCATAAACAGTCTCCGAAACTCCCAGAGGTAGTTCAACCTAGTTCTACAGGGTCACTCTGAGTCAGGACCAACTCACCTAGTGAAGGTAAGAGTGAAATATTACACGTGATTTCCTACTCAAAGATAATCAACTGTCTGCACAGTAGAAAGATCTAGGAAGGAAAACAAAACATTAATGTGCAGGCTCCATCCCAGATCTTGGTTATCAAGCAGAAGGGTAAAATGGGATGTGGTAGTGGGATGATTTTTAAGCTTTTTGTATCAGGTGATTCTGATACAAAAAGAGGGGTTAAAACTCCTCTCTTGATTTTCACAACACCTTCACAAGCTAAGTTTTAACAGCTTCATTTTATACTTGGGAAAACTGAGGCTGGAGGGGATGAACTGTCTTATTCAAACAATAATGATGTGAGTGAGGACTTAACCACTGGTCTGATTCCATAGCCCATATTCTGTTGACCTTTCAAGCTGCCACCTACATGAAAAGTCATAATTTCTCCCAAATAACCTGGATAAGTCCTCTGGGAAAGGTTCATTGGCCTTTCATAGTGCTCAACATGCCTCTCTTCCCTTTTTCCTTTCCTCGGTCCCTTTACTTCATTGGCCCTCCCTTCTCCTGTTCCAAACCCCACATCTATACTTGATGATCTGGGGTTCATATGGTCAGGCCAAGGTCCCCACTTAGAGAGTAAAGTACCCTGTTCTGGTAATTCCAACCACACACCTCTGAGCCTCTCCATATCCTCCTGAACCTAATTCCTTCCTTGAATCCATCTGAGCTGACAATGATCCTGAGCTCACAACACAGCAAGTTCCTTTTCAAAGCAGAGTGGAGCAGAGGAAGCAGAGACTTGGAAAGTCAAATGAAATATCACGGTACAAAATAAATAAATAAAAATGATGAAAAAAATGTGGTCAATCATTAGCTGAGAGGTTGAAAAGACATGCCCCAATTGCTTTACAATTTCACAGAACCCAAGCCTCCTTAAAATAGTTTTGCAAAGTACATTGAAAATTCCATGCAGTAATATGAAACATAAGTCCCCTTGCTGCCACTGAACATGCTTCAGCTGACAAAACCCAAGGAGCTTGACATTAACCCAAGGCTCCATAAACCCAGCAGGAAAATGCAATGGAGATGTAGTTGCAAAACTACCCCAGATGTGTACATTTTCTGCTCCATTACAAGATTTGGAAGAGAGGCAAAGTACATTTGGCCTCTCAGAAAGAGGGAATTGGGGAAGGAGGAGGGACAGGGCAGCCAGCCTTATCTTGAGTCCCCTTCTCCCCAGCCTGGCCTCCCCTCTAGTTTCCCCCCTACACTACTTTCTAGAGCCAACTCTCTAAAATGCAGATGTGTCCATAAGCCCTCCAGGATTCCCTAGAGTAAATAGCTTTTCCCTAAATCTCAATGGTCTTAACTCTATTATAGAATTAATGTTCACTTTAAGGATTTGGTTTGAGATCACTTTTTAAAAATTGAGATCATCTAGACAAAGTGCTAGGAATGCTGCATGGTTTATAGTAAGATTTGGAGAAAAGGTGACAATCAGTTATCAATGGGAGAAATCACAACGATCATCATTGAAACTACGCCATGTAAGGAAAGCCTAATGAAGAAAATGAAGAAAGCTCGTCCCAAAAGAAAAGACTCTCTGGTGTGGTAGGTTTCCCAGTTTCCCCATTTCTGAAGGGCTGGCAGAGACTGGGGGTGGTTAACCTCATGTGGCAGCCTGAGGACGAAAGCTTCTGGCTCAGTGTAAGAAAGGAAGACCGCACTGACAACAGTGATGTCTGGTGCTAAAGGGTGAAAGTCATGGGCGGCCAAAAGAACAAGCAACTCTGTCTTGGTAGAAGAACAGCTAGACTGCTCCTTAGAGGCAAGATTGGCAAGGCTTCCTGTCACGTGCTTTGAACATGGATCAGGAGAGACCAGTCCTTGGAAAAGGACATCATGCTTGGTAGAGAGGCAGCAAAGAAGACCCATGGCAAGATGGATTGACACAGTGGCTGCAACAGTGGATGGAAACCTGAGAACAATTGTGAGGCTGGTGCACTCTGTTGTCCACAGGGTTCTATGAGTGGGAGCCTGCCCGAGGGCACCTAACAACAGACCATGGCGAGCTTCTTGTCATTAGAACGGCATCACCATTTGGCAGGAATATAGAAGAGAGGATTCAATCATGATTAGGGTGAACTTGATGTTTTCAAAATGCCTTTTTTCCTGAAATCTGGTTTTTCTTTTTGATCCACAGTTGCTTGCCAATCAATTAGTTATCAACATCTTGAATTTCTGGCACATGTAAAATATGGAGCTATGGTGTCTTGGTCCATGAGGACATGGGAGTCATATGCTAACTTCGTTTTGCTCTAGGAAAGCTGAGTGTGTTTGGAGGTGTACTTGAAAACACAGGAGGTTCTCTGTGAGCTTGTAAGTCATCCAGGAAGCAGAAACTCTGGGTATTTCTTCGTTGTCCTTCATCCACTCCGGATGTGTCATTGAGCATCCAGCATTTGCCATTTCTTCTTTAGAGTCTAGTCTGTGTACCTACATATAAAATGTGCTTGTCTGTGCTTACTCCATTGGCATCCGTAACCATTGTTTGTTCTTTTCTTCTTTCTTGAAAACTGGAACTGCCTTCTTATGAGAATTATTTCTATAGACTTATGTAAGGCCTTGGTTTGAGTTTCAGGGTGCAACAATATTTAGTGTGTTTTTGAATGTATCAGCCTCTTAAAAAGCGGAATAAATGGTCTGCCTTTGTTCATTAGTAGTCGTAGAGACAGCTGGAATTCAGCTTCCTCTCTGAAAAAGAAGGTTATGCTTTAAAACAAACAAACATAAACACTAAACAAGATTTTTTTTTTAAGTCATGCTTTCTCTGTGTCATTCTTTACTACATATGTTTTAGAAGCATGTGTTACTTAACCCTGTGCTAGGTACCCGGGATACTGAGGTTGCTTAGCCTCAAAGAGCTCTTATACCTTTGGAGAAAAAGATGTGAGAACAGATAGTAAAAGAATGACTTGTACTTGGGGAGTGTGGGTAGTTGAGGGAGACTGCACAAAGGAGGTGACATTTGGTTGAGCATTCAAACTTAGTTCAGGTCACCTTGCACTTGGGAGGAAGAATGATCAGGGAGGGGGGCAGAATAAGCATAAAAGCTTAGAATCTGAAAAAACCATTGGGAAATGTCAAATAGTCTTGTGTTCTGGAGTATCCTGTGACCAGGAAGATGACAAGGGATGAAAAGATTGGCCATGATACTACTAGAAATAATTTTTCAAATATGGTCTGCAGTTTCCTGGGGTTTCATTCAGTCCGGTCAATTCAGCATGGTCCTTTTGGTAAACTATTGAAAAACTTGCTGCATACTGCTTCTTATTGACCACCATACTATTCTTCAAATAAAAATCATTTAAGATGAGTCCAAATAAATCATAATCATAAATAGTAAACATGCTCACACAACTCAAGAGTGGTCCCTCTTTTTCCCACAAGTGTGTAAGGCATGGTTGGGCCAAGCATCAGAGTAACATGTGCACATACCAGTGAGCTAGTTTAAAGACACGTCATCTGACCTATGCATCTGGATCTGCGAAGCATGTGTTGGTGGGGTTCAGCTGTGTAATGTGTTCTTCGATCACAGTGAACTAATTTAGGAGTTTGGGTTTATCTCCTTCATCCTGAGTGTGGCTGATGGGAAATGTGAGCACACTGCTTTGTGATGAAGATGTTTAGCAATTTCTGATTATAAAAGCAATACCTGCTCATTTTGGAAAATTGTAAAGAATGCAAGAGAAAACACCCACGACTACTATGAAACTCGAAGAGAACCACTGTGAAAATGTTGGTACATTTCTTTTCTTTGCTCCATACATATATATCATCAGTTAGTTGAATGCGCCACTCCCATTAAACATCCCTCTGTGGAATACTTCTATCCTTGTACCCCAATCATTTTACTCCCACAATAAATTATAAGGGAAAAAAATAAATTATAAGGGAAGGGAGAGGAAGACTGGGGAAGTGTGTTGTTCATATACTAGGTTTTTTTTGGTGCAGGAACCCAAAACTGCGTCTTTAGCTTCTGAAACATTGTCTAATGCCTGCAAGGCCTAGGAATTTCTAGTTATCTTCAGACCTATCTAGTCATCTATGTATCACAAGCACCTATCCATGTATTTTTCTCAAGCCCAGAACCTGGCACATTGTTGTACAGAGTCAATGGATTTCGGTTAATTGAATTTATGGATGGATGGCTATGTGAATTTTTATTATTATTCAACCAAAATCTCTTGAATACCTACCAAGTGCTAGGTCCAGGGCTAGGCAAAGTGGCATCTGCAGGCTAACTCCTTCTGCTGTAGTGAGTGAGAGGTGCTCCCTTAGTGAGGGGTCCTCTTTAGCCTGGTGCTCTTGTCCTATCTAAGGGGACCTCAAGCCCTGCCCCTGCAGGGACCTCAGGCTCTGTCTGATATCCAAGACCGAGCAGCAACTCCCTAAAATGCTCAGCTCCACTCTGCTCCATTCCAACTGGTCCCAGTTCAGGGTGGACAAGGAGGTAGCTGACAGCAGAGAGGGCCACCACTTCTCCCCCAGGCCCAGAGCTGCTCTGACAAGCCCTCTACAACCCCAGCCAGCTGGTCCAACTGGAAATCCCAGAGAAGTCCCAGTTCTGATCAAAACTGGTTTGGCAGCTCTGGGGGAACATTTCTGGCTGACTGACCCTCCTCTCAGAGGGAGTTGGCAGTCTTACAAAACAGGGGGGGTTGGGAGGGGGGCACTAATAGGGCTGTGGGAGGTGGAGTGGCTAAATTTGAAACACTCCATAATTTAGTTTTCTTGCAAATGAAAGTTTACACCTTGGGACTCAAACATGATAGCCCTTTCCCACCCTCCTGCATGCATTCTCTCACATTCCTCTCCTTTGCCATGCAGTTTTGTTGCCATGCAATTCATTTTGCAGCCTGATGTCGATGCAATATACTCCGGCCCGCGGCGCGACTTTTCCTCAGTGCATTTTCTTCCTGCAATGCTATTGTTTTGATGGTTATTTCAAGCCCACCTTTGTACCCTTTCTCCTCCCCCCGGAATCGCGCTCCGGCTGTGATTGCTCGGGTCTGACTTTGCGAGTGGCGGTGCGCCTCCAAACCCCCTTCATCCGCCCCCCGCCCCTCTGGCCTCCCCCTCCCTCCCTTTTCCGCGCCCAGGCG
>NW_022104341.1:79228327-79265971 GCF_000313985.2 Echinops telfairi
AAATCTTGAGGGTTTTTCTTTAAAAAGTGCGCCCGCCCCGCGGGTGACCGGCCCGCCCGGGGCCCGCCCCCGGCCCCGCCATGTACGCCTTTGTGCGGTTCCTGGAGGACAACGTCTGCTACGCGCTGCCCGTGTCGTGCGTGCGCGACTTCAGCCCCCGCTCGCGGCTGGATTTTGACAACCAGAAGGTGTACGCCGTGTACCGCGGCCCGGAGGAGCTGGGCGCCGGGCCCCAGAGCCCCCCGCGCGCCCCCCGCGATTGGGGCGCGCTCCTGCTCCACAAGGCCCAGATCCTGGCGCTGGCAGGTGAGTGATGGAACCAGGGGGACCTGGGGACCGGGGCGGGGGCAGGGACGAGGGAGGGGGCCGGGGCTGGGGCAGAGGGGGCCGGGGGAAGCCACTGCTTGCTTCTGCCTTCTCCTCCCACCCCGGAGCTCTTCCTTGGGGAACGAGGCAGCTCGAAAAGGCCAGACCAGTTAAAATTACAGGATGGTACCCCCCTTTGTCTTCTGCCTTCAATGCTCCTGCACTGTCAGTCTGCCTCCATCGCTTCTCTTCAGCCCCCCTCTTTCTGCTTCTCTGTATTCCCTTCACTTTTCTCTGCTCCTTCAGCGTGTTTGCACCTCCGCATTGCCACCCCTCACCTTCTCGTTACCTCTTCCCCAGTTCCGTCCCTTCTCCGTTGCTGTCTCCCTTAAGTTTCTCAAAGCTGTCTCTCTCATTCCCTTTAAGGCCCTTGGCGACCTCCTTGGAGTAGGAGGGCCAGGCAGATTCTTTCAGGCCCCTTTAGGTAAGAGCCTCAACTTTACCGAATGAAGTTATGGTGTCCTTGTCCCATCCAGGCCATCGCTGGAGGATGAGGAGGCCTTGAACCTCAGTCCTCCTGGCACCACTCTCTCCTGCCTTTCCGTGTCCAAGTGGCAGGGGGAAAGTGGAAAAGGAAGAAGCCGAAGACATCTTTCAGCCTCCACACAGCGTTTGCATCTCTAAGAAGCCCCCTGCCCCCAATGAGAGGAAAAGCCAGGAGAGGGTTTATAGGTCATGAAGACCACACAATGTCTCCCACCTCTGCGCTTCCAGGGCTCTGAAGATAGGCAAATAGCTGCCTCCCCAATTGACAGATGAGGGAACTGAGGTTCATTCAGTGAGAGGTCAAGAAACCAGCCCTTAGCCTCTTTTCCCAGAACTCTTCCTGCTGAGCTGAGTCCCTTTCACATGATGAAGAGAAAGCAGCAGGCTCTCTTTTCCCAACTTGCCCTAGGACAGAGAAAAGCATTGCTTTTGTTTTGCTTTTTGAGGGAGCAGGAGGCTCAAGAGCAGCAGCGAAAAGGCTCTGGTAAGGAAGACATGTATCAGCGTGGATAGAGACATTAAACCCCCCTACCCTCCATTTAGAAGAGAAGACCTAAGATTAGGAACGAAGTGAAAATACTGCGGCTGCTTGGCCGTTTAGAGAGTTTTCTAATTTTTTGAAGTCCCTCTGCTTCTTCCCAGTTAACCTGAAAGATGAACCCAGCATATATCATAGTTAAATTTCACAGATGAGGACATGGGTTCAAAAGGAGGACGTGACTTGCCCAGGGTGGTGGGGAGTAAATTAGCTTGCTGTTAGCACCCAGGCTCAGGGCTCTAGTCCCTTTCCACCATCCTAGGTTAACTTTGTAAGGTGAGTTTGAAAGAGTTGGGAGGTGAAAGAAAAATGAGAACCAAGCATACTGATCCGCACCCAAAGCTCTTTTGGCAAGTGGCTTCTTCGCCACTTCCTTGACCAGCCCTGGAGCACGTGCCTGTTGACCCACCCACTGCCAGACACCTGGGCCAGAAAACCCAGTGAGAGATAGGTAGACAAGGGAAACCTCTGAAAGTGGTTGTGGTTGTTGCTGATTTGCGTTTAGTTACTGAGGGAAGGGATTAGAGGCGTATTTCCCAAGGGTATAGGCCTGAGGAAGTTGAAACTAGGTTGTAACCTTAGCCCCCAACCCCCCTCCCCCCCCACACCTTTTGCTAGGATAAAGAAGCAGGCTTCTTGCCGACTGTATCTTGCTTCTAGATCCAAAAGAGCAATAGAATAGGAGAGTGGGAGAGAAGGGTGTCAGTGGGCACCAGTGCTACCCGATTTCCTCTTGATGGAGAGATCATTCATTCATTCATCCATTCATCCATTCAGCAAACATGTATGCTCTGTGCTGGACTCTTCCAGCTTTGCAGAGAGGCCACTAAGGCAGATGGCCACCCTGATGGAGAGATCATTCATTCATTCATTCATTCATCCATTCAGCAAACATGTATGCTCTCTGGGCTGGACTCTTGCAGCTTTGCAGAGAGGCCACTAAGGCAGATGGCCACCCCTGCCAAATCTCATTTTAAAATCGATATGAATCCTCCTAAGTAAGCACATGGAGTCCCTGGCCTCAGAACCATGAATCTTGAACTGTCCATCCTCTAGACTGGAAGATTGGTAAATCTCGAGGGTTTTTCTTTAAAAAGAAATGTAAGCAATATCTGGAAACTGGCAGAGTAGCTGCAGAGACGCAGAGGCCCGGGGCCAGTTTCATCAAAGGGAGTTGAAAAACACATTCTTCCACCTAGCTTCATTTTTTTCCCCTTGGGAGGAGAAAGGAAAATGAGACAGTAGGTCAAATCTGTTGCAAAAGACCCCTGAAAAACGATAAAAAGCAAAGATGTCACCGTGAGCGAGGCTTAGGGTGCACCTGACCCAAACCATGGTCTTTTTAATGACCTGATCTGTGGGCGAAAGCTGCACAGTGAATAAGGAAAATCAAAGACCCTTTCACGCATTTGAATCCTGGCCTTAGTTCAGGATGTTGTCGATACCATGGACTGTCCGAGGAAAAAGATGTCTGCTAGGAAGTGCAGGCAGGATGTGTTCTCGAAGCAAGCATTCTTCTTTACTTTGAACAGACTACCAGGAGAGAATCCAATTCAAACTCGTAGCCACCTTACATGACAAACTAGGACTGGCCCTGCCCTTTGGTTTTCTGAGCCTATAACTCTTCGTGCTCCTGTGAGGAGGCTCTTGGTAACAAACTGCTGAGCTGGCGGTTTGTAGTGCCATGGAAACCCATTAGGCCACCAGCACTCCTGGGGGGGGAGACTGGTCCCTAGAGAAAGGCATCTTGTTTGATGAAGTATACAACAAATCGCTGCTAGCAAGTCAATGCTGACTCATAGTGACCCCATAGGACAGAGTAGAAGTGCCCCGATGAGTTTCCAAGATGTCTTAAATCTTTACAGGAGCAGACAGCCTCATCTTTCTTCTGTGGAGTGGCTGATGGAATCAAACAGCTTGCTTGGGAGGTAGCAGCTCAATGCATAGCCCCTATGCCAGCAGGGCTCCTTTGATAAAATAGAGGGTCAGCAAAAAAAAAAAAAAAAAAGACCCTCAAGAAGATAGATTATCACAGTAGCTGCAACTATGGGCTCAAACGTAAAAAAAAAAAAAAAAAGGAAGGCCCTCATTGAGGTGGATTGACACAGTGGCTGCAATTGTGAAGATGAGGGAGGAGGACCAGGCAATGTTTCGTTCTGTAGTACACGGGAAGCAATGTGTTGGCGCGGACGCTACAGCACTTCACAACGAGAAGCCAGAGCTGTCCTGAAATGTACCTCTTCTTGTACCCAGGAGATGTCAAACCAGCTGCTGTGGGACTTTGCATGTTTCCAGGGGGTGGTAACCCCACACCACAGTTTTACTGGGTGCTCAGTCTTTCTATGTGGCCTTCTTCTCACCCAATTCTAGTTGCCGCTCAGCAAGGGGGTAAGGGCCAAGGGCAGGCCAACACCTTTTTAGTCTCTCTTGTGTCATGGGTGTGTGCTTTATCTCTGGTAGGCTTCTTTATGACCCAGCAGGTAAATATTGCTGATTCTTATTTTCTTTAGAGACAAAGAGACCCAAGCTCAGAGATGTTAGGCCCTTGTCTGTAGGCAACTAACAGTCAAGCCAGCATTGGGATCCAGGTCTTCAGTGCCAGGCCCCCGCTTGGCAGTCTCCTTGGTAAAGTGGTTGATGGTCCTGTCAGCCACACAGCGTGCCTTGGAAGGAGCACTAGGAAATGAGGAGCCATCCGTGAAGCATACAGCTCTGGGCAACTTTTCCAGCCATGAAGAGATTTTCGTTTCTACCAAGTTCTTCTTCTCCCTCTCTCCCTCCCAGCACATACATACTTTGCCCCTGCCTCAGTTGTCATGCTTTCCTGGGAAACCTTAAGGGAACCCCACACCCCCAGGAAGGCTCGCACAGCCCCAGGCTTTGTTCACTTTGGGGCTGTGGTCTCTCTTGTTTCCTTTCCCAAGCAGGTTGTCAAAGTGAGAGCTACCTGTTTGGAGGGCTTGCCGCTGTGAGATCCAACCCACGGCTGGGCTCGTGGCGTGGCATGCTCCTTTGTTAGAGCCCTAAATAGTTTTCTTTAGGGCTTAAAATTCTAGGTCATGCTCTCTAGGCGCCTGCGCTGTATTTGGACTGTTTTGCTTGTGCTAAATTCCCTTTGTCGTCTCCTAGCTCCACACTACTTCCTATGTGCCTGGCCCAGTACTGGAGTGGGGACTGCATCCCATTGCCCTAACGTATCTAAGGTCCTGGGACAGATGTGACATCACAGCTCAGGGAGCCAGAGGCGAACTTTTGCAGATTTCTGTAGGAGTCCGTGGTGATGGAGAAGAGAGCACCACCGTCAAGAGTGTGTAGACAGGGGCGCCCAACCTGAGTGCCGACCAGAGGTTAGAAGCCAGGCCCTGTGGGGCGAGGGAGTGCACAGTAGGGCCAATTCTAGAGGGGCTCTGCGTGTCTTTCAAGGCTTTCCCTTCCAGCTCTGTTACCACTGCCCACGTTTCAGCCACGTCAGCTCTTATTCTTCTGTGTCGCCAATCTATTTGTCAAACTGCTGTCAGAATGATCTTCTAAAACACAATCTTCAGCAAGTTTCCCTTCCTTCTGTTTAACCCTCTCCAATGGCCTGTTTTCAATTAAATAAAGCCACTGCTTCTTAGCCCTCCTCAGACCAGCCCCTACCCTATCTTACGTCGGCATACTCCCTCGGCCTCTCTTTCGCCCTCTAACCGTGTGCATGACATCCGACAGATGCCGACCGCTCATTTGTCAGAGATGCGCTATGATCGGTAGGTCTGCAGTGGCTCATCTTTTGGAAGTAGGTTGCCAAGCTTTCCTGCAGAGGTGCCCTTGTGTTAACACAAAGATTCGAACCTCCCACCCTTCAGTTAGCCGCTGAGCACACTGACCATTTATGCCACCCAGGGCCTCTTCTCTTTAGGCTATCACTGTTAGGTACTGTCAAGTCTCCTCTGACTCAGAGCGACCCTGGGTGCCACAGGATGAAACACTACTGGGTCCGGCGCCATCCTCATAATCATTTCCACGTTTGAGCCCATGGTTGCAGCTGCTGTCTCGCGCCATCTCTTTGAGGACCTTTCTCTTTGTCACTGCCTCTCTGTCATGCTGCCATTCTGGGAGCACACCTGCACGCACTCCTTTGAGCCAGCCAGGATGAGTTCGTGGGACTCATTGCTGATACGGGACATGGGGCCACTGCCCACGTGGAGCTCACCTTCTGGTGGGGAAAGCGGACATGTGGTCAACGTTAGTGGTCCAGCGCTCTGAGGGCTCTGAGGGAAGAGTGGACAAAGTGCATTGGAAGCACCCAATACAGGGCCACTCCCTGTCCCCCGCCATACCCCCATGCACCTCCTGGAACGCTTGTTCCCTTTTGCTCACTCCTTGCTTGGGGACCTTAGCATTTTGTGCCTTGTTTGATTAGTAGGAAATGGGCCTGTCTTCCTGCAGACAATGCGCTCTTAAGGGCAAGGCCTTTCTTACTAGTCCCTGTACCCAGTGTCCAGCAGCACATAGGTCACAGCAGCTATTGCATGTCAGCGTGGGGAGATAGGTGCTCTGGTCTGCTTGGAAGGGGGAGGAAGGGAGACAGGAACCTCTGTCTCAGCAGCTTACCTTTCAGAACAGAAACCTGTAGCCGGGTTCTGAGGCTTCATTCAGCGTGGTTCATTTGGAAAAAGTCAGCATTCGTTATCACTCCCTCAAGTAGAAGAAACCCCACACTTGGGGGAAATAGCTTCCAAAGCCCCGTTCTTCTCGCTTTGGCAATTTTAGCTCATTCAGGGCCCGAGTCCAAGCTTGGCATTGTCAGCCCAAACAGATCATTTGCTCCAGAAATGCCTTGGAACTTCTACAGAGTTAGCAGCAAAGCCGGGGACTAGCCGATTCCACATGCGGAGATTGTTGCATGTCATCGGTGGGAGACTGCCAGCGCAAGGACTTTTTTTAAGCGAGTGAAAACTTTTAATGTAGGTTTTGACATGTTCTGCTGATAGTCGTTGGAGCAGAGACTGGAACTTGCCTGCAGTCATCTGTCGCAGATTCTCCCAGCATGTTAATCATCGAAGGCGAAGGCTGATGTGATTCCTCCGTGTTTGCGAACCGCACATGTGTTCATGACTAAATAGCATGCTGCCAAGTACTTCCGAGTTCCAGTTCACTGGCTGAAAGATAAATCTGACCCAGGCAAGCTAAAGTCTGGCTTTTCTCCCGGTGTTTTGTTTTTAAGGGCCCACCAGTTTTCATTTTAAAAAAGATACCAGAAGAGCGAAATTCAAATTCTGGACAAGTGCCCTTTCCACCATGACCACAAACTTCATCGTATAAATTCATAAGAGACAGAAGATCTGGGTCTTCTTCACTTTGAAAAATGCCCACTAGGAAAGCATACACAAACTGAGATGATTTTCTTTGGTTCTGCAAGTATTAAGCTATACTATGTGGCCAACATTGTATTGGAGGGAAATGCACAATGAGTACCCTGTTTCCCCCAAAATAAGACAGTGTCTTATATTAATTTTTGCTCCCAAAGATGTGCTAGGTCTTATTTTCAGGGGATATCATATTTCTCCATGAAGAAGAATAAGGTACACATTTATTGTTGAACAACAAAAAAGGAAATTCATTACCTATATACGGTACGGTAGTAGTTGTCATCACAAACCAGCATAACCAGACAAACTATGAATCCTACAGTATCAAGAATTTCTTGTTACTACCATTATTTCCATGTACAACAATCTATGGTACATTTACTCACACTTCCTGTCTGGTCTGGCTGCGCTGCGGGCAACAGTGAGCTGTGCCGCGGTGCCCACCGCTACGGTCCAGAGTCCAGAGTTATGGTAGCTTTGGGGGGCCTTATTGTCGGGGAGGCCTTATGTTCGGGGAGGTCTTATTTTCGGGGGATGCCCTATATTTCAGCGAGAGGCAAAACTGTAAGTAGGTCTTATTTTCGGGGATGTCTTACTTTCGGGGAAACACGTTAGGTCTGTTTTGCCTTCAAATGCCAATTTGCCAGTTATTTATGAAGTAGACACCCAGCTCTTGGTTCCATGAGGGACTTCCCACATATTCTCTATCCTTGTGAGATAGGAGGCCTTGTTTTATTGGGGTGCAGCCGCAGCAGGATTGCAGAAGACTTAACAACCCCGATAAACGGCTGAACGTCAAGAGGACTTGAAGCACTTCCTGATGAAGAGTACAAACAACAGCCTTCCGTGTGGATTCCACCACAACAGAGAGAAAACACAATCTTCACAAGTGGATCAATAGCATCATAACTAAGAAAGCAGTGCTTGATGTTGTCAAGGATCTCATTTCACTCAGCACTGTTCAAAAGGAGCCCTGGTGGTGTACATGGTTGTGCGTTGACTGTAACCTGTGTGGTCCGCAGTTCGAAACCACAGCAGCTCTGAGTGTGTTTGAGTACCAACCATCAACGAGAAAAACAGGGCTTTCTACTCCTATAGAGAGTTACAGTCACGAAAGCCTATGGAGGCAAGTCAACCCTGCCCTATAGAGCCATTCAGAATCGGCTCAATGGCAGCCAGTTTGGTTTGGGGTTCTTATATGTACCCTCGACCCCCATGGAAGCAGAAAACAGGAAGTCAAACAATCCATTGTATTGGACAAGCCTGTTATAAAAGATTTCTTTTAAAGTGTTAAAGATCAAAGAGGCTGCTCTGAGGACGACTGCACGGGTGAGGAGAGAGAGACCTGGAAGTCCCTGTCGCTGGCCAGAGGTCACCCTGATGGCAGCACCTGTAGAGATGGTCCAGGAGGGCCCACAAAAGGCCTAGAGAGAGGAAGTGACTGGTCATGCAGCAACTTAGTGGCAGGGCCAGGACTCAAGTCAATGTCTCCTGATTTCTTTCTACTACAGCACAGCAGGACACCCTCATTTCGTTGCTGTCTCGGCTGGATACAGTCCTTAAACGCTGAGAATTTTGTTGGCTTGGAATTTTAAAAAAACAACCACTGTGAGCCGGAGAATGCAATGTGCATGTCCTTGCAGTGGCACGTATATTTCTGATGCAAACGGAACACTTGACTATATGTATATGTGAGGGGGTAACCCCCCCAAAAAAAACCAAAACATTTTTCCAAAGCTATGAATTAAATTATTTTATAAAACAGCCTTATCACCTTCAAAGTACTTTCCATCACACTTACTGCATTTGTCAAATCTGTGATTCCATTTTTGGGAAGATTTTTCCATTTCATCTGTTTGGATGACTGACAGCATTACCCTGATTTTTTTTTCTTCACCTCTTCTATGTCATCAAATCGCTGTCTGTTCATGTCCCTCTGCATTCACAGAAACAAAAAGTAGCATGGAGTGAGGTCAGGTGAGTAAGCCGCATGTGGCAAGAGAGGCATGCTGTTTTTTTGCCATAAAACTGGTACACTGAGATGGCTGCATGAGCAGGTGCCTTGTGGTGGCAAAACCAGTCTCTTGCCTGCCACAAACCAGGCCTCTTTTGTCACACACTGTTACGCAATGTTTTCAGAACTTTTAAATAGAAAGCTTGATTAACTGTTCGATCTGGTAGAATGAACTCCAAATTCACTAAGAATCGACATTTTGGTCCTTTCAGGAAGTTAACGGACATCCTGAACGAGGTTTGTCACCAATTGACATTTCACCTTTCTGGAAATGAGAAAACCACTCAGTTCACTTGCGTTTTTCCCATAGCGCTGTCCTTGTCATATGTGTTCAACATCACAACAGTTTCTGCGGCATTTTTCCCAAGCAGGAAACAAAACTTCACAGCCTCATGCTGTTCTCTTAAATCAGCCATCACAAAAAACGAGGCTCGAGGAAACTACTTTTATGAAAAAATTCACTGTCAGAGAGAACCTTCCCAAGCAATGCCACTGGGTGCACTAACTCAGTGGGAGCTGCTTGATGCTCGCCTACCGAGTAGGGAAGATGCGGACTACCAAAGCTCTGCTCAGGGGAGCTTTTTTCTGTGGTTTTTTGGAGAACGGGGATTACCTCCTCGTATATAGACAGATACTAAAGACGAAACCTTAAAAACACATGTCATGTTTAGCCTTTCAGAGTTTCATCTAGCTAATAAAGCCACACCAAATTAAAATCTCTGACTTGTGCTCTGACGATATGGCTTGATTCTATGTCAAGTAGGGGTGAAGTGGGCCCTTCGCCACTTTAAGTGTCCACCTCAGTTCTTCAGGACCTCTGCACGTTTGAAGACAAACTTGCATCTGGGCTTCCTTTTGCCTCTGCTTTATTTCTTTATGTTAAATTTAATGAGATATATTACCCTTTTGGATGATTAGCAAGTAACATGTTCTTTTATATTTTGGGAGAACAACTGTGACCATATTGTTACAAGAAATGTATTTATGTCTTGGAATAAGGACTCTATTTTGGTGTTATTTAGAATCTGATGGCCTCAATAAACTGTCGTTTAGGAGTTTGGCATTGAGACGTATTTGTAGAATGCTTAGTTCCTTTGAGAATACACTGCAGTATCCAGGGTGTGGGCAAGGTCTTGGGAGAAAGGCATTCCACTAGAAGCTATTTCTACACGCTCACCATATTATATTTCCTTTTTTAGTTTAGTCCAACAGTGGTATTCAGTTGAAAAAGTTAAGGTACCATGGTGATTTTTCTCTCGTTATAAAGGAGAATTAAGTGTAGGAACAAGCCCTAAATGCCAGAATTCTACCTCTTCTACTTAGTCCACCCACCACTGATGTTGTGTACGTTTAGACTCAGACTGACTTTATAGGGCAGAGTAGAACTGTTCCCCTGGGCTTTCTGAAACTGTAAATCGTTACAGAAGCAGATGGCTTTATTGTCCTTGGAGTGAGTGGTGGACTCGAACTGTTGACCCTGTGGTTAGCAACCCATTGAGTAACCTTTTGTGAGCTCCACTAGGTTTCCTTCCCTTGAGTTGGGAGCTTTGTGATTTCGGCAAGCTGTCCTACATCTTTGAGCCTCCATGTCTGCTTCAACGGAATTCAATGGAGCATACAGACAGCACTATTGGAAAGGAATTTGACACAGGACCTGATATAGAGTAGGTGCCCACTCAGTATTTGTTGAATAAGATCCCCCAACCTACTGCTATTGCACTGATTCCAACGCATGGGGACCTTATCTAGGATTTCTGAGGCCGTAATGCTTTATAGAAGCAGGTTTTCCTAGGAATGATGGTCAGCTGACCTTGAGATTAGCAGTGGATGAATACAATTAGCCGACACCATAGTAGTTGGAGAGGAGGAGATTGTTGATGCTCAGAATCCTCAATGGCTTTCCTCACTCTGGAGACAGCAGAATCAGGAAGTCAGATCAGTGAAGGTCATCACTTCAGAGGCTACACATTCATTTCTATTTTTACTCAACTGATTAGTTTCCCCCAAACCGGGAGCGCTTGCTGAGGCTGGCTAAGCTCACAGAGCTTTCCTCATCATTAGCAGTCATCTGCCTCGTTCTTCTGTGGCTCTCTGCAATTCGAAGCCAGAAGCATATTCCAAAGCTGCATGAAAATGCTACCTGAAGCATTTGCTGTCGTAGATGATCCACACCACCGTTCACCTTCATTAATGTGACCAGCCAAGAGTTATAGCTTCTTGTCACCCTATGTGCAGTCTCTCCCTCACACCTCATCCATCTTGCTTGCCACCGCCACATTAATCTTCCTAAAACATCTCTTTCATCATGTCTCAATCTGTGTCAGACACCTGCAGCGGTCCTCGGTGCCATGGGAGAAAAGCCAAACACACAGCCCTCAAGGGGAGCCTAAATGCCACTATTTATTGAACCTCTACGACAAGAAAGGCACCGGACATGCATAATTCTTGGGAAAACAGTATATTATCCTCTGAAAATGAAACTCAGGTTTCAGACAGGTTAAGTGGCTTGCACAAATCCCCACAGTTAGTGTGCAGCAGTCAGAATTCCAAACTGGGACCACCTGATGCGAAAGAGGGGGCTGTCTTTATTAGATATTTGGGCCGCCCTCTTCCAACCCTCTCTTCCAGTTTTTCCTTTTGATGAAGACACCGAGTGTTCAGTAAAATTCTCTCCTGAGGATGAGATAACACCTCCCCATCAGGATCGGGAGTAGGAAGCCCTGCCTCAGCAAGTCAAACTCTGAATTCTAGTTGGGTTTTATAACTGCTCAGCACAATTCCTGACCCGGAACAGGATTCAGTTAATGCTCACAGTCTACAGATAAGGATGAGTAAAGACACTCTCGAACACGCTACCAGGCTTCATGGGTCCCAAAGGAGCCTGGTTAGAACTAGGAGGGCACCAGTAGCTGGTTAACTCTTCGGGGTGCCTCCAGATCCCCTGAACAAACATTGAGGCAGCCAGCATCCAGGGCAGAAGGGCTGCGATTGGAGATACTATCTGCTTCTGACCTTTTCCGGAACTCCTGTAGGCTTGGTGTTTCCTGTTTAGGCCCTCTGGTGGCGCAGTGGTTGCGTGTTGGGCTGCAATCCGCATAGTTGGCAGTTTGAAACCACCAGCAGCTCTGAGGGAGAGCAACTGGACTTTCTACTCCCTTAAACAGCTATGGTCTCAGGGGGTGGCTATGAGTCAGTATGGACACCATGGCAATGGGTTTGAGTTTGACTGTTGACCTTTTGAGAGAACCCATTCAAGCCCTGAAGACTGGAAACCACAGGTTTCTAGGCTGTGCATGCCTATGGCTACCGCTTTCTGGGGAATTCTTGATGACCAAGGAGCCCGACTGGAAAACAGAAATAAACTGGTCTTCTACTTTGTGCTTCAGAGGGGATTTTGGAAGTCCTTATCCATCCCCAGAACCAAACTTAATACTCTTGAGTCAATTCTGACTTGTAGCAAGCCTATAGGGCAAACCAGAATTGTTCTCTTTGAGTTTCTGAGATTATGAATCTTTTTCAGGGGCAGAAAGCTTCATGTCTCCCCTATGGAACAGCTGTGGGTTTGAACTGCTGACCTTGTGGTTATCAACCCAATGAGTAACCAACCCCATGATGCCATCAGGGATCCTCCTCTTATCTAGAGACATCATTTATTCATTCAGCGTTTATTCTGGCTCTCCCTCATCTTCAGCATATGTTTAGAGTGTTACGGCATGCACTTGGGATGCAGACCCATAGCTCTGGCTCTTTCTAGCTAGATGATTGTAGGCAAGGGACATTACTTCTTTGAACCTCATATCTTCTGTGGGAAAAAAAGTGTGGTTGACTTACAAGTTTGTAAAGATACGTAGTAATATTTGTGAAGAGCTTTATAATGGTATGTCATACATAGGAGACATTCCACAAGTGGTAGCCTTTTTTAAAAATTGAGGTACAGATCACTTAACATACAACTCACAACTAAAGGGTGTGATTCGGTGGTTTTTAGTATATCCACAATGTGCACCCATTACCACTCTTGAATTTTCAAACATATTGTTCACCTGCCCAAACAGAAATCCCCATCACCTGTTAGCAAGCCCTCTCCTTTCCCCTTTCCCCCAGCCCTGGGTAATGACTGAGCTCCTGTCTGTCTGTGGATTTGCTTTTCTAGGTCTCCCAGATAAACGTGCTCTCTGGTGTCTGCCTTGTTTTTTCCAGGGTCTTCTGTGGAGCAGCATGTAGCAGCACTTCTTTTCTCTTCGTGAATGCTGCTGAGTAATAGTCCACATTTTGTTTATCCACTTATCAGTTGCGGGTGTTTGGGTTGTTACCACACTTTGGCTATTATAAATAGTGCAGGTATGAGCATTCTTATCCAAGTGCTTGTGGAGACACAGGCTTTCATTCCTCTTGGGTGGATGATCCAGGACGAGAATTCCTGATCATGTGGTAATCCTGCATTTCACTCTTGGAGGAACCACCCAACTCTTTTCCACGCTCGCATTCCCACCAGCAAAGTCTGAGGGCTCTCTTGTCTCATCATCTCCAACATTTGCTCCTTCTATTATTCTTATTTTAACCATCCTATGGGCATGAAGTGGTACCCACTCTTGCTTTTAGTTGCATTTCCCTGACGATAACATCATCTTATGGGCTTATGGAGGTAATCTTTTTTTTTTTTTTTTCAGTGAACATTTTACTTGCTGAGTTCCTAGGGTGTGGCCAGCATTTGGGCCCAGTCCTGAGATTGCTTACACACTAGTGGGGAAGGTAGACCTTCCAGATAATATAAAGCAAAGAAGGTTTGTAGAGCATGTAATGGGAACTTTGAGAAGGAATGAGATGAGTGGAGCCTAAGTGGAATTTTCAAGCAGACAAGGAAAAAGAGAGGGCACACTCCAGTTAGGCAGAAGACACTGGAGCCTCGGGTAAAGCAGGTGGGCATGGCACCTCTGGCTCAGCAGCTGGAGAATGGAACATGCTGAGTGTTGCCTCTCCCTAGACGTACAACTAGACAGGGCTCCACCTGAAGGAGCTGGCCTGCTGCAGGCCCCAGGCCAGCAGCTATTGCCCGCTGAGCTTTGTCATCCACCGTGGGTTTGTCCTCAAAGGTCTCTCTTGTTTTCAAGGCACATTTATCTACTCGGCTGATTTGATTGCTACTGGAGGTCAATCTGTTATCTCCATTTCTACAGAAAGAGGAAAATGACCCATGAGGATATCGCCACGACTCATATCAACTAAACAGAATCTAAGTTGTCTGACTCAATATTCTTTCCACACTGGCAGGCTGGATCTCAGCTTTGACTCGCGTGGAATCCGAGACCACTTTTTCTGTGACCCCAGCCAGTTCCATTCACATTGCACTCTCCCCCTTGTCTACCAGGGAACCAGTCCGTATGCAGGCTTCCCCTAACCTTCTTCATTTAGCTTCTGTTCTTCCTCTCTCCCATGTGGTCCATATTCTTCTCTTCCCTAACAACTATCCTTTTATGAACATTGATTGTCCAAGTGCCATTTACTCTTTTCGGTTTCCATTTTTTAACATATATTATTGACAGTCTCCATCATATCCTGGCATTGTGGGTAAGAACTATTTGCTTCAAGTTGCAGAAGAGGAAGTAGAGTCAGAGAAGTATCAAGGTTCCATAGTTATATTGATGGCTGAAGTTGATTCCCTTGTCCCTGAAGTTCTAAATCAGTTATCTATAATTTCAAACTCAGTGTTGAGACCTTAGCTTATCTCTTCATGGGTTTAACTTTGGGGCCTCCAAGAGGTCTGGCTGTTCATCATTCTCTGTCCCCAGAGCCCTGTCTAGATTCCACACAGGGTAAATTCTTGACAAATGTTACGCTGCAACGTGGGAGGAAAAACTCTGGTTCTCAGGCTGTTCATGGCATGGCACTGACTTCTGCGTCATTGAATAATGGTGAGCTCATTAGATGAAGGCCCTGCCTGGTCCCAGCTCCCTTGTGTCCCTGAACCTGACGATTCGCAAGGATAGATGCCCATAGCAACCATTTGGAACCTCAAGTTTTGCATCTCCATTTTTTAAAGGGTTAAATGACATGATCTGAGAATTGCTCTTAGTTCAAATATTAACTAGTTTTGTGAGTCGAAAGGTAACTCCTCTCCCTACCTTCTTCTAGGGCAGCAAAATCCTGAGCCAGTTTCAATTCAGGGAGGTAGGACATAGTTTGTCATTTCCAGTTTGGTAGCTACAGCTCAGACCTATGCCTTGAACATGTCAGAATTGATAGTCATTCTAATGCCACCCACTTACCCACCTCTCTCTCTTTCTGTCACTCTGTCTCATTCTTTCTCTTCACACATACATCGGTGCAAGTGAGCGCGCGTGGACATCTCCCTCCACCCTACCCCCCTTCCACTCCCTGCACCACCCCCCACATGCTAGTTGAGGGTAACTTTATTTGGAGCATGCTACTTTCTAGCAGCGTCTTGGCATAGAAAGAGTCAAGTGTGATTTGGTAGGAGAGAAACCTTTGCTGTGTTCGGATGACCAAAGGCCTTGCTATTGCTCATGCCTAAACCATTGGATTATTTCATAAGCATAAAGAGGACAAAAACAGGCTATGCTTGTGAAAACTGAACCTGGGGGTTCCTGCCCTGTTCAGTGGGAAGGGCAATTTTCATTTTTGACCAGGAAGGGATTGTTAACAAAGATCAACCCTTTGTTCCAAGGATAATTTCTCAACATCCCATATCTTGCTTAAGTCATCCTTTTGTTTTGTTTCTCAATTGTGTCTTCATTCACCTTATGATTAAGGAAATAAAATGAATCGTGACATGTTGATAGCCCCAACTATAATGTTCCATTTAACAAGTGCCTATAATGTGCCAGCCACTGTGCAGTGAGTTGTGTGAATTGTTGATCTCATGTGTGCATCGTTTGTGACAGTGGAGGGGCTTGAGGATGGGAGAGGCTGAGACCATCCTCTCCCCACCTCACACTGTCCCGGGGAGAGCTGAGTTCCCATGTCAGTCCTTCTGATAACAGAGTCCCCTGTATCACCAGCAGGGGCTCCATTCTAAATACCATGTGGGGATATTTGGTGTTTTGACTATGTTATGGAATAGTTAAGGAGCCCTGATGGAGTAGTCGTTAGGTGTTGGGCTGCGATCTACATGGTCAGCAGTTTGAAACCACCGGCACTCCATGGAAGGAGGACTGGCCTTTCCATTCCCAGAAAGAGTTACAGTCTTAGAAACCCACTGCAGGGTCACCATGAGTCAGCATTAACTCCATGGCAGTGAGTTTGTTTTTTTCTTTTGGTTATGGAATAGTGCATTCACAAACCTCTGTCTCGGTTTGTCTAACAAATTGCAAGAAAAGAAACCTGGCCTGCAGGAAATAGGTTTAACATATATCCACATACCCCAAAACCAACCCCACTGCCATTGAGTTGATTCTGACTCCTAGTCACCCACTGGAACAGAGTCGAACGGCCCCTTTGGATCTCCGTTAAGTCTGGGCGGGCGCAGGAATGGCTGGTAGATGTGTCCTGCCTCTTCCTCAGGTTCACACTTCGAGTGTGGCCCTTCAGTTCTCTGAGTTTAACTTTCCAACTCTCTAAGAGAGCCAGCCCAGTAGGCCACCAAGACCCCTTACACTCTGGCATTCCGTAATTGATACGGATAAAAAGGCAGTTCCTATTACTTAGTATTCTTCCCGAAGCTGCCTTTGCATCCCAGCTTAGGCCATCTTGGGGTAAGAGCCATCATCCTTTCATGCCTGGTGCTACCTGAGCTGGCAGACACCCACTAGGCTTTCCTGGCTTGATAGAATCTCTCTTGTTGAGCAATGTGCCAAAGAAGGTAGAACAGATCACAATCTCAGTGCCATTCCTGTTCTCTGAGTCTAGAATTCCATAAAAGGACACTCTTTAAGATGTACTTAGAGACAGCCTTAAGCAAATCCGTTGGATGCTATTTCCACCCATTTGTGGGGCTGTGCCTTTAGAAAGCCCCATTGATGGTGGTTGTTTGCTCTGCACTGCCGCTGTTAGGAGCCCTGCATGCAGGAGGGGAGTAGGCCTGAGCTTTATTTGCTTTTCCCTTTTAACTGGTCTGGTCTACTGTAGCTTTTGAGGTCATGGGCATTTTGAGCATTTTGACTCAAAATGAACCTTGTTTTCTTGATATGCATTTTAGAAGACAAATCTGACCTTGAAAACAGTGTGATGCAGAAGAAAATTAAAATCCCCAAACTTTCTCTCAATCACGAAGAAGATGGGGAAATTAAAGACTATGGGGAAGAAGATTCACAGCTCAGACACATCAAGGTAACAAAATCTTTTCTTTTTTTGGAAGTATTGGGATCATTTTCTTATTTCTCATAACTCAAGAATTCCAGTTTGGCCTCCTCTCCCCACATAAATGTCCCCTGGTATCAAAAGCCTGGGGTTTTTTGTTTGTTTTTTCTGGATGAGATAGTCCTGGGCCAGCTAGTATGTACTTGCCTTCTGGCCAGCTTTCTAGGGAGCCTCGACCCAGGCTGTTCCACGGAGTACCGACTGCCCCATTAGCACAGTCTGTGCAGTGATTGTCATCACTGCTGGGGCTTGGGGTTATGCGCTGCTCTCTGGCTCACAGTGCTGGAGAGGTCACTGCTGGATTCCAGGAACATTAAGCAGCTGTTCTTGCACAGCAGTTTAGAACCTGTCACTATCAGATTGCCCCAAATAGCTAAGGGCAGATGCTTTGGGAAATGAGCTGGTTCGGGTTCACAGAAGAAGGACCTTGGGTTGGGAGAAGGTCTTGCATAAGGTTACATTTGCATTCTTATGGATACTTATGAGTATACACCCATGGCTCTCCCCTCCAGTCTTCACTTTGTTTGCCTCCTGAACCTGGTGCTCAGCAAACCAGGTGCTTATTTTCTTTGCAGTGGGTACCTTATAGGCGAAGCAAGGGAAGAGGAGAAAGACAGTGTCTTTTGCATTGCTCAGGGACTGATTTGAGACAGGCCAAAGGCAATTGTGAGGTGTGGTCCAAAAGATGTAGCTGCATTCAGTTCAGGGATCCTCCTTATGAACCTTGCTTCCTGGTACTCTTGTTAGAGACCTTGCCCTGTGCTTGTTTCTGGAGCCACGGAGATGAGACAGATGAGGTCCCAGCCCTCAGGTGTGTGTGTGGGGTGGTGGTGGGTCGGAGGTAGGGTTCCTCATAGTGATGAATAAAGACTTGTAAAGTGATCATTATAATTTTAGCCTATAAGGTCATTTAGACAGAAAACAAAAAGACAGCTGCCATTAAGTTGCCCCCAACTCATGGTGACCCTACAAGGGTCAAAAGAGAGCTGCGCTCAGTGGTTAACTTTTTGGAAATAGAGCACCATGTCTTTCTTCCCAGATACCTCTAAATAGACGCCAATCACCAACCATCCAGATACCAGCTGAGCAGGCTAGGAGCACCTTTTTCCGGGGCTGAAACGACATTGAGTTTGGTTGTGTAATGCACATCTTAAAGTCACTAAAAAGGACTTTCCTCTGCAAGCTCCAGAACCTTAATGAGTGAAGGCAGGACACAGTTCGGTTGTCTAGAACCTTATTTCCTTAATTTTCTGCACCTCCCAGAAGTGCCCTCAAGTGGGACAGACCCTAACCCTCCTTGTCCTGGGTGAGGAATTAAATTGGTTCTATAACGTCCACAGCCCCCTGAACCAGAGTTTTCTCAGGCAGCTGAACCCTCAACCCCCAGCTAGTCCTATATAATTCTCTTCTATGAACTGTCCTCTCAGTATACACCGCTTGCTGAACTTGACCAGAGTCCAAGCCTAGACTGGCAGATGAGGGGGAAAGGAGCCTTGTGCTGGATGTTGGGCTCCAGGTTCTGGCTCTTGCTTTGTCCGTAGCTCACTGAGCTTAGTCCTTCACTACTCTGAGCCCTTGTTTCTTTATTTGTCAAATGAGGGCATTAAACAAGAAGAACTGCTCATATAGTCTTTGACCTTCTCGCTTGAGTTTGCCACTTTTGAGCCCCAGCCATTTGCCAGCCCTCAATAGAGACACAGAGAAAGTAAGATGTGACCCTTGCCCTCGATTAGAGTAGATTGGAGTTTGTAACATCCTTCCTAACTATAAACGCATTCTTGAGGAAATGGTTCTTTAGAGAAGTACTTTTTTTCTTCCTTGTGTTTGAAGGGATTTGACTGGGAACTCCCTTGGGAACAGCTTGGGCTGCCCAGACTTCTCCCTGATTCTGCACAAAAACACACTGACCAGCCTGGCTGAGCAAGGCATTGACCAGGCAAGGTGGGCAGGGACGCTGAAGAGGATGGCCCAGTATCACTTACATCCCGGAGGCTGCGGGGTGCAGTGCCAAAAGTGGCAGCCCATTGGGGGACTCTGGGGTTGCAGCATGCTGGGGGACTTTGGGCAAGCCCTTTCCCCACCCTGGGCCTCCACATGCAACCCCGTTTCTAAAGTGAAGGGCTTTGACTACGTGTACACACTGGTTTCTCCAAGCACTGATGTTCTGTGGTTCTGTGATTCTAGGATTGTCTGGGGAAATATTGAGCCGCAGCCCAAGGAAATCCCAGCTGCCCTTGCCTGAACTGATTCTCGTTGTCCTACACAGAGGCCTGAGGGGCGGAAGCCAAGTGAGGGGCCGCACAAGAGCATCGAGGCAGTGGTGGCCCGGCTGGAGAAGCAGAACGGCCTGAGCCTGGGCCACAGCACGTGTCTCGAAGAAGTCTTCGTGGAGACCTCCCCGGGCACGGACGACATGGACAGTCTGGAGGAGGCCGTCGTGCCCCGGGCCCTGTACGAGGAGCTGCTGCGCAGCTACCAGCAGCAGCAGGAGGAGATGCGGCACCTCCAGCAGGAGCTGGAGCGGACTCGGAGGCAGCTGGTCCAGCAGGCCAAGAAGCTCAAGGAGTACGGGGCACTTGTGTCCGAAATGAAAGAGCTCCGAGACCTCAATCGGCGGCTCCAAGACGTGCTGCTCCTACGGCTTGGCAGCGGTGAGTGCCCCAGCAGGCCACCTACCACCCCACCCAGCTGAGAGGCTCTGTGCTGCTCCTCTTCCAGGAGGGCAAGGGGACAGGCAGGCCCAGGTCCCCGAGGCTAGAGAAGAAGAGAAACTTGGCTCCGCATCTGCAGAGTCACCCCGAGGAGGAGTCGCCCCCTTCCACAGTGCCCCTGGTAGGAAGCCTCAGGTGTTCGGCAGCTTTGCTCTGTAGAACAGAGTGGTACATGAGGCTTGGAGGGCAGGAGCTGACCAAGTGTTTATCACTGGTCTTAGGACATCCTTCAGCAAGAGAGATGGCCCCAAGGATGATAGGGAACCCCTCTGCAAAGAGATTTGAGGATCGTAAAGAACACGAGACACGACCCTTAAAAACGATATTACTGGACATCAGTAAGTGATCAGTGCCACAGGAAAGATGCCAGTCAGAGGACATGAAAAGTCAAAGGAGGGAGAGGTTATGTAGCTGTGGGCATAAGGGAAGACTTGAGGATGGAGCTGGACCTTGAGCCGTAGGTGGTGTTTCGAAGCCCAGGAGAAGGCAGGGGTCAGCCGTAGCAGAGCACAGGAAAACACCTGGAGCATACTAAGCAGGGCTGTTTCAAATGTAGTTGGGGGCAATGGCTGAAGGCCTTGAGAACTCTACTAGGCAGAAGTGTCAGCTCTTTTTGACGGGAACAGGAAGCACTGAAAGCCTTTAAGCAGGGAATCGGAGGACCTTAGGAAGGTTCCTATAAAGATAGCCACAGAACACCTTAAGTTTGCTATAGAAGAACGTCCTAGGCGCTCCCGTTGCACGTGCTTTTAACAAACCATGTATTCATATTTTAAAGTGTGTTAGAAACAGAGCCAGTGGCAGCCTAGCAGTAGGCAGAAGTGACTGCTTACCAGAGAGGAAAAGACAGAAGCATTCTCTGAGCATAAGGCTTGAGAATTCGGAGCCTTCGCTGTCAGTCAGTATGGAGAACAGCAGCACACCACGGTGCTCCGTAGCTCCCAAACGCCAATGATTAGTCACCCTCAGTCTGTGTGCCTTGCTTTAAACTGGGAGCAGCCTGGCCTAGGAACACCAGTTCTAGCCCTCAAGTTGAAGTCCGACACGATTTTTCTTTGAAGAAGGAAAGCCTCTGTTACCTAGATAACATTTTCCATATAATGGCTCATTCCACAGCAGTGGTACAGTCTCTCCTTACTTAGATTTGTGAGTGCCTTGTACTACTTACAGGAGCCCTGGCGGTGATGTAGTTACGTGTTGGGCTGCCACCCGAATGCTCAACAGTTCAAAGGAGAGCTCCAAGGGAGAAAGACTGGGTTTTCTACTTCCGTAAACAATTACATTCTCAGAAACTCACAGGGGGGGCACTATGAGTCAGCGTTGACTTGATAGCAGTGAGTTTCGTTTTATTTTTTTACTGCTTGAAGTCTGTCTCCAGCTGGTGTCTCAATAGATTCTCAGGTGGCATGAGGAACCAGTTGAGGTCTTCCAGTGCCCTGGGCACAGAGAAGGACAGTGGCGTTGAAGTACTCAAAGTCGTTTGGAGAAGCAAAGCTCAATCTCTAGGCATAGATCAGTGATTTTTCACGCCCCAGCGTTGCCTTGGCCTCGGCCCCTCTCCAAATCATAGCCTAGCGCTATGCTCACAGCAGCACGAAAGGTCACGTGTAGTTTGCAACTTTAAAATGGATTCATAAAAACAGTCTCGAAGAGAAACCCTAAATGTAAAAATGTTGTGAAAGCCGTGTTGGTTTTGGCATCAGGGACAGGCAGAAATCTGGAATTTACGGAGAGAAGAAAAATGTTTCATGTTCTTCACAGGAATGATTTCTATTTTCATTACAGTCTGCATTGTATGCCCTGTAGGGAGGGAGGGCTTACCTGAACTCCCGGGAAATTGCCTGTTTCCCATGGTTATGAGCTGAGTTTAAACCGCGGGGGCAGTAAGATAAACCGCATTTGGCATCAGCATACACTCCTTCTAGTATCTGGACCAACTTGGCCTCAGCCATACTTTCAGTGTCTGAATCTTTTCAGATTCTCCCAATCCATCTTTCTAGGACCCGGAGGCGGCTCTTTCCTGGTGTAAGTCACAGTTGGATTGACTGAGCATAAATCAGTTCGAGGCACAAATACATATGAAGTCCTACCATCTGTACACAAATAGTATAAGGTCTCTACCCTTGAGAGGTGCTCTTTTCATGAAGAATGTATGCTTTAGAGTAAAGGCCTGAGTTCGAATCCCAATGTCCCCATTTCCCAGCTCTGTGACCTTAAAAATATCCACCACCACTCTTCTTTTCTTCCTTCCTTCCTTCCTTTCCTCTTCCAAAATTGGTGACAAGCATTTTGCCAAATCATAAGTAGTTTAATCTACTTGTCATACAGCTTTTGACTCTGCCCATGAGGTGCTCACCGTTGGATGAGGAAGGCACGCAGGACAACAGTCAATGTTAGCATCACACATCAATGTGACCACGGGGATAACACGCAGTGGGCTGCGGAGCAGCGAGAAGGGACTCCTTCTCACTCCACCTAAAGGGAATGACATATAAACTGAGGCCTGAAAGATGAAATTTCATCCAGGCAGAAGTGAGCAGGTAGGAAAAATAGGGAGAAATTTGGTAGAGAACACCTCTCTATGTCCTGATGTTCTCATCTTTACGATGGGGTGATAGTATCCAATTCACAGTCGCGTGGGATACAACATAAGGGCTGGCATGCTGGTGCTTAGTTACTGTTAACTTCTTTTCTACACCATTAAGTCCACCAGCTAAGACAAAATCTGTTCTGGCTTTTAACTCTGGTTCCCACACCCATATAATTGACAGTGACCTTGGTAGGTTCATTAACTTCTGCCTTTCGAGGTCTTCAATTTATAAAAGATCTAAAGTGCTATACAGGTTTGTTCATTTATGCATTAAGTCCGTTAACCCTGAATGGATGCTTTCTGAGCCTAGGAACTTAGCGAGATACAAGGAATAATGAGACTTTGGGGAGAGGGGTTAAACATACAAGCATGTAATTAAAATGCCATGTAATGGGAGTTGGGAAGAGACTAGTATTAGAAGCCGAAACTCTCTTGAATCTGAAAGACATCTGACTGATCTTTCACCACCACCAAGAAACCTGGAACAAAGCAGAGAACAGCCAGAAAGTGACCTTGCAAGAACTGGCAAACTGATTGTGAGCTTCATGGGCCCGCTAAGAAACACTCCTCACCTGGGCTTGATATGGCCCAGCCTGTGCCACCCATCCTTTGCCCCCTGGTCCAGGCTTGGCTATTGCTCTTGGAAGCCTGTCCTGAGCATTTTTCACCTGCCCTCCTCACGTAGGGGCCTAGCACGGTAAAATTTAGGGGCTAGGTTATTCACAGTACAGGCAAACCCGGAGACCAGAATGGCCAACAGATCAGAAGATGCCCCGTGTTAAAAGGGAAACATGCCCTGGAAGACCAAGAAGCACGGCTGATGCCCCCAGGCAGTGAAGAGTCTAGGTGGCCAAACAGAGAACCAGAGCCAGGCTTCTGGATTCTGGTGGAGACCTTGGAGTGAGGAGCCTGCCCCCTAGCAGCCAGGAGTTGTAATGGTGTGTGCTGCAGAGAGCCAGGCAAGAGGGAGGGACAGCAGCAGGTGCTTACCGGAAGGTGTTTCACAGCCTCCTCTGGATGATGGCTGATTTCTCCATGTGTGCATTTATTCATTCCTCTTGTCATTCACTCAACAAATAATACCTGGACAGATTTAGCAGGAGTGATTCTACAGAACAGAGAGCCGTGGGGCTGTGAAATAAATGAGAGAGGGCATATGCCAATGCCTTTGTGTCCCTGACGATACAAAAGCCCAGGATCTGTTCCGGGCCTTCTGTCAGAGGTCTGTGCCTCTTTCTGGTCCTATCCCCTGCTTGGAGTTCTTCAGCCCTTGGCTTTCATCCTAACTAGTATGGGGAGGACTTTCTCCCCAGAAAGGACACGTCTTCTCTTTATAGGACAGAACTTGCCTTTTCTATGATCTTAGCACAGGAAATAGCCCTTCCTGATGACCGTCCATATGACCAGCATGCTCTGCGTTCAATACATGCCTGGCCTTTTGCCCTTTCCTTCCTTTCCTGTCCTGCTCCCACAAAGAAGTAAATGCCGAGGATGCAAAAACGCATGAAACCATTCTGATTTATAAGGTACAGATTTATGTATGTGTATATTCATTGATTCTTTGATTTTTTAAAAACAAACATTTATTGAGAATGTGTTTTGCTCCAGGCACCATGGTAAGTGTTCAACTCACTCCCATCCAGTTGATGCTGACTCAGTGGCAACACTAGTGAACAGAGAAGAACTGCCCCTGTGGTTTCTGAGGATATCATCTTTTGGGGGAACAGAGGCCTCCTCATTCTCCTTTGGAATGACTCATGGGTTTGAACTGCTGACCCTGCGGTTGGCAGCCCAACATATAGCCAACTATGCTCTTGGGACTCTAGATGTTTAGTTCTAAGAATACAGAAAAGGACAAGACAGAGTACCTTCCTTTAAACAACCACAAGCCAGTGTTTGAGAGCAGTGAGTTTTACACTGAAGGCTGGCAGCTTCCCGAGAGTTTCAATGGGATAAGGAAGACAGTAGCGGGGTGAGTTTCATTGTATGGGCAAAGGTCGGTCACAGTTTCTCCTCAGCTGCATGAGATATTTTCTTAAGAGTTTTGCACCAGGATGCACCTTGAAGATACCTGTGACTGATTCCAACCCAGCAGCTCTGTCAGACAGGGAAGCACTGCCCCATAGAGTTTCCAACGCTGCACACCTGTATGGAAGCAGACTACTTCATCTTCTATGGCATGGCTGGCCAGTTTGAACTGCATCACTTTGCTCTAGCAGCCAAGCACTTCATCACTGGGCCACTCCCAAACAGGCAATTCCGACTCCTACCAACCTTTAGGATGGAGCAGAATTGCCCCCACCAGCTTTACGGAAGCACTGGCACACTTTTCTCCTGAGGGGCGGCTGGTGGGTTCAAACCACTAACCTTTCAGGTACCAGCTGAGAACTTAAGCACTGCACCACCAACCCAGATCCCCAAACCTGTTGCTAGGGAGTCGCTCCTGACTCCTGGTGACTCTGTTGGACCGAGTAGAAATTCCCCATAGGGTTTCCAAGGCGTAGGCCTTTCTGGAAGCCGGCTGCTACCTCATTGTTTTCCCTTGGTGAGTCCCAACTACTGATCTTTCGGTTAGCAGCCACACACTTAAACAGTGCACCACCAGGGTACCTCATTACTACATAGATCATCTCATCCTATTTGATGGCATCCAGATAATAGAAGCACCAGTAAGGCTCTGATGAACTCCTGGACTATAAAGAGGAGCAGACTTAGACCTGGACTTCAAGATGCACACAGAGTCTAGCGAGAAGCACAGAATACAAGCGACTCCAGGCTGAACAACATGAGTGCTCTGATGGCCAGGGTTAGCCATTTGATGGGCTGCGATTTTTGTGCATGCCTTTCTTATTGGGGAGTGTAGGCAGAAATGGTGAATTCTGACCAGAAGAGGTATAGATGATAAGAATAATAGCAGTAATTCGCATGCAGCTAGGACTTTACAGGATTCAAAGTACCTTGACATTTTTATCTCATTAGACTATTCAAATAGCCTTATTTTGAGGTCAAGTAAGGATGATTATCTCCGTTTTCGAGGAGAGAAGGCAAAAAGAGGAGCTAATGTCCCCGTTGGCCAGATCACAAGCTGGTTGAAGTTTTCAAAGAAGGAGAAAGCTATTGTGGACTGTGTATCTGCCTTGGCTCATTCAAGCAGGATTTCTAACACCTCCGTACCCCTCTGGGCTCATGCTTGTGTTCTGTCCAAGGTCTGTTAAAATACCAGCTTTGATCTTTAAAATCCTTTGCGGTCTGTGAGCTGCATTCTTGAAGCCAAGGTCTCTGAGGGTACCTTCGAAAAGGCAGCTGATAACAACCAAATGCCGCCTGTTGGCTTTTCCCTGCAGAGGCGGCAAGACTTTAGTGACAGACACGACTTACGTCTGAATCGCAGCTCTCTAACGCATCATGTGTGGGCCTTCCAGCCAGCTCTAACCCTTCTCAACTTGCGTTTTCTCTTCTGTACGGTGCACACCTTAGTGCCCATGCCCAGAGGCTGCAGAGCCAGGTTGGTGATTAAGTGTCTGCATAGATTCTGAGGTCACACATACATGGCCTTGAACTCTGTCTCTTCTCCTGCCTAACTGTGTCATCCTAAGCAAATGATTTAAGCTCCTGGGCTTTAGGTTCCTGACCTGCAAGACATATCTAATGATGGCACCTACCACTACAGTTCTTACAAGAATGAAATGAGCAAATAAATGCATGTAAAATCCTTTACCCAGGGGCTGCCACAGGGTAAGGCTCAGTAGATCCTACAATAGCGATGGCAGAATTGTTTGAAGGCATACATGAGATAATGTGTGTACAGTACTTGATACAACATGCGTTAGTCTGGGTAGGCTAGAGAAACAAATTCATATGTATGTAAGAGAGAGAGTTTTATATCAAAGAGTAATTGAATATTGTGAAAACATCCCAGCCCAGTCCAGATCAAGTCCATAAATCCAATATTAGCCCATATGTCCGATACCAATCTATAAATTCCTCTTCAGACTTACACAGCAAATGTAATGATGCTGAATACAGGAAGATCACAGGCCAGTGGGTGGAACGTCTTGTGGATCCAGTGGTGTTGTAAGCATCTCAGTGCTGGCAGGGGGCTCCACATGGCTCCTTCAGGTCCAGGGCTCTAGCTAGCTCCATGTGTCTTGTTCGCAAGAATGTCTTACAGGAAATGAGCATGTGTCCTGCCTCCAATGAGCTATTTATCTCTTTAGTGCCTCCAAATGAGGTCATCAAGCTGCAACCTGATTGACAGGCTAGACTCTACCCCTCCATAATTATGTCTCAAATTGACAACATATTATGTAACTACCACACCTAAATTATTCCTGGTCCCATAGCAGAACATCATTGCGGTTGTTGGTGATGTGTCAATCTATGGGCAACTCCTACTGACTCTTGACGATTACCACTTTCCCGTGTAAGTCCTCAGAAATCCTGCTTGAGCAGTTCCTTTTACTACTATGTGTAGACTTGATTTCAAACTGACTAGTCTGTTGTTTGTAGAATCCCCTCCTCCCCCCTCCCACCCCCACCTTCCCAGGCAGAGTTCCACTTTTCCCTCTCCATCCTTCTGCTACCCCTCTGACACTCTCAGACATCACAGGCAGCCGCCACTCAGTGCCCTCTTTTCTATCTCTTTAGTTGCTCAGTTCAGTTTCACCAGTGAGCAGGGGTGCTCATGCAGCTTGGCTTGTGCGAAAGGGCTAAGAGGAAAGGTGAGAGAAAGGCATTCTGCCCAGTCGAGTTTTCATGCCCTTGTGTGAGAAGTGAAGCCCAGGAGGGCAACAATCTGCCTACCACCTCAGTGTAAGTGGTACCGCTCAAAACCACTGTGCCCCCGGCTGCTTACTTTTGATGGCAAGCAAAGTCGTGAGAACGAGAATTGTTTATCTTAAAATTATTGGGCCCCTTCTACTCTGGAGAATGTTTTATATCATTGATTGAATGAGAAACAGTCATAGTTGATTGATTCTGATGATTCAGGGAACTGCTTCTAGAGTAGTTGGACAATCTAGGACCTTCTTTCTCTTTTCCCGTGGGGTCCATCTTTCTATGAGCAATAGGGATGGGGACGAAGGGACAACTCCAGGGACCCAGTGAGCTGGGCCAACTGTTTAGGTAGACAGCAGTTGCTGGAACATCCCCAGTGTGAGAATAGGAGCATGCTTCTTCCCCGTCAGAATAGGGTATTGCCTACTTCTTGTTGGCTGTGGTCTAGTCATGTGACAGGCTTGTTTTCATCCGGATTTCCTTCCAGGAAGTAGAAAAGAGTTTGAGCACCTATTCTGATTTAGATACTAACCCTAAAAACCAAACTTATTACCACTGAGTCGATTCCAAATCATAGGAACCTTATAAGACAGAGTAGAGCTGCTCCATTGAGTTTTCCAGACTCCAAGTCTTTTCACAGGATCAAATGGCCTCACCGTTTTCTCCTGTAGTGGGTTTAAACCTGCAACCTACTCTACCAGCTATGGGCTAAGTGATTTTCATAATTAAACCACCTGCGCAGTAGAAAATATCATTGGTTGAGGAAACAGATTAACTAATTTGCCTGAGTCCACACAGGTAGTAAACGGTGGAACCAGGACTCAGACCGAGTCCTGTCTGAATTTCTCCTTGTCACTGAGTCCCTGGTGGCCCTGCGTCCTGTCTTCACCAATAGATCTGCTCTGTGCACGCAGGAAGTTCTGGGGCTGCCGGAGCGTGAGCTGCTGGCGTCATGCACACAATCCAAAGCCCACCGTCTCTTCACCATTTTGATCTTAACAGCCTGTCTAGTTTCAAGATTCCAGCCAAAATGTCTAGAGTTCTCATAGAAATGCTCTCTTTTGAAAGAACCAAATCTAGCCTCTTGCCCCATTTGAGGCACAGAGAGGGGAAAGGCCATGCCTACACCTCATGGGATCTGAGCAAATGGTATTGTGATCAGCTCTAAGTAGTGAACAGTCTAAGTCACTGTATTGTTGCGCAGGTATAGATGGGAGGTTAGGAGCCCTGGTGACATAGTAGGCTGCTGAAATACAGTGTCAGCAGTTCAAAACCACCGACCACTCTGCAGAAGGAAGATGAGGCTTTCTTTGCCCATATCTCTGGACCGGCTCAGGAATCCACAGGAGCAGTTCCTTCAGGGGCGCTCTGAGTCGGAAGCCATTGAATGGCAGTCACAGAGACCCAGCAGGCTTTCCAGGGTTCGCTAGGGTCTAGGGCTGCTCTTCCGCCAGTTTCTGCTATACCAAGGAGGCTTGTGAGCTCTGCTGGGAGATCATTCTTAGGGTCCCAGGAACTTAGTCCTATAACGAGCCTAGTTCAGCCTCCTTCACTGGATAGGAAACCTCTGTAACCTTCCGCACAGGGATCACTTAACTTCGTGATACATACCCAAGATGCAGGAACCACACTCCCTGCCTTTCACTGTAGTCTGCACTGTTATGGGACAGCTCTGTGTATAAGGCAATACATTTGTGTAAGAAGCATTGGATTCTCGCTCTGTTCCAGGGCCCATGCTGGGAACAGGTTAATCAAATAGTCAAGACCCTGTTGCTGTCGTAAAGAGGCCACAGTCTCATCAACCCCTTTGGGAATGCAGTGTGAGCTTGGATGTTATCATGGGGCTTCTGGACATTGGGAGAGACGAGAGAGGATGCTTAATATGAACGGGCAGGGATGCTCCAAGTAACTGGTGACCATGTTAAATTAAGGAACAGTTTGCCTTTTTCCAACTCGAGAAAGTGAATCGAATCTCAGGCAACCCGAGAGCCTGACAAATATTTGGAGTTGTGAGAGAGGCTGGCATATTCATGGAACCACAAGTGCTTCCTAGCTGGAGTGAGCCATGGACGGGGAGACAAAGTCACAGGGGTAGGCGAGAGCGGCTGGAATGGCCCATGTGCTCTGGCAGGTGTTTCATGGGACTGGCCTGGAATACAGCTCCCAGCTCCCCAGTTCTGCAGTTGCCCTTTGCTCCACACCAGGCAAAGCACTCAGCAACTGTTCAGCAAAGATGGATTGTGTATGGCCCGTGCTCTGGAAGGGCTCCTGGCTTGAGGATGGTCAAAGAAGGCCAACGTCAGGGATCGCTTTGGTGGGAAGATGTCAGTCACATGATCAAACTTCACTCCCTGAAACCCTTGCCTTCAGGTGCTCATTGGGTCCCATAGCAGCCCTTCAGGTATCTGAGGGCAGATCGGCCTCATTCCCCCAACTTATTCCACCTAGATGTCCCTTCCCCCCCAACTCAGCTGATTCTGGTCCAGAACCAGAGGTCCGTTTACATGCAACCCACAGATATGTTGGGTCTTTCATGGTGATGTGCCAGGGCAGACTCCTTTTGTTTTGCATATCCCCACTCTTTGTTTGAGACTTGGACGTAGACAGCTAGGCAAGAGGGAGTTGCGTCAAAGCCACATCTAAAGAACTGTGGACTGTTCGAATATCCTAGGGATGAGATGGATCCTACGAAACCACCTCCCCAAAGAGACATGATTATAGAGCTCCTCCCCGACTCCCCCTGGGAAGGTCAGAAATGAACTGAAGGTCCTACAGAGTAAACACGAGGTGGGAAGCCTGTGAAAGGAACTTCCCTGAAGAGGTGCAGGAGCGTGTAAAAGCAGGTCTGTACAGGCTGACCACCCTGAAATTGAGCACTTGCCACCTGGGTTGACATTTGACACACTACCGCTCGAAGCCTCTACAAATATGAAAAGATGCATTTTGTGGAACTGCCATGAGGATTAAATTCTTTATTCAACACTTGTTTAATAAGTTTATCGTGTGCCAAAGACACTTTGCTGGCTGCTGGGGATATCCCAGTGAACAATATTATAGGCTAGCTGGTCTCTGTCCCCTGGAAGTTTATCTGTCAGTAAAGGAGAAGGACATTGAACAACTAATCACCTGACAGGACAGTAAGACGTGCTAGGTATAAAATAGATAATTTTCAGGTACGATGCTTGTGTTCATTTACTGAGGCTGCCAGAGCAGAGTCATGACTTCAAACAGCAGAAACTTGTCTTGCGGTTTGGAGGACAGAAGTCCTAAATCAGAGGTCAGCAAATCTGTGCTCTCTTTGAAGGTTCTAGAGGAAATCCTTCCGTAGCTCGTTTAGCTTTGGGTGGTTTCTGGGATCCTTTGGCTTGTGACTGCAACACCTCAGAATTGTCCTCTGCCTCCACACGACACTCTTTCCCGTGTCTCTTCTCTGATAAACGACAGCAGTCACATTGGACTCAGTTCTGCTCTGTGCCACAGGGTCACTGTGAGTCAGCATCGACTCAATGGCAGTGCGTTTAGTTTTGGTTTATTCCACTATAATCTCATGTTAAATAATTACATTAGCAGCCACCCTATTTCCAAATAAGGTCATGTTCGCAAGGGATGGTAATTTGGACTTTGTTGTATCTTTTCAGGGACACAATTCAACACACAACAGTGTTTAACAAAGAGGGCAGTCAGCAAGTGTCAATCACCTTTCTTTGTAAGAAGTGAATGTGCCATTTGAAATGGGCATCTATAATTCCTCATTTAAAGAAAATATTCTGAACCTAAGTCAAAGACTGGGCACCTTGGCTAGCCTCCGTTACCTCTCCATTGGTGGGTTCCTCCCCTTGGGGACAGGGCCTCTCTCAGGTTCTTCCCAGCCTTGTTGCTGGGTCAATGGTCTGACCCCCTGAGGAATAGTCCCATGTAGAAACAGCCCCCTTGAGCTAGGATTGCTCTTCCTACCTCTGTCCACTGAAGCCTGTTCCCCTCGTGCTCACAGAAAGGCCTTCGGAAATGGAGGAGAAAGGGAAAGGCTCACTTTGATCAGATTCCCCTGACTGACAGCTGCTGCCCCCACTCCCCTTCCTCTGACCTTCCTCACCCTCTGGTCTCCAATCGTCACTCTTCTCTGAAGCCTGCTCTGGTCAGGGTCACTTAGCCAGCACTGCTCGCTCTTCTCCCAAATCTGTGTGGATTATCAGGCTGCTCATTTTCTGGGCGGCCATTGAGTCTGTTATGTGCTGGCTGCCATCACCGTATGAAGATAACGTCCCTGACCCAGCTCCTCAGGCCCAGTAAATCCCTGACCACCCCCGGAAGCCCGAGCAGAGACGTTTGTGACAGGTCTTCAGAAGCTTTAGCCTCCCCCAGGTGAAGCACCCTCTTCTTCACTTCTATTCAAATACCCTTGACCTAACCCACACCAGATAGATGGGTAGTCACGATCTACTGTCTTTCTTTCAACCACTGGACTGGGAATCACGCAAGGCAACAAGCCTGCCCAGGGGCTGGCACTCAGTATATGCTTAGTAGATTGTCACTGAAGGAGTAAATCAAAAGACTGATCCATTCTTGCCCTCACTGGGAGCTTTAGGTGGCTACGGAGCAGAAGTGTAACTTCAGCAAAAGGTGAGCGTGTCTAATGCCTTCTGCAGAGGATGCAGATACCCCAGGGTCATCACCCCCTGTCTTCCCAAGGCTCTTGTTTACTTTGCTTCTTCCTCACTCTTATGCAACCATGCATGTGGTCTTTCTCAAGGAAATGGACACACTTATATTCCACCCAACATAGTGTGCCTTTGTGCCACAGCATGTGTTCTGGATGTGTAAGAATTTTCATGGATTCACTTTGTATTTATGAAGGAGATTGTGTTAGTCTGGATTGACTAGAGAAACAAATTCATAAACATTCATAATGTATATAAGAAAGAGTGTCATATCAGAGAGCAATTGTACATTAAGAAAACATCCCAGCTCAGTCCAGATCAAGTCCATAAGTCCCACATGAGCCCCTATGTCTGATACCAATCTTTAAATTCCTCTTCAGACTCACAAAACACATGCAATGACGCCAAATGCAGGAAAATCACAGGCCAGTGGGTGGAAAGTCTTGTGGATCCAGTGGCGGTAGAAGCATCTCAGTGCTAGTTTGGCTCCTCCAGCTCCCAGGGCTCTGGCTGCATCTGTGTAACTCCATCAGGCTCATGGTCAGTAATGTCTTGCAGGGAGGGAGCATGTGTCCCACCTCCAGCAAGCTATTTATCTCCTTAGCACCTCCAAATGAGGTCATCAAGCTGGGACCTGATTGACAGGCTAAACTCCACCTCTTCACTCTGAAGTCTCAAATTGACAACAGATTATATAACTACCACAGAGATAAAACTGTGCCTGTAACAGAAATGTCCAGTTCACTCACTGAAGTAAATAGAAGAATTTTGTCCATATTTTTAAAATCTAAAATCATTAGCCTTCAATTCGAGCAGCAATGAATGAGTGTCCAGGAATAAATATTGAATGATATTTCTTAAAGCCTTAAAACTTTTTAAGAAAGGTTTTCAGAAAGAACAGAGTTTTGTGTAAGGTCAAAGAATTACGTATATGTATATAGAGAATTATGTAGGTTTGCTTATTCATGGAGCAACAGATCATTGAATGAGCCCCTCCCTCATTGCCACCAACACTCCTGACTCTTTGGGGCCCCGTGGGACAGGGTGGAACTGCCCCCGTGGGTTTCCAAGAGTGTGGCTCTTCACAGGAGAAGATCTCCCAGGGAGAGACTGGTGGTTTCTAAGCGCTGACCTTGCCACGTAACCACTGTGCCACCAGGGCTCATTCTCTATAGAAGGGGCCCAATCCATAAAGTGGAAGATGTCAGATCCACTGACATCTAGCCTTCGTGGCTCTTAGTGACCCTCTAAGACAGAGTAGAAGGGCTCCCCTGAGTTTCCGAGGCTGTACATCTTGATAGAAGCAAACTGCCTCACCTTTCTCCCTCAGAGCTGCTGTTGAGTTCAAACCAACAACCTGGTGGATAGCAGCCCAATGCTTAGGCATCTGCACCACCAAGCCTCCCATGGAAGGGACCCCTGGGGATGAAAGAAGCAGAATGAATAACAAAACCAGGATTTGTAACAGCTCCCCCATCATGGCTAGACCAATAGGCAACAATCAGATTAGAGCTCTTGTAATGCAATCAAAAAACACTTGCCATGCTAAATTCTAAACTTCTCTAGCAGGGTGCTGCCCTGGTTAAGTGCTCACTGGGCTGCTAATGGAAAGATGGTCCCTTCGAACCCACCTATCCCCATGCAGGAGAGAGATGTGGCAGTATGCTTTTATGAAGACTGGCAGCTGCAGAATCCCGCGGGTTGCTATCAATCCGAATGGACAGGAGGCCAGTGCGTTCGCTTCAGGTTTTCTCCAGCATCATGGGATGCCTGGTCTCTGGGCCCCTGGACCTCTTGTGGGGCCTACACCTTGGCGTTCAGTCAGGGATTGTATGATGAAAGGCTCATGAGTGATCAAATGAAAAGCAAATACTTCTTTGGACACTGAAGGAAAATAAGGTTCCTTTACTAGCTGGGAGGTTTCTCTCCATAGAAAGTATATTTTCCCCAAAATAAACCTGAAGTGTCAGTCCCAGAATGCAAGTGGATCAAAGGCTTTTTTCTTTTTCTTAATCTTTCCACAAAGTGAAAAAAAGTTCCTTTGTTGCCTAAAATATCTGCGCCAGAGCGTGCCAGGCTGTCTCTTAGCGCAAGTGCTTATTATTGTGGCTAATTTGGTCACATGTGTTTGAGGCAGAACAATGCCTCAGAAATTTTTTAAAGCAAAACAGCAATCCGAAGCGTTTGTTGTAATGAGATGTAAATTGCCAACATCAGTAGTGGAGCCGACTAGAATTTGCAATGAAGCTTTTTTTTTTTTTGTAAGTTTTTTTTTATTTTCCCCCTTAAATTAAAAGCACTAGAGGACCTCCCTCCCCTCCCCAGCGAAGCCGCATGCTTCTCTGTTCCTTTTCTTTCCCATTCTCTCATGCTAAACACCATGCTTTATTCATTCCTCCATTCATCCTGCCTGCCGACACAGCGCTGAGCGCGACTAGCAGTGGCTTCTGGCAATCCCCAGGTTGTGGGTGGGAAACCTGAGGAGCAGAGGTCAGGTGACATCTCAAGGTCACAGCTGGGATGCACATCAAGGTCCCCAAAGAACCTCTTCCTAGATGTTCCTTCGGCTGCGTTTCTGCATGTTGGGGGGTGGCTGCCCTCCCTAAGACTGAGGCTGAGGCAGTCTGTGGGAGACTGTCACACGGTGAGTAGTGTCCCCAGCACACAGCAGTCATGCTCAAGTGTGTCGGGAAATATGGTTCCTCCAGCCCGGTACAATAGCCACAGTCACTTGAGAAAGCTTTGTCATGTCAGCCTCTGAGAAGACAGAGTGCCCGAGTGTCTGTGAGGTGCAGTACCAAGTACCTGCTCAGGGCCAGGCCTGTGCCGGACACTAGGGTCAGAGAGGACGAAGCCGGAAGCTGGGCTCTCAGAAGCCACACTTAGGAAGATGCTAATGGAAGCAAGGGAGTGAGTGTCGTGAAGGCATGCGGGAGGGGGACATTGAGGAGGGTGCCAGCGTTTACCGAACACCCACTCTGCCAGATTCTGCAATAGTCGTGCCATATGTGCCGTGAGCACATTGAATCTAGTCTTGCCAAGTTGACGACGCCCCTCCTTCTCTCAGGTGCAGCAATAAGGTCAGCAAGGTCAAGTTAGTATTCATGTGCAAATCGTCTGTTGAAGATAGAATTTGAACCAGGTACTGTGCCATGTCCCGGAGTCTGCCACAGAAGAAGACGTGGTCCCTGGCCCTCCTCAGGCCTTCTAGTCTAGTGGGGCAGACAGACAGAACCCAGTGAAGTATGTCCCCCCAGTATGGCACACTGGGGGCTGGAGAGTTCAGAGCCCCAACACAGGGCAGAGCTCGAGCACCTGAATGTGGGTGGGAGGTGGAAAAGGCGTCGGAGGGGACCCTGCTTGCTGGAGATCACAACTCACCTAAACAGTAAGTGACAAACTCAGCACTTACAGTGATTTACCTTCATGCGAGGGGATTGGGCAGCCTTCCTGGAGAAGGTGGCATTTGGAAACCCAACTCTGAGGGCCTGGTGAAGTGGGGACCACCATGGGAGAAGGATGCTCTGGACAGAGTGGATGGCAAGCAAAGACCCATGCCATCCAGGCTGTGCCGACTCACAGTGACCCTAAAGGGCAGGGTAGAACCCCCTTTCTGAGTTTCCAAGATGGGAACTCTTTACAGGAGCCTAAAGCCCCGCCTTTCTCCCAAAAGGCAGCTGGTGATTTTGAACTGTCCACCCAGCGTCTCACCACAACGCCTTCAGGGCTACTAAGCAAAGACTAGGGGGCAGGAAAGAATGGCAGGTGTGCAGAGAGGATTAAAACAGAATGACTAGCATTGAATCAATCCTGACTCGTCAGGGCCCTAAGGGACGGAGTAGAACCAGCCCCCGAGTTTCTGAGGCGGTACATCCTCCAGCGTGCCGATCCATGCAGTCCACTGCACACCTTGCAATTAAGGGTCAGCGCAGAACCTACTACTCCGAGTGCTCCACGGTGGAGAGGACCCAGCAGGTTCATTAGACTGGGACGGAGTCCCGCTAAGAGGAGGGAATCAGCAGGAGGTGGAGTCAGAGAAGTGCCTCGCTTAGCCCCCATCCCTCCTTCCATATGCCCCTCTGTAGACAGTGTGGAAGCAGAATCTCAGATTACAGCCATCTGAATCGTCCGTTCTGGAGAGCTGCTTCCAACATCTACTTCACTCAGCTTCATAGACGTCTTGAAAGGTGGTAGAGTTTGAGAGAGCAGCCTCTCACCCACCTCGATCCCATCCCTAAACAACCGAGTCAGCAGCAGAGCTTCACTGCAGACACTGCCCCAGTCCACTGAGGGCCCCCCCTGCTCTCCACGGCCCTCCCTCTTCATTCATTCTTTTGTGAAGAAGTTGCTGAGAGCCTGCAATGTTACCAGCCATTGTTCTCAACTCTGTAAAGGATTACAGAGGAAGTTAAACATGGCCTTTGCCTTGAAGAGCTTCATGGTCTAATGATGAAAACGGACCAGAGGTAGATGATGAAGATGACGCTTTGCCAGAAGCTACCAATGCAGAGTAAGACTTCTCCCTGCTGTGAGCAAGGCCAAGCCTCAGGAAGGAGACAGCTGAAGCCCCTCCTGAAATCTGACCATGGGGGTTGAGCAGCAAGCCAGATGGCATTGACCTTGGAGAGAACAGCGCATTCAAAGGCACAGAAACCTGGGCCTGAGTTTTGTGTGGCGAGAGCACAGGCGCATAGCAGAGAGAGCAGGGGTGGGCTGCCGAGATAGAGAGGAGGCAGGTGGTCTGGGACTTTAGGGAGGTTGGGAATGGGACTTCATTTAGAGTATAAGAGAGAGCGTCCGCGAGGTAGGGCACTCTTCTTTGAAAGCTCGCTTTGGGCGACCCTTTGGGAGACGGGTGGGAGTGAATCCGACTGAAGTCTTAGCTGGACTGGATTCATTTTCTCCTAATTTTGATTTCATTTTTAAGTATAGATTTAACTGGAAGGTGTGGCTGTGACGAGCTATCTTTCCACCTTTTTCTTAGTTATTTTTTTGAATTTAATTAATTTATTTTTTACTTAAAAGGTTTTGTTAGGTAGCTAGATTTAGGGACAGAGGGGTTGTCCCACCCATACCTGCAAAGGCCCCAGTGGAAGCGGTTGGAAAGAAAACAGGCAATCAGTCCCCAAACTGAGCATGCACAGACACAACCCCCCCCACCCCACCCCCCATAGACCCAGATAAAACCAATACCTTGGACACACCCACCTTAGGGACATCACACAGGAGGAGGGCCTAACTCAGCCAAAGGAGACAACCAATACCAGCAGCCACACATCCCCAGCCAGAGGTTTGAAATATCCTGGCTGTGGGAAGGCCTCGCTCTCTACCCTGCTCTTCGTCAGAGACAGGGGGAGGGGAAGGGTCTCCCTCCTCTGTGGGCACACATGCACCTAATCAGGGCCCATAGCCTCTTGGTCCACATGCTTTTAGCCTCCAGGGTTCTTGGGCTTCTGGCTTCCCGGGATACCCCACCACCAAGTTCCACATGTGTGGGTGCTCTTTTCCATGTGGTGGTTCGTGCCCAGTTGTAGACCCCAGCAAAGCTTCCACACAGCTTTGCACACTTCCTAGAAATAGCGGGTACCCTTTTGGGACTGTAACCCCTGGAACTTGTCCTGTCCTTCATAATAAAAAGAGCACACAACCTGCTTCACGTGAATCCTTTCAGCGTGGGAAGCAAAGAAGGAGGCCAAGCCACTCCAGAAACCTAACAGTTTTATGGAGCTATCATTAGCTTAACAATTCACTCGTTAAATCCTATCAGAAAAGGTTGTTCAATCATCACATGGAGAACCTGTTCTTCCTTTTTGCATCCCTTGGTGTTGACTCCCATTT
>NW_022104341.1:79267700-79269029 GCF_000313985.2 Echinops telfairi
GGAGGCCAGGGTGTTTCTCCAGCGTCCCTTTTTCCTCTGGGGCCTGCCCCACCGGAGGCAGCAAAGATGGGGATTTTGGAGCACACAATTTACATATGCCCGTAATTGTCACCTCTTCTCCTTCCACTAGACTTCACAGCACCTCTCTCCTGTGCAGGAAGCTGAGTTCCCCGCATTTCCATTTAGACAGTGACACCGGATGAGAGTGCTTCTCGTTCGTACTTCATTAGAGTCCAGTTCCTTCTGGTCTTCCAGTTTTCCACCTTTTCCCTTGTGACGCTCATGCCGCATACTGTGTTCAAGTCTGGGTCGAAGTGCAGTCCAATGAACAAAACTAAGCCCGCAGTTCTTTTTGGTGCCACTGTGTGCTGACAGATGCTTAGTTAAAAAAACAAACAATGCATTTTATTTTCCTTGGAGTTCTAGACAGATCTCTTTTCTTAACTGCCTAGGTCCCGCCATTGACTTGGAAAAAGTAAAGTCAGAATGTCTCGAGCCCGAGCCGGAGTTACGGAGCACTTTCAGTGAGGAAGCAAATACGTCGTCCTATTACCCTGCTCCTGCACCTGTCATGGACAAGTATATCCTAGACAATGGCAAGGTAGTGTTTTCAGCTCAATATCCGTTCCCTGCAAGTGTTTCTTAGTCAGAGTCCAGATGGAGAGTGTGGTGGAAGCCCCTGGTCTGCCTTCTGGCTTAGCCCGGTGCGACCATTTCTGGAATTCATGTGTGATGTGACCAGTGTAGCTTTGCGTGAACTTTTTCTTTTTCTCTCCCTTCCTCCATGAAAAGAAAAATAGCAAAGAAAAGAAAAGGGCCAAAACAACTATAAAAACAAAACGACATTTTACAAAGCTCATTAGTGAGACAATTTTTTTTTTTAATGCCATGGCAGGTTGATGAGACTTATCTTACCCGCCTATGAATCCAGATGCATTCAGTATCTTAGGTGAACTTGAAATGAAATATTCGAAATTCAGATATCACTCGAGTTTATATTCATTTGCCATTTTCCAAGTATCTGCGTCCCAAGCCTTGTGTTAGGTACCAGGGATCTTCCGTGGAATGAAACATGCTTCCTCTCCCTCAGCCACTTGTAATTGTTTATTGTGCAGTGGTTTGCTCAGTCCTAGGATGTTTCTGGCCCTCGGAAACCATCATTGAAAGGGAATGTAAGTGCTATTAGAAATTACGGACACCGAGATGCCAAATACTGAGATAACCTTAGAAATCTTAAAGTCGCTTGTTGACCCGGCAGCAAAAGCAGGACAGGAAACTGTTCTAACATCCAGTCGGAAGATGGGTATCAGAGCCTGTATTAGTCTGGGT
>NW_022104341.1:79270689-79276702 GCF_000313985.2 Echinops telfairi
GTAGGACCCATCTCCAAGTAGGAAATGAGCCCTACCCTACAAAGCAGGTCAAAAAGACATTCTTTAAAATTAAGTCCCACTTGTCAAATGCCATATTCTAATACTCTCCCTTGATACCTACGGCTAACAGTCCGGTCCAATACTCTCCTGTGGTTTGCATGACTAGGACTTGCGATGGAAGTTACTTTCTGATTTTCATAATGCAGATTGCTTCCTTTGTCTCTGGTTTTTATTTCGAAAATTCAGAGCATCATAAAGCTGAAAAGACCATTGAAGTTCCGGCTAGCTTATATGTGGTAATCGTAGGGAAACACATCGTAGAGACCTGTCTGCAATTGTACAAGTAGAAGCAGGGCGGGGCGTGGGCTCCAGACCTCTCCATTCCCAGAGCAGTGTTCTTTCGCCATTCCACTGGCCTCTGGGCCCGAGCTGCAATGCTTCAGCATATGGCTGTGATTGGTCTGACCCAGGGCCATTTCCTTCTGTGTTGTAACATTGATCTGGTACTCGAGTGAATGCCAGAAAATATTTTCTTCTCCAAGGAAGATCAGATCATGAGAAGTGAAAACCACTGCCTTTAGAGCATTAACTGTGCCCATCAGTTTCTTACTGCTCTCTGTTCGGGCTTGCCTCCTTCTCTCTGTAAGGGACAGAAGAAGCAGAGGCTTGTCTTCTCCCCACAGTCATGGGCTAGGAAGGAACCTGAATCTGCTGTAAAAGTCTTAAGTGAGTGAGCTGTTCAGAGGGCCTAGAGACGAGCCCTCGAGTACTTAAGTATCTCCAGGGTTTAAACTTGGACTTGGAAGGTTGGCTTGGCAGGTGTAAGAAGACGCAAGGGAAGGCTCTCATTCCCTGGCAGGGAAGCAGCATGAGCAGCGAGGCAAGGATGGGGGTGGAAAGGACAGCATGTAATCGTTGCTGAATGTGTGCTGTCCTCTGCCTTTTTATTTATGTCACCACATTGGATTCTCAGAATACTTCTACGAATTAGGTGGCGGTCTGTCTATTTCACAGCTTGAAAATAAAAGGGTAAAGCTTCTGGCTTGAGATACAGAGCGAGTGCATGGAAGATTCTGTAGAGACCCGGTGGTTCTCTGTTTCGGCATGCTGGAAGTAGAAGGAGCTAACAGAAAGCATTTTGGAGCTTCAGCGGAATAAGAGACATAGGAGGGAAGCCAGGGTTAGCAGCCTGGATTCTAAATGGTCTTTAAAGCCAGGCTGGGGACATTGGATTTAATGTAATAGGAAACAGGGAGCTAATTCAAGGTTCCAGAGGGTTGACACAAACCACAGAGTGGAGAGGAACTACAGGCTAGGTAAGCGATGGGTTAGGAAAATTTGTGTGGCAGTGTTTCTGAAGCACGGTGGTGGGGGCAGAACTGGAGGCAGAGAGGCCAGCCCGTGGCCTTTTCCCTGGTTTTCTGTCCTGGTGGTGAGTGGCCAGGCTGGTAAAGGGGAAAATTCACAAGGAAATCTACCTGAACACCCATGTGTCTGATCACATCATCTTGTGTGTCAGCCACATCAGCACAACGGAGGCACTGGTGGAGAATGTAGTCTTCAGAGCCAGCCAGATTTGGATCTGAGTCTTGATCCCCAACTTTCCTGAGTGTTCTGTCTGAGGAGAAGCCATTGATTCCCTCTCGGTCTCTGTCCATATCTGTAAATTGGGAATACTAACTTCTACCTATTTTCATCTCTTAGGCTCACAATCTCTCTCTCTCTCTCTTTCCTGCCAACTCATACGACTCCGTTGTGGGTTTCTGAGACTGTAACTCTCTAAGGGAGTAGAAAGCCCAGTCTTTCTCCCAAAGAGCAGCTGATGGTTTCAAACTGCTGACCATGCAGGTCACAGCCCGACACATAACCACTACACCACCAGGGCTCCTTAAATTCATGAGAAGGACTTTAAAAAATATTCAGTGTACAATACTTGGCTCATTATAAGTGCTCAAAAATATTATTAACCCCTTCCTCTGGTGGAGCAATGGATAAAAGAACGTTCATCTCGCTTCTAAGAATAATAAATCAAAAGATTATAGAGAAGCAAGGCTGAAGTAGAAGGGTACAGAGATCTTCGAAAAAGATTTTAAGTTGTCTTCTTCCATCTGTAATCTTCTGAGTCGGGATTTCATCTGAAGCCCGTGTGGGTGGTCCCAGAGTAGCACCAAGGCAGAGAAAGCAGGGTCTGCTAGGAGCAGCAGGGAACTCAGCACGCCCAGTCCAGCACACAGATTGCCCCCCACAGCTCAGTCTGCAGAGCAAAAGGCCAGACTTGACCTTGGCTTGGTGTTGCCCGGCCAGATGCTGGCAGCACATCTCACCCCGGGGCTGCTTATCTCTCCTGAGCTGCACAAACACATTTGCGGTCCTGAAGTTCGCGCCTGGAGAGGTCAGGTGGATCTGGTTATCTGATGGCCTGCACCAGTCTGAGTGATCTTTCGTGCAAAAGCAAGTGAAGTCTGGCATGACAGGTGGATCTCTTACTTAGAGGCATTTGAGGGCAGGCTGGGTTTTTTTCCCCTCTTCTACTTTTGATTGTTTGCAAAACTTCAGTAATTGGTTAAAATGCTGCCTGTCAGCATTTGCCCACTTTCCTCCTCAAGCTGAGATTCAGCAGAAAGATCTTTTCTGAACAGTCGTGCCAGTCTGCCATCCGTCTGAGCGTGCCCAGTCTCTCCGAGAAGCCTCTCCCGAGACGCATTTCCTGACCCTGAGGCCAACCTGCAGGTCTTCCTGAAGATCACCACCTGTGGTGAACCCTTTCCACGTCCCCCGGCTGCTTCCCCTCTGCCCCACACAGGTCATTTCTGTCCTACGTAGACTAAACCAAACACAGCAGAAATGACAAGGTCAAAGTCAAAACTTTTGTTTTCGTTTTGTTCTTCACAAATGGTGAATGTCAGCAAATGGTTTCTGAGTCGTTCAAAGAACCAGACAGGAATTATTTGTTTTTATTCTGCAGCTCATTGCTAGACCGTGCTAGGTCTTAGGAATGTATCAACGCTGTACTGCAACTTGCCCAGCACTGCCCTGAGAGGGAGCATAATTTTGTGTTCTGTTCTGAGTGCCATCGGAGTCCGACTAGGTACACTATGGTCCGGTTTATTTAATTCATTTTTATTTTTTTAAAGTCCAGGTGTTCCGCACCAGATGGAACTTATAAATAAAACCCAACTCTCTCTGCTCACAGACAGGGAAACGGAAACTCAAATGGGAAAGAGCTTACACAACCAAAGGCCCATTAGGGGCAGAGCTTGGTCGGCCGCACTCCTCACCCCATTGGTGAGGTGCTTCTCACGCTTAACTCTTCTATACGCCGCAACTACCCAGAGAGCTTCAAGCAGTGCGGATCCCTCATCCACAACCAGATCAAGTGGACCAGGGCTTCTGGGGTCGGGGAGCCTTGGCCTCAGAGCCTTGAAAATATACCCTAGTGACCCTAGTCTGCAGCCAAGGTTGAGAAACACCGCCCTTAGCAAGATGTGTGCCCCAGAATGTTCCCAGGAAGCGGCGACAGGCCTTTCTACAGTAACAGGCAAAGGGGTTAAGCATGTGTGTGCCTACGATCTGATCAGTCTGTGCGCAGCCCTGTGATAAAAAGGAGTAAAGGTAGGAGTCCCAGCTCTGCCACGTAGTACTTCCGTGACTTTCAGCAAGTCACGTGACCTTTCTGAGCGTGATTTCCCATCTGAAATTAAAGGAAGGCCATAGGACCTTTCTGCCAGGGTTGCCATGTATATTTGCGATGGTGATTCTAAAACACGGGAATAACTAACCGCCTTTTAGTATGTGATGCTATTTTGACATGCTTAAGGAGAGCCGAGTTCAGATTTAGAGCTTGGATGAGTTGCAGTTGTATGACAGTGTCTTTTTTTAAAGGACCAGTGGTGTCTCCACCTGTCAGACTCACCGGGTGCTGGTGCCTTTATCCCTTTCAGGTCCATCTGGGAAGCGGGATTTGGGTTGATGAAGAGAAATGGCACCAGCTACAAGTAACCCAAGGGGATTCCAAGTACACGAAGAACCTGGCCGTCATGATTTGGGGAACAGATGTTCTGAAGAACAGAAGCGTCACAGGAGTTGCCACCAAAAAAAAGAAGGATGCAGTCCCGAAGCCACCCCTCTCACCTCACAAACTGAGCATTGTCAGAGGTAGGTCACTGCGGCGAAAACGCAAAGGAGAGTGTGTTAGTTCGGGTAGACTAGAGAAGCAAACTCATAGACACTCCTATGTGGATAAGAAAAAGCTTTATATACAAGAGCAATTGACTATTGAAAAAACATCCCAGTCCAGTCCAGATCAAGTACATAAGTCCGACATCAGCCCATATGTCCGATACCAATCTATACATTCCTCTCCAGACTCACGAAACATATGCAATGACGCCAAATGCAGGAAGATCACAGGCCAGTGGGTGGAAAGTCTTGTGGATCCAGTGGCGGTAAAAGCATCTCAGCACGAGTGTGGGTCTGCTCATGGCTCCTCCAGCTCCAGGGCACTGGCTGGATCAGCGTAGCTCCATCAGGCTCGTGGTCAGTAATGTTTCGCCGGGAGTGAGTGTTTCTGGCCTCCAGTGAGTTATTTATCTCGGTGGCGCCTCCAAATGAGGTCACCAAGCTGCAACCTGATCGACAGGCTAGACTCTATCCCTTCACAATTTGACACCATATTATGTAACTACCACACTGAGCTACTGTCCTTTCTTCTGACAAGAATGTACTAGATGCAGTACAGTTCAACAACTGCTCACTGAAGGTCCTCCAACCAGGCCCTGGGCTGGGCACAGGACACAGGGCCAGATACAGCCCTGTCCCAGAAGAGCACACATTGAGAAATGAGCTGTGGACACAGGCAAAATGCAAGGAACTAGCATGAGAGAGGGACAGGGAATTCTCAGGAGTGGAGGTTACCCTTTACTGAAAAATTGGGGAAAGATTGCTGGGGAAGGAGTTGCTAGATTGGGTCTTGAAAGATTGATCAGATGCATAGACACAGATGTCTGAGATGAGATACTTCAGGAGGCCAAGCAGCTCAAACCAAGACCTGGAGATGACAAGCGTACAGCTGTGTCCAGAGAATGGTGGAGGTTGAGCTCGGGAATGCCCTTGGGGATTCCAGCATCATCCCTACAATAGTGAATGAGTGAAGACCAACGGATACAAACGAGATGCCTTTCTGGTGCGAGATGGGGTCATGTGTCTCCCTCAAAATATGGCTGTTTGATTTGTCGGCTTTCACTCTTCCTTCCTCTAGCCCACCCTCCATTCCTGCACTAAACTCGACTAACTATTGAGGACACAAAGCAAAATGTGGCATAATCTTCATCTTCAGAGAGCTCCTGGTCTCCTAAGGAAGTTGAGCACAAGTCCCTGTATATTATTGTTGTTATTGGCTGCCGTCAAGTTGATGCCAATCTCCAGTGGGTCCCTAGGGTGCCCTACAGGGTTTTCTTCACTGTCCTCTTGCAGAAGCAGATCACCAGGCCTTTCTTGTCCCTGAGAGTTGCTGGGGGGGTTGGGGGTGGGGGTTCGAACCACCAACCTTTTTGGTTCGTAGCCCAGTAATTCACCATTGTTCCACCAGGGCCCATTGGTTAATGTACACATAAATACAAATAGAGAACAAAGTGGGTGCTGAGGTAACAGAAAGAATAAACTAATTGCTAATTTCTTTTTTTTTTTTGCAATGGCTGTATTTCGGGTTCTATTTTAAACAACACGGTTACATCTATTCATATAATCCTTGTAGAAATCTTACTGTAAAGTTACTATTCTTCTCGCTGTTTTACAGGTGAGGAAACTGAGACACAGAGAGGTTAAGTGACTTTTCCCAGGCCATATTGTTAGGGGTAGAGCCAGGAATCTGTTCTACTAGCCACTGTCGTCAGAGTGTCCACTCCTGCCATGCTTTAGACCAGTGGTTCTCAACCTGTGGGTCACGACCCTTTTGGGGGTTGAATGACCCTTTCACAGGGGTTGCCTAAGACCATTGGAAAACACATAAATATTT
>NW_022104341.1:79277326-79291770 GCF_000313985.2 Echinops telfairi
AGGTGGACACAAGCCAGTGTTGCAGGACTGTGCAGGCCACTGGAGGCAGCTTGGACTTTCTCTCCTTGCAGTAGAAAGACGCTGGCGGTCCGTAGGTGCTTGGACACAGTAGTCTTAGGGAGGGATGATGATTCTGTGAACTTACGGCAGTAGCAGGAATGACCTGACTCCCCATGCCTTTTGGAGGTGGCGAGCACAGATCACAGAGCGATTTCGTGACCAACCTGCAGTCACCATTACAAAGTTCCAGAACCTACATTCACACCGACACCTTCAGACTCTAGTCTAGGGCTTGCACCATTGCAAAGCCTGAGCCGGCTCATGATTAATTGACTTAGGCAGCCACTTATGTCTGAGTAACCACAGATAACCTTCAATCTGGCTGCTGTCTGAAATGCTGAAACCCAATTCGGCAGATTGCCCTGAGAAGTAGGCCTCCCTGGGGGAACAGCTCAACTCTGTCAAACAGGTGGCTGACCTTTCATTCTGTCGCACTTGTTGGAATGTGACTCAGGTGGTCTCAGGTGCCTCCCCCTCCCCACCATCCTACTGTGATATGAAATCACCTGCTGTATCCAGCTCTCAGGACCCAGGGACCATCCCTACGCCCCTCATCTCCTCATTTTTCCCAGCGCAGTGCCCGGCACTTCCTAACAGCTCAGTGTATGCATGGGGTTAACCAGTGACGCACTGAGCTCTGCAGGTCTGCCTCCCCTGACTGATGCTGGGTGCGATTTGCTGTAGATCGTTTTCCTTCCAGGTCTCCGTTTCCCTGGGCATGCTACTGGGAGGGACTTTGAAATGGTCGTGTTCGATGTGAAAGGAAGTTGACACTCCACAAAAAAGAGTGATCTGATGTGACCTCCTCGCAGTCACATGGTGGAAGTTCACTCCTTTCAGCTGCAGGCCCTGCCCTGCCCTCTCTCAGTGCAAACAAACAAAACCGACTCACTGCCATCGAGGCACTGCCGACTCCTGGGGACCCTGTCGGGCAGGCTCGAACTGCCCTTGTGGGTTGCCCACACTGTACCCCTCTATGGGAATAAGCAGCCTCCTGCGTCCGTCTCCTGTGGAGCAGGCGGAGGGCCACCAGTCTGACGTGGAACCACGGCACCAGCTCCCAGGGCTCCCAGTGCAGGTGATGCCAAGTAGAAGGTAGACAGAAGTGTCAAAAGCTCAGGCTTTCAGCCCCCGCTCAGCGTTGGTTTCACTTTGAGCACACGCTGGTTCATATCTCACTTATGCTATTGTTTTGTTTCTCCAAACCCAGCACAGCATTAGCACGATGCAGAGGCTTGGTGTCTGTGTTTGTAAAGCCAGGATTACAGCACGAGGTCTGGCTGGTCAGTGACCATGTGGGCACGTGGACTTCTTTTAAGCCCCATTCAGACCATGCTGATCTGATTCCCTGCTGCAACGCAGGCAGCAGAGTCCACTTCGGCTGTGCGCCAAAACGCATTGCCCCAGCCCTGCCTGGGACTTAGCAGCACCTGCCACATCCTCTGAGCTTCCCTTGTTGACTCACTCTCCCATGTTCCACACTCTATTTCATCCTTCCCTGTTCCCTTCCATCCCTGTCTCCGGAGACAGCCTTTGGGCAGCAGCGGGACTCCGACCCTTCGGACCACCACAGCTGCAGACTAGTCATAGCCCAGGATCCCGCTACTTCATGTCACACTCGGCTACTCCATGTCTTCCTCTCTTCTCTGGAGCTGGTGAAATCTCCACCTGAGCTCTGGATCCCTTCCGGCCCAGCGACCTTCTTAAGGGCCTTGCTCCCTAATGCAGCTCCTGCTCTACCGGTTCCTTCCCCTGGTCCCTTCCATCGATTTGAATCACTCATTTCTGAAGAAACAAGCAAAGCTCTCCTTTGATGCCGCCTCCATCACCCACCACCGCCAGGCTTCCTAGAAGAATGTCTGCACTCCCTGCCAACCGATCCTCACCTTCTGTTCACTTTCACTGTTCCGGCCCATCTGGCGTGCACTCCCGCCCGCTTCTGAATCGGCTCTGCCGGTGTCCGCTGACTCTTGCATTACGAAATCCAGGACAAGTTGTTGTTTTCACCTCCCCTCCTGCACTGTTTGACTCACCACTTCTCCCTCACTGAGAATCCACCGCACAATCTCAGGATTTCTCCCTACCCTTCTGGCCTGTCTGCTTCCTGCGGGGGCTCATCTGCCTCCGCCCTCTCCTCCCACCAGCAGCTTTCCTCCACTCACTCCACCAGGCTTTGCTCAGCCAACAACCTACTTACATTGGGTCCCTTGCCATAGTTGGGCCGCCTGCCCTGAGTTGAAATTCACACCCCTCACCTGGTTCGTGCCTGGTGATCTGGCCTCTGACCTCACTGCGCTCTCACCACAGAGGCCTCCTTTCAGGTCCTTTCTGTTGCCACCACACCTGTGCCTTCCTCCTGGTCTGCATCGGCCTCCCCCACTCCACCTCACCCCCACACCCGCCCCAGTGTTCAGAGAGACCTCCTGAAGTGCCTAATCTGACGTGGCCACTCTCTAACAGTTGGCACTGCATTTTTTATTTGTTAGTTCAGTTGGTAATTATCTTTCAGGGGATAGTTACCCCCCACCCCATCCCCATTAGAAGGCAAGTTTTATGAGCATCATGTTCAAGGCTACCATCTAGGAAAGTGTGTAGCATATAGTAAGTTTCAGTACCTATTTGTTGAACCAATAAACAGTGGTTTCCAGATGTGTTACCTAAGTTCATACTCATGATCCTCAAATCCCACTAGTTCTCTCCTGTTGGATGTCCACGTGATTGACAAGACCGAACCTGAATCGCAGACCTACTCTCTTCACTATCCCCGGAAAACCTGCTGTGTGTCTGTCACCATGGAGACTGACACCACATCTGCCGTCCCATCCTCTACCCTGCCCTAGCCAAGCGCCTCAGGAGCCGTCGGCTTCTGTCCATCCCACTGCCCGCTTCTTAGTGCCGGCCATCTTGTCTCTCCCCGGAACGACTCTAGGAGCTTCTCCTCTCCCCATTATGTGGCCACGGTGCTCTTTCAGAAACCAGACATGATCCCTTTTCCATTTCCTCCATGCCAGCTAGTCCACGGCACCCCTTATTAAAGGTTAAGCTTCCCAACATATCATAATAGCACCTTCATAATCTGGCCCCTGGCTGAATCGCCAGCTTTATGTTTCAGCCATCTTCCCTTGGATTGGTAAGTTCTTACCATAATGAACTACTGTATTCCCTGATTAAGTCTTGTTCCCACTCACCTGGAGAAACTTGCAAATGCTGCCTGATGCCTGGAATACAGGCCACACCGCCCGCTCACACCCGCTCAGGCCCGAGCTGCTTGGCCCAGAACTGCTGCTCTTCTCTGGCTCCCCCAGGGTGGGCCGTACTTCAGGGAGCCTCCCCTCCCCTCTCAGCCTGGGTAGGTGCTTCTGTCTGCCATCTGTCCCTAAGCCTCTGTCTGTCCTCTCCCTACCGTATCTGCCTTCCGAGAAGCTCTCAGGCAGCAGCCCACCTTGCTGAACCTTTCTAGGCTCATGTAACCGAGTGAGGTCGCTCGCTTGCTCAAAGCCGTACAGCCATTTAGAGACAGAGCCCGGCTGACCTGGGCTTTCAGGCTTCCCATGGCCTCCAGAAGTTTCCCGTTTTACTAAAATACACTGTGGGTTGTTTTCTACCACAGCCAGGCAAGTTTGAAGTCTATTTCCCATCCCACCATGCACTCACCATTTTTAGCCTAATTATTTGAGCTATTCCAGATTGCATTTGACTAGTTCTTCCCATGCAAGCTGTCTGCTGGATCGAGTTTGTTTGTGTTTATTTTGTATGATTTTATCACACGGAGTCACATTTGCTGTACGAAAATGGCAAGAGGCTTCACGCTCACAGGATTGGGAGGATTTTCCCTTCTCTTTGATTTTAAAATCACATCCTCGCCGGCAATTTTGCAGAGGATACCAGAAGGATAGAGGTGCATTGATGCTGCTTTAGAAAGATAAAAGCCGAAAGTCTGGTGGGAGAGCCTCCCTTTAATGACAAGCCCTGGAATGACAGCCAAGCCTTATTGAGGTCAGACGGCCATTTGCAGTGTCTGAGCTTTCTAAATGAGCCACAGCACCGAGTTCTGGTTCATTTTTATAACTTTTTTAATAGGACGCATTAGCACTGTTATAAACCTTGTTAATTAAGCAATAATCTCAAATGCTCCCTCGCAGAGGGAGACTTTCCCGGCAACTGCAGGTGATTAATAGCCAGAGTCTAACAAAAGCCTTTTAATCAACTAGCGAGGCGGCTTGGTGCTGCTATCCCCAGGAAATGAGAGTGATGGGGATCCTGTGGGGCCCTCTGAAAACCCTTTCTCCATTTGCACCTCTCTCTCTACCCCATCTGTAATTTGCACTTGGGGCTCCCTGTACCATCACGCACACTCTGCTTCCTTCCCCCTTTCTCCTTGTCCTCTCTCCCACCTTCATTACCTGGTCAGGGGCTTCTGACAGTGAGCTGGAAGTCTCCTTAGGTTACTGACTTCAACAGCCTGTTTAATAGGCGGTCAAATTCAGATGCACAGGGACCACGACCCACTAGACTTCAGTGTTGCCCAAAGTGAGTGATGCCACACACCCCCGGGGAGGGGGGGGCATGAAAATGATTCAGAGGTGGGGGGGCTGCAAAAGCAGAAACTCAACACTTTATCCCGGGCTCTAGTACAAAAGGTTTTAATTGCCAGGAGAGGTGCTAAGTTCTTTGTTTTGCTTTGTTCTGTTTTGTTTTCTGAAAAGGGGCCCAAATAAGTTTGGGGACCAATGTCCTAGAGGGTGTGCAGCGTTTAGCATCCGAGCTAGATTTGAAGACCTGAACCTCAAAACAGTCTGCTGTTGTTTTTGGTTTGTTTGTTTCTGCAAAGTCTATCTTTCTCATTGGTTCAGATTTCAACAGTCATTGGGAGAGTATTTGCTTTCTCCTGACCCTAGGGGTGCGGAGGACCATGTGTGGTTACATTTTTATGAGATTCTGATCAGTGCTTGGACAAAGAGGAAAGCCCAGGTGGGTGTGGGGACCCAGTGCTGTAGGCCGACTGGGCTCTTCTATCTTGATCTGGCAAGTTCTAAGGAGGTTAAACTTATGAAGGCAAAGGGTGGAGCTGAAAGGAGCAAAGACTGATTTGGGGGAGAGCCTGTTTGGGGGTGGATTGCAGGTTTAGAGTGGCTGGACAGTAAAGGGTGAGGCAGGATGCAGCAGAAGTGGGCTGGGGAGAAACCTGGTGCCCTCTACCTCCTAGTCCAGCCCCTAAGGGAAGGCCAAGACAAGACCTGGTGGGGATTAGCAGGCTCGAGGAGGGTGGTCAGCAGCGGTTCTCAACCTGTGGGTCACGACCCCTTTGGGGGTTGAACGACCCTTTCACAGGGGTCGCCCAATTCATAACAGTCGCAAAATTTTAGTGATGAAGTAGCAAGGAAAATAATTTTATGGTTGGGGGTGGGGGGGTCACCACATGAAGAACTGTATTAAAGGGTTGCGGCATTAAGAAGGTTGAGAACCACTGGTAATCCAGAAACAGCAGAGGTCAATGAAAACCTCTGTCAGTGGAGGGTAGGGGGATCCCCAGAGAAAGAAAGTATATGGTGCCTATGCTTACACCACACAATGTGATGGAAGGGTTCAGAGGGTGGGGCCAGCAGCCTTGGGTGACAGTCTTCTTATATGTAAATTAGCACAAACTAGCCTGTATGGTCTCCTCCAGTTTTGACAGTCAGCATCTCTAAGAGGATTATCTACAGTGGGCTGACTTAATAAAACAGCACTTCATTTACTCTCACAGCAATCAATTTAGATTGGGGTTGGCAATCTGTTTACAGGTAAGGAAACTTAGGTTCAAAAACATTAAAAGTTCTTCCCCAAACCTAAGTACCCCAGTGGTACCTTTCCCACCCATACTCCCACTACTTATATAGCCAGACTTTTTTCTTCTTTTCTTATTTTCAAAACCATTTTATTGGGAGCTAATACAGATATTTTATCATTCCATAGTTCAATCACATCAAGCAGTATTGTACAATGTATGCCACAATTAGTTTCAAAATATTATTTTTTCTTGAACTCCTTGATATCAGCTCCCTCTTACCACCCCCCTCACTCACTGTACGCCACCCCCTCACCCAGGGTCCCTTGTTCGATTCACCATTTCTATAGGTACGTCAATCCTGGGTTTCAAATACCAAAAAAACCCCAGAAAAAATATAACAAAATTTCAAGAGGGCTACCCCCAATGACAAAATACATCAGCGCTAAACCCCAATATGAAAATAAACCCCCAAACATAGAAAATGTTGAAAACCACATCAGGCCCCACATGCATCAGAGGGGGGATCAAGTGACAAGTTTTTAGCCAATCAAGTCAGGTTTATCATTTTGATCTCCTACAGTCATCTCTTCAATGCACTCTGGTAACCAGTTTTTTCCCATCTCTATCTATTTTCTATTATGGACAGAGGGAGATCACCGGAGGCTTATTTCCTCTGTAGACCTCACCAATGTATCTGGGGCTTCCACTGTCACCCATGGCCTTCTGCAAACCAGAATCTCACAATTTAGGCTCTGATACTATTCCCTCATTTGGCTGTGGATATGCTTCACCATCCTTCGGTGACTGATGATGGTGCGCCTCTTCCATGTGGACTTAGATGTCTGACCAGAATCTTTGTGTCCCCTTGGATTCCCTAGAAAACACTTAACATGCATTTACTGATTCTTGTCCCTGTGCCAAGCGCTGTCCCAGACCCTGGGAATTAACAGTTGTATATCGAAAAATACTATGTGTCTTAACCTCATGCTAGGTAAAGTCGAGGGTCGGTGAAAAAGAGGAAGCCTCTCAAGGAACTAGACAGACGCAGCATCTGCAACAATAGGCGTGAACATGGCAGTGATTGTAAGGAGGCCATAAGACCTGGCAGGATTTTGTTCTGTTGCCTGTAGAGTTGCTATGAGTTGGAGCCAACTCTGAGCCTCCTAAAAGCAAGACCAACATCCATATGAAATAATTCGCATATCTCCATCCAAGTATAGAATTCCCTATGGTGTTCTTTTAAAAAAGCCTTTAAAATGTTTATTTCACATTAAGGCAGCCTTAAAAACAATGCTCTGGTTTTTTGTTATCATTTTTATGGTAAGGAATCAAAGGTGATGAACTACACACGGTGCTCGGGTAGAAGTCCCCTGAAGTCAGGCTCCAGCAGGATTTGCTTCCAGCTTTCTCTGCTTCATCACAGCAAAGGGTAGACTCTGTGAGAGTGTTCTCTTCGCATGGCTAGTAATCCGCACAATTAGATACCACTTCATACCCAACCGGTTGTCAAAAGCTTAGTAAGATGACAGTGTCAAGTGGATGACTGCTACCACCCTGGCTCACGCACACCACTCGATTACCAGGCAGCGCAACCACTTTGGGAAACAAGTCCCTTGGTGTCATGGAGGAAAGTTGAACGTATGCTCGCCTTACCTTTCAACCGTTCCACTCCCCAGCCTGTGCTGGAGAATTTCCCAGGAGACGTGTGTAACGGTGCTCACAGCAGCACTGTTGGTGATAGCAAACCCTGCGGGCAATACAAGTATATATGGACATGGGATGGATGAGCACATTATAGTAGAGGCAGGCAAGGGACACTGGTGAAAATGAGCGACCTGCAACCATGGACTTCAACATGAGTAAATCTGCAAACCATAATGTAAGGGGGGGAGCAAATCAGGATATGTAGAATGTGTCCATTTATAAGAAGGTTAAAAACGGAAAAGCAAACATATATATATATATATATTCTTAAATATATTGTATACACAGAAAAATCAAAGGAATTATTCATAGGATTCTGGAAAGAACAAGATGAGATTAGCAGAGACATCTGGGGGCTTCCAAGGGATAGTTCACGTTCCTTAAGTTAGATAATGAGCATAGTAGTGTTTGTCATTATTTTTAAAGCATACACTTTTATAAATATTCCGAAGTATGTTTTGTGGTGAAAATGTATGAATACAGCTGTGTCAGATACATGAATTGGTATTGAGAGAACATGTCAGGATGTTCAGTTCCCTTTGAGATTTTGCTCAAATTCACCATTAATCCCTGATCTTCTTGTCTCTCCTCCCCATCTAGAGTGTTTGTACGACAGAATAGCACAAGAAACAGTGGATGAAACAGAAATTGCACAGAGACTCTCCAAAGTCAACAAGTACATCTGTGAAAAAATCATGGATATCAATAAATCCTGTAAAAATGAAGAACGAAGGGAAGCGAAATACAATTTGCAATAAACTTTGGATTTTTCTAAAAGCCTATGCGTTTTCCTTGCGTAACGTGTGATTTACGGGCAGTGGTAACGTCCGAACCAGAGCCTGCCTTGCGTGGTCAGGTGTGGGCAGAGCGCAAGCAGAGTTCTGGGGACAGCGGCTTGTTCTGACCTTGGACTTCATACGCCAAAGAAGCCAGATGGATTTGCTAAGACTCAAGCCACAACCAGATGCCAGTGTCGTTATGGGGATGGGAAAAAAGCAAAAACAAAAACTTCACTAAGGGGGCAAAGTGTTGCAGTCGCCTATCACTTGACCAGGAAATTGAACTGAAATGTTCACCATTCAAGGACTTCTATCTCTGTTATCTATTTTGTTCTATAATAAAACTTCATTAATTGTTCGATGTAGACTATCGTTATTTTCATTGATTGACGAATATTGTCTCGTGACGGGGACAAATGTGTGGAGCAACCTAGCATACCCGTCCCGTGAGGGATGGAACGTTGAGGCTGAAGGGGAGAACATTCTTGAGGGACGTGGCGGCTGTCTGCAGATGTAAAGGGCTGTCTGGAAAGCAGGCGACTGCCTCTGACTGCAAAGGACGGGTGTAGGACCATTTGTCTTTCCAACTCAAGGTGATCTGAGACTCTGCTTCCCTGACAAGTTGAACCCATGTGTGTAAGAGGATATCTGTGCACAGGGGATGGCAGGCACGGTAAAGGTGGTCCCAGGTGAGATTCAGGGAGTTGAAGCAATGTCACTTGGTGCCAATTTATTCATTCTATCTTCTGAACCTGTCTCAAATGAGCTCGCAAATACGAAGTCTTTTTATCTCATTCTTTATTCAGTCGCTGCGTCGGTAAAGTGACTGGCATACATTCTGTCAGCCACAGTCCATCTTCCTGTTGAACGGTGCTTTCCTTGGCAAGTCTGGGGAGTAGAGCATAATGTATTCTATTACCCAACGTGCCTGCGTTCTGAGCCAAGCTCCATGCTTGTTTTGGACTTAACCTCTCTGAATTTGTTTTCTGTCTCATAGAAAAGAGTTAATATCTACCTTGCAGAATTGTTGTAAGAATTAGAATATATAAAGGAATATATATTTAAAGTACTCAAAGTATACATAGATCCTAATGTTTATATACACACACGCATATATATACACACTAGGATATATATACTAGGTATATATACTGGGGTATATATGTGTGGGTGCATATATATATGTATATAGAAGATTCAATAAGTATTGTCAATCATTCACTTGATTTTTGACTTTTGAACATCGGTTGAAAAGTGGCCTCTGGTTTCGCTACTGAATGATTCATTAGCTGCCTTTATAATCAAAAGCTCAGCATCAGGCAGTTCCCACTTGTGTTCTAATATCCCTTTGTGTTGTAAAACGAATTACATGCATATTGTCAATCTTCTTTCATGGTCTTTCTAGCTCTGTGATTCAATATAAGTCACTTATCTTCTGAGAACGTATGTCCTTAATGTATAATGTGTAAAGTAATGCCTGTGTCACGTACAGTGTGGATAGCCTGGAAACAATAGTAATAATGACTGATACTTAAGACCTACTAGAGTGTTTAACGCAGGTTAACTTATTTCATGGTGTATGAAATGTTCCTGAGAGGAAAGGTTCCGATGTAAACTTGGTTAGGATGCATTCATCTGAGTGGCACTTGGTGTGACAAGACTTCACATTGGGCATGTTATTAGGAGAAACCAATCCCTGGAGACACCCTGGTAAAATGGAAAGGACCTAAAGAGGCAAACCCAGTATGTGGTGGATTGACACAGTGGCGGCAATAATGAGCTGAGACATAAGACACTTGTGAGGATGACGCAGCACCCACCGTGCAGTGTGGCCGTCCCTTGTGCATGGGGTTGACATGAGTCAGAACTGACCTGACAGCAACTAACAACAACAAAAACAATAAGCATCACATTTTCTTAAACGCAGTGAATAAAACATGCCTATAGGCGCTCTGCAATTCCCTTCAGAGATATAAAATAGGATTTGGTGTGGTGGTTAGATACCATCCAATCCTTCTGACACATAGCGACCCGGAATACCAAAACAAAGCAAACACTGCCCTGCCCCGTGCCATCCTCACAATTGTTATATTTGTACCCACTGTTTGAGCCCTGTGTCTATCCATTTTGTCAAAGGTCTTCCTCTTTGCCCCTGCCTCTCCATTTTACCATCCATGAAGTCCTTTTCTAAGGACTGGTCTCTCCTAATAGCATATCCAAAATAAGGGAGACAAAGTTTCACCATCTTTGCCTAAGGAATTTTTAGCTGTATTCCTCAAGACACATCTGTTTGTTGTATTGGCGGTCAATAGTACTTTCTAAATTCTTTTCCAGCACCACAATTCAAATGCATTGATTTTTCTTTTGTCTTCGTCATTCAATGTCCAACTTTCACATCCATATGAGGCAATTGAAAATGGTCAGGCATGCCTTAGTCATTGTGTTAGTCTAGGTTGACTAGAGAAATTCATAGATATTTGTATATGTGTATGAGTTATGTCAAAGAGTAATTGTATATTAAGAAAATATCCTAGCCCAGTCCAGTTCAAGTTCATAAGTTAAATATTATCCCATATATCTAATACCAGTCTATAAATTCCTCTTCAGACTTGCACAACACATGCAATGATGCCAAATGCAGGAAGATCACGGGCCAGTGGGTGGAAAATCTTGTGGATCCAGTGGTGGTTGAAGCATCTTAGCACTGGCAGGGGTCTCCACGTGGCTCCTCCAGCTCTAGGGCTCTGGCTCCATCAGCATAGCTCAATTTGGCATGTCAGCAGGAGAGAGTGTGTCTGGGCTCCAGTGAGCTGTTTATCTCCGTTGTGCCTCCAAATGAGGACATCAAGCTGTGACCTGGTTGACAGGCTAGAATCCATCCCTTCCTCAAGTTGACAGTAGATTATGTGACTGCCACAGTCATCAAAGGAACACCCTTGCTTTTCAATCCTTCAAAGAGGTCTTAGGCAGCAGATTGGCTCAATACAAGGCATCTTTTGGTCTCTTGACTACTGCTTCCATGAGCATTGATTGTGGATCAAGGAAAGGTGAAACCCTGACAACATCAGCCTTTTCTCTATTTAGCCTGACGTTACCTATTGGTCCAGTTGTGAGGATTGTTGTCTTCTTTCCATTGAGTCTTAAGCCACACTGAAGGCTGCAATCCTTGATCTTCATCAGCAAGGGCTTCAAGTCGTCCTCACTTTCAGTAAGCAAGGTTGTGTCATCTGCAAATCAGATTATGAGTAAACTTTCCAAACCTAATGCCGCTTTCTTCCTCATTTAGTCCACCTTCTCTGATTTGCTCAGCATACAAATTGAATAAGTATGGTAAATGGATATAGCCCACACCTTTCCTCATTTTAAACCAGTCAGTATCCCCTTGTTCTATTTGCACTGCTGCCTCTTGATGTGTGTACAGGTTCTGCATGGACACAATGAAGTATTCTGGAATTCTCATTCTTCTCAAATATACCCATAGTTTCTTATGGTCCACTCATTCAAGTGCCTTCACATAGTCAATAAAGCGAAAGTAAATATCTTTCTGCGATTCTCTGCTTTCAGCCAAGATCCATCTGACATCAGCAATATTATCACTTGTTCCATGTCCTTTTCTGAATCTGGGCTGACTTTTTGGCAGTTCCCTGTCAATGGAGTGCTACAACAGTTGTTGGATAATCTTCAGCGACAATATACTTGCATGTGATATTGATGATATGGCTCCAGAACTTGTGCATTTTGTTGGGTAACCTTTCTCTGGAATGGGTACAATTATGGATTTGTAATCAATTCTAGTCAATTGGTCAAATAGCCATCTATCAAATTTCTGGGCATAGATAAGTGAGTGCTTCTAGTGCTTCGGCTTTCTAAACCATTTCAAGGAGTATTCTGTCAATTCCCGGAGCCTTATTTTCGGCTAATGCCTTCAGTGTGGCTTGGATGTCTTCCCCCAGTACCTTTGGTTCCTGCTCATGTGCTAGCTCTTGAAATGGTTGAATGTTGACCACTTCTTTTCAGTGGCTCTGGATTCTTTCCATCTTCTTTTGATGTTTCTTGCAGCTTTCAATATTTTCCCATGTAATCTTTCAATATTGCAACTCAAGATTTAAATATTTCTGGAGTTCTTTCAGTTTCAGATATGTTACGTATGCTCTTCCCTTTTGGTTTTCTAATTCTAGGTCCTTGCACATTTCATTTTAATATTTTACTGTATCTTCTCAGGCTACCCTTTGAAATGTTTTCCTAAGTTCTTTTTTCTTCATCATTTCTTCCTTTTGCCTTAGGTACTCTATGATTAAGAGCAAGTTTTAGAGTCTCTTCTGACATCCAGTTTGATCTTTTCTTTCTTATCTTTTTAATGATCTTTTTACTTCTTCAAGAATGTTCTTTTTTCAATAAGTCATTTTATTGGGGGCTCTTACAGCTCTTATAACAATTGATACATCCATTGTATCAAGCACATTTGTACATGTGCTGCTACCATCCTTTTCCAAACATTTCCTTTCCTTGATGTCCCCCTGCAGCTCGTCAGGTCCTTCTGTCAGGAGTGTGCACTTAATCAACTCTGTGCTTGAGATATTTCACATGGGCTATACTTAAAGTAATTGTTTGCCTCTTGCTGAGTTGTTTTAATTTTCTCCAACTTCAACCTGAACTTGCATATGAGAAAGTGAGAGTCTGTTCCTTAGTCTGCCCCTAGCTCATCTTAACTTGATCCGGAGCGTCTCTCTGGTCTCTTCCCACAGATGTAGTCAGTTTGAATTCTGTGCATCCCTTCTGGACAAGTCCACATGTACAGTCACTATTTTTGTTGTGAAAATGTATTTGCTATGAACAAATCGCTGGTCTTGAAAAATTCTATCATGTAATCTTCAGCTTCCTATTTATCATCATGGCCCTATTGTCCAACTACTGTTCTTTCCTCTTTGTTTCCAACTTCTGCATTCTAATCACCAATAATTATCAATGCATCTTAACTGCTTGTTTAATCAATTTAAGATAAAAGAAGTTGGTAAATTTATTTCTTCTACACTAGCTTTAGTAGTTGGTGCATAAATTTGAGTGGTAGTTGTATTGACTGTGTTTCTTTGTATGTGGATAAATACTATCACAGGCAGCATTGTACTTCAAGATAGATCTTCAAATGTCCTTTTGAACAATGAACGCTACATTATTTCTTTTGAATCGCTCATTCCTGGCATAGTCAACCATATGATTTTCTGAGTAAAAATTGCCAGTACCTGTCTATTTCAGCTCCCACCTAGGATGTGGTTCTTTATGCATTGTATTTCATTTTTGAGGATTTCCAATTTTCATAGATTTGTGTTTGTGCATTCCAAGTTCCAATTGCTAATAATGTTTACAATTGTTTCTTTTCATTTGGATTTGTGCCTCATCAGCAAATGAAGATCCCGAAGGGTTTACTCCGTCCACATCATTATGGTTGGCAACTTTGAGGAAGCAGCTCTTTTTCACTCCTATGTGGAGTGCCTTCTGACCAGAGGGCCTCGCTTTCTGGCACTGTCTCTGATAAGGTTCTCCTTCTGTTCATGAGGTTTTCACTAGCTGACAATATTGTGCTGCTGTCTCTAACTTTTCAGTGGTTAATTCCTCAGCCATTAACATTTCCCTTCTTTGTAGTCTGTTCTTAGTTTGAATGCTCCACTGACACCTGTTCACTTTGAGCGACCCTGCTGGTATTTGAAACACCAGTGACAAAGCTGCCAGCATCCCAACAACTCATAGTACAACAAGTTGACAGACAAGAGGTGGGCAAGGGGTTGTAGTTACTTATAGATACTTAAATGTTAATGGGGGACATCACAAAAATATAACAAAATTGCCAATAATGTAGATGGAAGTTTTCTTTATGATATATTATCATGTGCTAGCAACCAAAAAGTGGTGACACATGGTGGGCTCTGTGTCCAAATCCTGGATTTATCACTTTGAGACAGATCACTACCTCTCTGAGCCTCCTTTTGTTGATTATGGTGATAATGATACTGAACCCAGGGGTTTTGTTGAAAGTAACTGTATTAGTCTGGGTACTTTGGAGAAACAAATCCACAGCAACTCACGTATGACAGTTTTATGTAAAGAAAATGTGCATCACGAAAACATCCCAACCC
>NW_022104341.1:79292660-79318334 GCF_000313985.2 Echinops telfairi
AAGTAAAATAAAGTTTTTAACGTCAGTGTTTTCTCCTCTTTTCATGAGAAAAACCAAACATTGTCAGGGCATTGATTGTGGGTCCAAGTAAAATAAAGTTTTTAACGTCAGTGTTTTCTCCTCTTTTCATGAGAAAAACCAAACATTGTCAGGAAGCCTTAATGAAGTCAATTCTGACTAGAGATAAGAAAGGTTTTTCACTATAATTAAACAAATGTTTTTTGAGCCACTAGGGTTGTAATGAACTCAATGGCAGTGGGTTAATATAGACAATGCCTGTTATTGTCATGTGAGGGTCATTTTTGTATCCATTGTACAAATGGAGAAACAAGCTAAATTTTTAAAAATTTGTTGTTCAAGAACCCACCCATTGTAAGCAATGGAACTGAATCAAATTCCAGATCTTCGCAAAACATTTTTTTTACCCTTTTCTTGAAATATAAGTGGGAACTTGTTCTAGTCTGAAAGTCTAGCCAGATGATTTTAGAGTATATTTAAAGGAGAGCCAACAAGGAAAATTATAGTCAATGGAAACCAGCCCTATTCATTTATGTCATTTGGAGAGAATGTGAATTGTAGAACTGTTTATAGAGCTACAGGATTGTTCATAGTTTTATTGTATTCAAATACATACACAAAATAGAATTTTGTTTAATAAACTTTCCACAATTTGCCAAATCTTAAGGATTGGCTAAGATGTTTAAAGTACAGATTCGCAGGCTCTGGTTTAGAGAGCCTGATTAAGTAGATAAGTGTTAGTCCTGGGAATCTGCATTTTAAACACAATTGCCCCAGATTATCTTTATAATCACCTGATTTTGAAAAAATACTAGAAATCATTTCAGCCCTTGGATAGTGTGGATGGTTAATACACTCTTTTGCTAACCAAAAGGTTGGTGATTTAAGTCTACTCAGAGTTAATATGCTGGCTTGCTAACCAAAAGATTTGTGCTTTGAGTCTACCCAGAGTTCTTACCTGATCTTGAAAAAGTACTGGAAGTCATTTGCATCCTTGTGAACAGTTAATACTCTGGTGGCTTACCAAAAGGTAGGTGGAAGAAGAAAGGCCCGAACATTTACTTTAAAAAAAAGAAGAAAACCGTCATTGAAAACTCTCAGGAGTGCAATTCCACTCTGATTCACATGGGATTGCCATGAATTGGAATGAACTTGACAACAATGTATAGAAGTCATTACAAGAACCTGTTTTAATGAAGGAATAAGATGTAAACATTTCCAAAGTTAGAAACAAAACAAAACAAAAACCAAAAACCTGATGATGTTAAAGGCTATTTAAAATGAAGACTATCTGTACTCTTAGATAACGGAGGCTGTATGGTGGCTCAGGGGGTTATGCCTTCAGCACTAACTCCCAGGCCAGCATGTTGAGCCCCGCAGACTCAGAAGACAGATGCGACTTTCTGCTCCAGTAAAGACTGAGAGCCTCGGAATGCAAAGGACAGTTCCACTCTGTCTTACAGGGTCACTGGGAGTCAGAATCAATGCAATGGCAGTGAGTTTAACTAGCTGAGGATCTACCCTTACCAAACGCAGACTAGTTAGACAAAATGCAGAAGGTGAATTTCCACCTAGGCACCAACTATCTTTACCTCAAGTGTCCACCTGGGTCCTTTCTCTTGATCCCTGTAGTAGCCAGTTAGTTGTGTAGAACAGGACGGTAATTCCAACACTGGCAGATTCTGAGTTGAGGAAATCTGTGCTGTTGACAGAAGCCCTGGCAACAACGTCTCGGTTATCAAATGAAACAGAGGCTTTCCTGGTAGAGGAAAATGTGCTAGTAACTATTCTGTGCTGTGGGTCTCTGAATTGTGCCTTTTTCCTTTTGGGGGAAAACATTCCAAATCCTATAAGCATTGTGATGTATTTCTGATAGTAGTTTTCAAGATTTTAAATATATACTTGCCGTACCTGTGATAGTGTCATATGATTCCGTAAATTCCAGCTTGATGACCATTCACTTGGTTATTGCTAAAATTGATAGTTATGATGAATGTCATTCAATGAAAAGCAGGAATAACAGGCCTCATGATTGGTTAGCCTCACGATTATTGTGATGGTTGAGCCCATTGTTGCAGCTACTGTATCAAGTCATCTCATCCAAGGGCCTCTCTTTCTCAATAACCCTCCAGTTGACCTAGCATACTATTCTTTTCCAGGAGCTAGGCTCGCTCTCCTGATAACACGCCAAGTGTCGCCACTCTCATTGCTAAGGGACGTTCTGGCTATACTTCCTCTAGACAGATTGTTCATTCTTCTGGCAGCCCACGGTGTTGTTATCGGTGTTGGGTGCTGTGGAGTCAGGTCTGACTCATAGTGACCCTGTGCATGACAGAATGAAACACTGCCCGGTCCTGCACCAGCCTCACCAGCATTCCTATGTTTGAGTCCACTGTTGGGGCTACTGTGCCAGTCCATCTCCTGGAGGGCCTTCCTCTTTTTCTCTGCCCCTCCACTTGACCAAGTATCATGTCCTTCTCCAAGGGTTGGAGATGAAGTCTCCCATCCTCACCTCCAAGGAGCCTGCTGGCTGTACTTCTGCCAAGACAGATTTGTTCATTCTTTTGGTAGTACAGTACTTCCAATAGTCTTCACCAGCACCACAGTTCGCAGGCACCAATCTTCTTCAGTCTTCCATGTCCAACTATCACATGCGTATGAGGCAACTGAAAGTACCACGGCTTGTGTCAGGTTCAGCTTACAGCTCAAAGTCACATCCTTGCTTTTCAATGCCTGTCCTCATCTGACTCTGACTTGAATTTCTGGCAGTTACCAGTTGGTGGACTGTTGCACATTTTCAAATTTATCTTCAGCAAAATCTTACTTGTGTTTGATATTAACATTGTTCTGAAAGAATTTCCAAGTTCTTTCAGGTCATTTTTCTTTGGAATGGGCACAAATAAGGATCTCTTTCAGTCAGCCGGCCAGGTTACTCCATGAGGGTCCAAATTTCTTGACACTGACTGATGAGTGATCTCATTGCTGCTTCAGTTTGTTGAAACATTTCAGTTGGCATCCTGTCAATTCCTGGATTCTAGATTTTTGCTGATGTCTACAGCATAACTTGTGCTTCTTTCTTCTGTACACTGGTTCTTGGTCATGTGCTGCCTCTTAAATGCTTAAATCCTGACCAGTACTTCTTCGTCCAGGGATTCTGTGTTTCTTCCACCAATATCATTACAGGTGACTCTACATTGGGGAATCAGCTCTTTTACAGTCATATTTTTGTCCCATCTAACCTGAGGGATTCCTATTCTGACACTATATAGGACAATGTTCTCCTGCTAGTCATAAAGTTGTCAGTCGCTAACCCATCAGAAGTGGACCACCTCTTTGCTCTTCTTGTCTGCTATCAACCTGGAAGCTCTGCAGAAATCTCTTCACAGTGGTTGACACTACTGGCATTTGAAATACTCATGGCATAGCTGTCAGCATCACAGTAAGACTTAATCCGCCAGAATACAACAGACTGACAGGTGAGTGGGGAGAAGATAGATGCATTATTCTTCAATTCCCAACTCTTGTACTGACTGCCTCACTTGAGGCAAGTTACTCTGTCTGTTTTAACATCACCTTCATCTACAAAATGGAACAAACACTTGATTCATAGCACTGTTGAGAGAGCTCAGAATGTAACAACATGCCCTACCTAGAGCATATAAATGACAATCAGTATTAATGTTGGAATTTCTCTTTCTCCCCCTAACACTCATTTAGCCCTTACCCAAATGTGCCTTTATCAATCTCTACCCATCTCTGAAATCTTTTCCAATGATCTAAGCACCCATAACTGTCTGGCCTTCTAGACTTCTTGCATTTTTCACACAGTGCTTAGTACTTGGGAACTACTCTGCATTCCAGCTCCACACACCTACCCCATCCAGCCAGCCATGCGCATATCCATCAAGCCAATTTGCCCTTCTTTGAATAGCTAGATTGTTTATAAGTAAAACTCACATGAAAATATTTGTGAGTAGTTTCGCCCTTTTGTATTTTCTATTGTTTCACATGGGTCAAGGAAATAGCATAAGTATCACTTTGATGCATAGTGTTACACATGTTAAGTATAACCATGGTATTCAGTTTCACTTTTGCCAATAACAGATGTGACCATTAAAAATATTTTGCCTATTTAATAGGCTAAAAAGAATACCTCATTGCAATTTATTGATTATTTCTAAGATTTTACATTTCTCTGGAGTTTGGTTTCTTTCTTAAAAGCTGCAAGTAAGCATTTCCCAACAGAACCTCTTTCATTTTCTGTGTTTAGTTTTCTCATGGACCAATGTGTTTACTTTGGCATATAATGTTTGCTTTTATATCTGCAACTAGATGTACCAACATATTTTCATCACTTCTTTTGAAAGGATTGATCAGTTTCTGCCAAACAGCTTCCAAGGTTCAAGGAATCTAACAGTCAAAGGTGACATTTAGGTCCTCTGTCCAGATGCCTATAAGCAAATGACTCTCCAGACCATGGGATATTTGTATATTTCCTCTCCTACCAAATAGTTCATCTAAATTATTGCAATCACTAAGATGTGCTTCTGTTAGGCTAAATCTTGACATTGTTATGACTTCTAAAATTTTTCTAATTATCTTCTCTGAAGCCACATAGAATACTTCTGCTGATAGCTTTTTGCAGAGTTAAATATGGCTATTGTCTCTTTACCAACTAAGCAAATGGTTCAAATTCTACTCCATTATTACTCACCTGAGAGAGGCTGTGTATGAAAGAGAGAACGCTGGATTTAGACATCCTTGTGCTCACATGATGAGTTAGGATCAACCTATGTCAGTGCATTTTTTAGTTTTGTGTCCAAAAATGTCAATTTTCTAGATGTGTTCTTGAACAAATTTAACTTCTCTTAACTTTAGCTCTTCTCATTTTGAAAATGGAAATAGTAATACCTCACAGGAAAAAAATTGAAAGCTTTCAACAAGCTGATGCATGAGAAGTAGGGATCATAACAAATGGTGTGGACCATAACCAACTATGGATAGCCTTGAGAAGGATGGGACCATCATAGAATTCCCACTTCACTGTGCTCCTGTGAAAACTGTGCATGGATCAAATACTGCAGGGTTTAAAATCAGGAAAGGTGTGCACCGGGGTTATCCCCAGTCATCATACTTATTCAAACTCTATGCTGAGCAAATTATCAAAGAAGCTGGATTATATGAAGAAGAAGGTGGCATGAGGATTGGAAGATTTCTTAACCACCTGTGCTACGCAGAGGACACAATCTCACTTACTGAAGGTGAAGAGGACTTGAAGCATTTGCAGATGAAGATCACGACTGCAGCCTTCAACATATACTATGAATCAATGATAAGACTAAACTCTTCACAACAGGGTCACTAGGGAACATCGTGCTAAATGGAGAAAAGGTTAAAGTTGTTAAGGATTTCATCTTCCTTTGATCCGCAATCAATGCTCATGGAAGCAGCACCCGAGAGATCAAAAGATGCATTGTGTTGGGTAAATCTGCTGCACAAGACCTCTTTAAGGTGTTGAAAGGCAAGGGTGTCATTGTGAGAACACACCTAACCCAAGCCATGGTATTTTCAATCACATCATATGCATGTGAAGTGGGACATTGCATTGGGAAGACTGGTGCATTTGAATTATGGCGCTGGTGATGTATATTGAGAGTACTGTGGACTGCCAAGAGAACAAACAAATCTGTTTTGGAGGAAGTACAGCCAAAATGCTCCTTAGAGGGAAGGATGGGAAGACATCATCTCATAGTTTTTGGACGGGTTGTCAGTATAGACCAGTCCCTGGAGAAGGACATCATGCTTGGTAAAGTAGAGGGACAAGGGAAAAGAGGAAGTCCCTGGACAAGATGAAATGACAGAGTGGCTTCAACAGTGGGATCAAACACAAGAAGAGTTGTGAGGCTGGACCAGGCCTGGGCAGTGTCTCCTTCTGTTGTACCTCGGGTTGCTATGAGTCCGAACTGACCCCTCGGCCCCCAGCCACAGCAGCACCTCCCAGGATGTGTTCGAGGGCTAAATACGAACATTTATTTAGCGACTCAAGTATGCAGGCAATCGTTTTCTCTCGGTTCCCTGATCCGGAGAACACTCTCCTTCCTTTTGTTCTGTCGTCCAGGTGCCACGCAGCTGGCAGTGCGGCAGTACTCCAGGAAGAGTCTGGTCAGCACAAACCAGAGCAGAATGGTCCCTTCTTGGGGATTATCAGTTCTGATAAGGTGACCTACTTGAATTTACATCTTTAGTCATGCTATAATAAAATAGCCTCATGTCGAACTTCTGCTTATCAAACGCTAAACCTACTCCTTCTTTCCACCGCACGTACCGCTTGTCTCGTCAGCTCACTGCACTGTAGGAGAAGAGCACAGGTCTCAGAGTCAGAGAATGCGCGCTCACTTCAAATTCCGGCTTTCCTTTTTATTAGACTATAGATTGTGGGTGGCTTGTCGGTTTGGGGGTTGTTAGGAAATCACCCTAGCTCGCCACTGTGTCACAGTCCCCCCATCTTCGTTTGAGCCCAATTCTGACCTTCAGTAAATAGAGATTTCTTTCATGTCCATTTCTTCCCTTTTTCTATTTAACAGATTTGAGCCTCCCCCTTTGCTTCAACATAGGACTTTTTCAAATTTATTTCTTAAATGGAATACAGAACTGTGCACGCATCCCTGTTCCACTTCATCTTATTGGTTTCGGCCCAACATTCCAGCTGGCTGAGAGCTTCTTTTCCATTTCTGTTGAAAACACAAAATAAAATTTGAAGAAAGCCAAAGCTTTCAAAGCCAAGACAGAAAACCCAGCCCTAATCCCAGAAGTGAAGCCCATCTAACTGCACATTCCCCTTTTCTGTCCAAGCGCAGCGCCTCTCTGTTCGCAGCGGAGTCGGGGGACTGCTGTAGGGCACCTGTATCCTGCATGTTCTTTGGACATCATATGGCAAATATTTCCCCCTGCTGCCTGATTTTCATTGTAATGCCCTTCCTGACATTGGGCCAGAAGTAGCTTATCATTTTGCTGAACATTTACTGGCTCCGATTTCTTACTCTTAGAGGTAATGCTGCAGTGATTGTTTATGGTTGTCTTTCCTTCTGTTAATTTGTTTCTTAGAGTAAATTCCCAGGAATGAGTTAATTGGTTAAAAGGCAAGAACAGTTTTAGAGTCCTACCATGTGTCGTTAATACTGCTTTGCGAAAGCTTAATGCATGTTTCAAGTAGTGTAGCTATGTAGATGTCATTGGTCTCCTCCCTCAACTGTAGCAGTATGTGGGATTAGAAAAATGGTGCATTTTTCTCTAAAATGCCACCTCAAACTTGTATTTATTTGCTTTTCTTGGATTACCCATATAGTAGTCGTTTATCAATTGCATATTCATACCTTTGGGCATTTGAGATCCACTTGTAATTTTATTTTATGATCTCTCTCTCACTCTTTTTATGATATATAAACCTGGCCCTTTATATCTTTGTCATATTATCAATAATAATATCCACTAGAGGGCCTTCTTATAGCCATTAATTATTAGTCTCTAAATCAGCTTCTTCTGGAAGCTGCACCTAGATGTGATTAGGAAAGCATTCTGGGCATGTCACATGTGAGCTGATACCGGAATGGCCCCAAGGGGATCATTTATCTGTATGGACATCCTTCCATTCATTCATCTTAAACCTGCTGAATATCTAGACTGAGCCAGGTATTCTGCTAGACATGGTGGGAAATGTAGGAATATTTCCCTCCTATCTGACCTTCGGGGGCTTACTCTTTCATAAGGAAGAGAATTCTTATTTCCTTAATACTCTGTATGTATCAAAAGAAAAACCAGCTGTTGAGAGCCCTACAGAGGTTTTAAACTCTGACACATGTGGTGTCACCACAACTCAATATTGGTTTAATGACAGGTAGGAGTTTGGGTTATATGTTGAGTGGCTACCCTCAAGGATACCAGTTCAAAACCACCAACTGATCCCCAGGAGACAGATGGGGCTTTCTACTCCTGTAAAGAGTTACAGTAGTAGAACGCCACAGAGGCTGTTCTACCCTTTCTTATGCAGTGGCTATGAGTCGGAATTGACTTGCTGGCAGTGAGTTGTTCTGAGTGGAGGCTGCTTACTCCACCAGCAGTTGCTAATCACTCAACTGCTTCCAACTAAAAGACTTGGAAGAGAGAAAGAAAGGTGTGGCCACAGCTGTGGTGTTAAGTACCACAGAGTCAGTTCCAAATGATGACAACCTTATACACAACAGAATTTCACAGTGCCCGGTCCTGTGCCATCTTCACAGTTGTTCCCATTGTTGTAGCCAATGTGTCAATCCATCTCCTCGAGGGTCTTCCTCCCTTTCCTTGTCCCTCTACCAAACATGACGTCCTTCTCCAGGGACTGGTCTCTCCTGACAAAATATCCAAAGCATGTGAGATGAAGTCTCTCGATCATTGCCTCTGAGGAGCACTCTGGCTGTACTTTCTTCCAAGAGAGAAAGGTTTGTCCTTTTATTAGTCCATGGTACTGTTGATATTCTTCTCTAGCACCAAATTCAAATGCATTGATTCTTCTTCGGTCTCCCTTATTTAATGTGCAACTTTCACATGCACATGAGATGACTGAAAATACCATGGCTCAGGTCCGTTGCACCTTAGTCCTCAAAGTAACATCTTGCTTTTCATACTATAAAGAGGTCTTGTGCAGCATATTTACCTAACGCAACTCGTCATTTGACCTCTTGACTGCTGCTTTAGTGAGCATTGACTGTGGATCCAAGCAAGTCAAAATCTTTGACAACTTCAACCTTTTCTTCATTATCATAATGTTACGTATTGGTCCAGATGTGAAGATAAGTGCTTGGTAAGTGTTGAATAAATGATTTTATTATTATCATGTTGAATGAAAACATAAAGAATGTTTCATACATCCTTTCTGTGATTCTTCATAGCGATTATGTGATGGATCATTATTTTGTAGACAAAGAAATTGATACTAAGGAAAGTGGTAAATATGAATATCATGAGTCACATAGAATTCAGTGAAACATAAATGCAGAATTCTTGAGGCAAATTTTAGTACTCTTATCTCTGTATCAGGAGTCCTTGTGGTTCAATGGTTAAAGTACTTGGTTGCTATCCTAAAGGTCAGCAGTTTGAGCCCAACAACAGCACCACAGGAGAAAGATGTGGCAACTTACTTCAGTAAAGATTCACAACTTTAAAAATACAACTCTGTTCTATAGGGTTACTAAGACTCTATAGCGATGAATTATTCTGATTCTTCTATACAGCTTCTAAAGGTTCTTCAACTTTAGCCTCCTTTAGAATCACTTGGAGGGTTTTTTTGTTTATTTATTTTAACTTTCTACAGAGTAGTTCAATTTTTCATTCGACAATTCATATACATTTTGCCTTTTGCTTCATCTCACTGATTGCATCCCAATGATGTAACATCATTCCCCTCTCCTCCTCCCTATATTACTGATTTCCATTCCTCTTCATTTTCAAACCCTTCTAAACTTTGTCCTTGGATACATGTTGACCTTTTTATCTCAAATGATTAATTATTCTAAAGTGTGTGTACCTTCCGACTGTTATTGTTCCTCTTATAGACCTATGGCTTGGCTGAGACTTGAGCCATGAAGTGAATTCATTTATATACCCAAAAGGTGATCAAGGACCATAGTCTCAGGATTTCCACTAATCTCTATCCCACCAGAAAGGCTAGGTTTTTTTCCTTTTATTATTTTGAGTTTTGTTACACATTTTCTGTTTCTAAAGTGACCTTCTAAAGTGATCCGTTTCAGAGCAGTTGGTAAAGGGAGTAGGGCACTATCTGTTTCTTCTGGTCTTGGGATTATGGAGATTGATGTTCAAGTGATTCATTCAGCTGTAAGACCAAATGTTTCCAATCCTATTGAATTTTCATCACTTCTACTTCCACTGGTCAGGGAAAGGCCAATAGTTGCTCCTTAGATGATTTCTCACCAGCTTTTAAAGTCTCGGTCAGTACTCATCTAAGTAGAATGTAGACCATTCCCTTGTTGACTATGTAATACCAATGGCTGTTGGTATTCCCTGAGAATATGCTCTTAAGTCCCCAGACCCAGTTGTGTTTGGTTATGTCTAAAAAATGTTCATGATGTTGCCTCTTGTATGTGCCACCACACATATGCAAGCATGTTTGCAGCAAGGTAAATTCCCAAGTAAAAATAAAAGCCTACACATATCCATAGGTCTATTTCCACTCAGTGTTCCACATCCATTCAGACTGCGTGTCTATTCATGCATCTACTTTTAGATCACTGTTTCTTCAAGATTGTGCATAAAAAGTATTTACCTCTGTTGTTTTTAATACTTGTACTTTTCATAGTGCCTTCCTTTGTGGAGGGTCTTTTAAACCACAAAATGGTGCCCCAACCCTGAGAGGTTTTCATTGTGGGTGTGCAAACATTTATATTTCTAGTAGGTTCTCATCTGATGGCCCAGAGATCACACTTTGATACCACTGCTTGTACAATGCTGTCATCCCATATCTTAATTATTATTTAAAAGAACCTCAAAAGCCACTGCTATTGAGTCAATGCCAACTCACAGCTACCATATATAAGATTTCCAAGGCTTTATATTTACCGAAGGTGACTGTTTCCTCTTTCTGTTGAAGAGCAGCTGTGGACTTGAGCTGATGACATTCAAGTCCGACTAACGGCTAACCCACAGAGACGCCAGGGCTTCTTATAATTATGATGAAAGACATATTGGCAATTTAAAGCTAATGAACCGTGACCAGCAGATAACCAGCAGCCTGTCACAGCAGAGGCTGGGATAGACAGGCAGAAGGCTGGACAGATAGAGGAATGCCACTGCTATTGCCAGCCCTGCCACTAATGCTGTGCTAGTTTGGAGATGAGTCTCACTGCTGTGGGACTCACTTTGCTGTGTGTAAATGAGATAGGCATCTTGTGTGTACCTGCCTCCCAAGAGAAGTTTCAGATTGGATGTGATGACAGAAGAGGGAGGGGCCCGAATGTTGACAATCCAAGGAACCAGTAGGTTGAGGCACCTTTGCTTCAGTACTTCAGTGCCCAGAATGACTACACAGAGCTTCCAGACATGACAGAAAAGAATGATGAGTTCAAGGTTCTCACTTTCCTCTCTCCCACCCCTCCCTCCTAAATATATAAGCAACGATAATGCTGATACCTATATTGTCTGTGCTTTCCTCCCCCTGTTCCTCTTGAACCTAAATTATTCAAAATTGGTGTCATGATTACACCACCAACCCAGTTTACCCTCTTAATTTCTGTTTCTTGTTACTAAATTTTTATTGTGAATTATTGGGAGGGGTTTTACTTTTCAGATAATCAATTTTGTATTTAACAGTTTAAACTACTTTTCAGCCCCCACCCCCATTAGCTTATGATACCTCCGTTCTTTTTATTTGTTTTTCTATCTCTTGTGGATCACTATCTTCCCCTTTACCCAAGTTATTTGTCAACCCTCTTTTTCATGGTTTCACCTTCTCTCCCTTGCCTTCCTCACCTTGGTAACCTCAAAATTGTTTTCTGTTTGGTATGAAAGTGGGGTTTTTTTTTGCTTTGTTTTGTTTTACTCCTTCTTGACAGTGATCTCATACAATAATTGCACTTAGTGTAAAGTTCTCCGGGTCCACCTGTGCCATAAGGTGCTTCATGGTTTTGATTTTCAGCAATGTATAGTATTGCATTGTGCAGATGTACCAGTGTTCCTTTATCTATTCTTCTACTTATGCGCATTAGAATGGAAAAACAATTTTGGCAATGACTTGGCCAACAAGAAGCTAATATCAAAAATCAAGCTGTAAGAGTCCCCAATGAATTGATCTTTTAATAAAAAAGAAAGAAAACTACTACCTCAATAAGAAAAAGAAGAATAACCCAATTTAAAATGGTCAAAGGACATGAACAGACAGTTCACCAAAGAAGATACCCAATGGCCCACAAATATATGAAGAAATGCTCATTATTTATAGCCGTTTGAGAGATGTAAATCAAAGCAAGATGACACACCACCTTAAACTGACAATGACAACCAAGTAAAACAAAAGCAAGCAAACTGAAATCAACAAATGCTGAAGATAATTCAGAGAGTTTAGAACCTTTATTTACTGCTGGTGGAACTGTAAATATGCACAACGACTGTGGAAAGCGATATGGAGCTACCTCTAACAACTAGGAGTAGAAATTCCAAACAACCCAGCAGTCTCTCTTCTGGGTATGTACCCTAAAGAAGTGAGAATTGTAGCACAAACAGACATATGCACAGGCATGTTCGTCACAGCACTGTTCACAATAGCAAGAAGATGTCAACACCCTAAATACCCACCAGTTAATTTGTTTGTTTCCCCCCTGTATCCTCCGCACCCGCTTTGTAAACAAACCAAACTGTCATTTGGTCAATTCTGACTCATAGCAACTTTATACAGGCTTTCCAAGACTATAAAACCTTCATGGGAGCACAGCATGTTGTGTTTTAGTCAGCTCCAACTCATAGTATTTCTATGTACACCAGAACAAAATATTTCCTGGTCCTGAGCCAGGCTCACACTGTTGTTAGATTTGAAGTCACTGTTGCAGCCAGTAGTCAACATATCTCACGGAGGGTCTTCTCTTTTTCCCGACCCCTTTCTTTACCAGGCATGATGCCCATCTCCAGAGACATGAGACAACGTCTCCTCATCCTCATTTCTAAGGATCATTCTGACTGTACGTGCCTCCACGACAGATTTGTGTCTTCTGGCAAGGCCATGCTACTTCCAGTATTCTTTATCAACACAATTCAACTTCATTAACTGTGCTCAAGTTTTCCTTATGCGTTGTTCAGTTTTCACATGCATATGAGGTGATTGAAAATTCCATAGCTTGGATCAGGCACATACATCACAGTCTTCAGTGTGACAGCTCTGCTCCGTACGTTGAAGAGGTCTTTTGCGACAGATTTGCACAATGCAATACCTCGTTTGATTTCTTGACTGCTGCTTCCATGGGCATTGATTATGGATGCAGACTTTTCAGAGTTTATCATGATATTGTCTATTGGTACAATTGTGCAGATTTTTTCCCTTACACTGAATTATAATCTTCACTGAAGCTTGTATTCTTTTATCTTCATCAGGAAGTGCTTCAAGTCCTCTTTACTTTCAGCAAGCAAGATTGTGACATTTGCATATTGCATGTTATTAGTAAGCCTTCCTCCAATCTGGATGTCAGGTTCTTCTCTATATAATACAGTCCCTCGTATTATTTACTCAGCATAAAGATTGAATAACTTAGTATTCCCTTGTTCTATTTAAACAACTGCCTACTACTGATCTATGTATAGATTCTACATTATCACCCTCAAGAGTTCTGGAATTCCCATTCACCACAATGTTATCCATATTTTGCTATGGTCCACACAATCAAATGGATTTGCATAATCAACAAAACACAGGTCATGTATTATCTGCTTTCAGGCAAAAGCAATCTGACATCAGCAATGAGATCCCCTTTTCCATGTCCACTTTTAAATCCAAATTGAATTACTGATAGTTCTCATTCTATATGCTGGTAAGACTATTTTGGAATGATTTACAATAAAAAATTAATTGCATATTACATAAATAATATTGTGTAATAATGTCTGCATTCTGTTGGATCACTTTTCTTTGGAATGAACACAAATATAAGTTATTGGCTAAAGTATTGGCTCAGTAGCTATTTATTGAAACATTTCAATGGTATTCCATCAGTTCCTGGAGCCTTGTTTTTCTGCTAATGCCTTTGATTTCCGTTTTCTATACCATGAGTCCTTGATCATATGCTCTCTTGAAATAGTTCATTGACTGTGTGTTCCTGCTATCTCCATTTGATGCTGCCTGTATTGTTCAGTATTTTGCCCATAGAATTTTCAATATTGCATCTCAAGGCTTGAATTTTTCAGTTCTTGAGATATGCTGAGCATGTTCTTCCTTTTTAGCATTCTAACACCAGGCCTTTATCCGTTCATTTCTGTGCTTTACTTCATCTTCTCACATTGCCTTTTGAAATGTTGTGTTGAGTTCCACAACTTCAACTTTCCTTCCATTCAATTTTAATTACTCTGAATTCAGGAGCATGTTGTAGAGTCTCTTCTGGCATCCACTTTAATCTACCCACCCCGCCTTTTTAATGATCTTTTGCTTTCCTCATAAGGAGGCCTGGTATTGTCATGAGTCTGACTGCTACTGCAAGGTCAGTAGTTAAAAAACACCAGCTGTTCTGTGGGTAAAAGATGAGGTTTTCTGTTCCTGTAAATACTTACAACCTCAAAACCCCTCAGGGAGAGTTTTACTCTGTCCCATAGGGTCACTGTGAGTCGGAATAGATTTGATGGTAGTGAGTTTGCTTTTGAGTTTTTGCTTTCTTCATGAATGCCATTATTGATGTCATGCCACAAGTCGTCTGTTTTCCACTCATGAGTATTCAGTGTGCCAAATCTGTTCTTGAGATGTTCTCTGAAGTCAGATGAGATATACTCAATGTCATATTTTGGCTCTGGTGGGCTTATTTTGATTTGCTTCGGCTTCAATCCGAACTTGCATATGAGCAATTGATGGTCTATTCCATAGTCCACATTTGACCTTGTTTTGGCTGATGATATTGAACTTCTCCATAGTCTTTTCCACAGATGTAGTTAGTTTGATTACTATGTATCTCATCTTATAATATCCATGTGTATCGTCACCATTTAGGCTGTTGTAAACCAGTATTTTCAATAAGGAAGTCATTTGTATTGCAAGATTCGATCATGTAATTTCTAGCTTCATTTCCCTTTTTTTCAGTATTTTCCAAATATTGATCCTGTCTCTTTGTTTACAGTTTCAGCATTCCATTCACAGTGATTATCAATGCATCTAGATTACATGTGTGATCAAGTTCAGACTGAAGAATTTGGTAGGCTTCCTCAGCTTTTGTATCACTGGTTTCTGATTGGTGTGTCGATTTAAATATTAACTGTATTCACTGAGCTTCCTTGTAGAGGTTTGCATATTATCCGATCACATATAGTATTGTACATCAAGTAAATGATTTTTTTAAATGGTGAATATGATGCCATTCCTCTTGAAGTTGTCATTCCTTATATAAATAACCATCTTGGGATGATCTGTAAATTCTAAAAGGATGTACTCACGGTTAAACTTTGATTGGAGAATTAGTCCATTTGCAATCAGAATAACTGGTAAAAATTACTTCTGCCATTTTGACATTTGTTTTCTGTTTGTTTTCCAATGTTCCCATCTCATTTTCTCCAGCACTGCTGTCTTTTTCCCTCTGGTGAAACATTTTGATGCCCTTCTCATTTTCTTTATACATAGTTTTCTTTATATATACATATTTAAAAATTATTTTCTTTGCAGTTACCATGGTGATTGCATTTAATGTTCTGTGTTTATAACATTGTCATTAAAATTGACAGCATTTAGCATACGAAACTGTTCCTATACAAAATCCTTATTTTGTAGTTGTCAACAATTGCATCCTTACACATTATATACCCAACAGCATAATTTTTCAATGAATTTGTGTTTGTCTTTTAAATCATATGAGACCTGAAAAGTTAAGTGAAACACCAAATAAGCACTAATATTGGCTTTTATATTTGTCTATGTAGTTAACATTACTGGGGATCTTTGTTCTTTTCATGAAGCTTTAAATTACTGTTTAAAATTCTATCATTTCAAACTGAAGGGCTTCCTTAATCTGTCCTGTAAGGTTCATCAAGTTGTAATGAGCTCCCTCAGCTGTTGGTTATTTGAGAATGTTGAAGTTTCTTCCTCATTTTTGAAGGACAGCTTTGCTGGATATAGAATTCTTGGCTCCCCCTTTTTTTCATTCAGTTTTTGTTCTTTCTTTCAGCATTTTAAAAATGGCATCTCACTGCCTGTGACCAAGAAAGCCTGCTGGTTTCTGTTAAGAAACTATTCGTGCTATTGAGACTTTCTTGTAGACGACAAGTTGTTTCTCTCTTCTGTCAAGATTCTCTTTCTTCAACTTTTAGCAATTGTTATTATATTTTTTTAGTGTAAATCTGAGCTTATCTGACTTGAATTTTGTAGGTTACTTTACATGTGTAAAATCATGTATTTTGATAAATAAGTGAATGTGGGGCACGCCTTCTTTCAATGTATTCAGCTCTTTTCTCCTTTTGTGACTCCTACGTTAGTACACTCACATATTTGTACACTTGACAGCTCACAGTTCTGTGTTCACTTTTATTTTTTTTCTTCTCCTCACATTGGACTATTTCAATTGTTCTGTCTTCTGTATGCTTAATCTAAACTTCTCTAGTGATTTTTTTCAGTTGTAATTTTCAGATCTAGAATTTCCATTTCGTTCTAGTTTATTAGTTCCTTATTTTGATCATGCATTTGTTTCCTTTTGTTACTTTTCCATATTTTCTTTTATTTCTTGGAGCATATTTAAGAGATTCCCATCTCTTAATGTCTTTTTCTAAGATGTTTAGTGTTTAAGTTTTTCAGGTGTGGTTTCTACTGCTTTAGCTTGTTCTCATTAATCCTTTTTCTTTGTATGTCTTGTGATTTTGTTTTCCCCTCCCCCTTTAATTGTTGAAAGATAATCAGTTGGTTTAGTGACTTTTTCAAACTTCTGTGAGATCAGGCAAATACTATATTTCTTGTCATGGGTCACTGAAGTCTCTGATCTTTTAAATTTATTTGAATACAATGATATAAAACACAGATGAAAGATAAACAAAGATAAAAAATTTAAACACACACACACACACATACACAAGGCACCTCTCTCAGTCCTTGCAGATTGTCTCTGCAGAGTCTGTCCTTCATCAGAACACCAAGGCTCACACTGGATCTATAGAGGAGCCTAAGAGGGAAGCTTAAGTTTTTCCAGACTTTTTCGGAGGATGTGTCTTTCTCTGGGTGTGACGTGGCTTCCTAAAGTTTCACATAAGCATTGGTACTTTTGAATGTCCTAATTGGCTAAAGAAATACTCCCCTCAGTTTTCCTCCCAGACTTTAAGGAGTCGACTAGATGTGTCAACTTTAGTCTTTTGCCTCAAATGGCTAAGGGTCGACTGACAGAATGCCAGTGTTTTCAAGGAATGCCCACCAACCACTTTTTTTCCTTGGGTGAATTTTGAGGTAGGTGAAACAGATATAAGCATTTTGCATCAGTATTTTGTGAATAAGATATGCCTTGTCCTGAAACCAGGGACCAGAGTCTCACCCTAGAAATGTAAGCTACTATCTTTAAAACTGGCACTGAGTGAAGAAGAGAGTGGGACATGGATACATAAAATTTCCACAAAGCTTTTCTATTATTTTAAAGTCATCTTTTTTTATTCAACATTTATTTGGTTATGGTGATTCTTTGACATTTTTTTTTTAGTTTTGATACAATTCTGCTTGATTGTCAATGTTTCTGTTGGGACAAAGGAGCTGTGGCTACCTATTTGCCATCTTATTAATATCTTTCCATTGTGTTTGAAATATTTGTGTCTATATATTTATATTTTACAGTTAATTGAGTGAATGTTTACACAGATCAGTTTTTTTATTCAACATTTTGTACACAACTTTTTTCATGTCATTTATTCCAATACCCAAGATGCACAACAACTTATACTACCTCCTTCCTGTGTTTCCTGTTTCTATCCTCCTGCTTTCTTATCGCTTCTGAAATGTATCTGTGGTAGTTACATCATATCACGTCAACTTGATAAATAAGTTTAGGGGTGGAGTCTAGCCTGTCATTCAGGTTACAGCTTGATGATGCCTTATTGTGGGCGTGGCCTTCTCATGAGGATTCTGGGAATTTCCTCTCTTTCTCCCTGGAGGTGGAACACACTCTCTCTCTAGTTCGCCTTCTTGCTGTTAAGACACTCAGAGAGCTGGAGGAGCCACATGGAGACCCAGGCCAGTGCTGAAATGACTCCACCGGCATTGGATCCACAAGAATTTTCACCCATCAGCTTGTGATTTCACTGCATTAGTAACATTATATGTGTCACATGACTCTGAAGAAGAATTATTTGTAGACTAGTATCAGACATATGGGCTAATATTGGACTTATGGACTTGATCTGGACTGGGCTGGGATGTTTTCTCAGTATCCAATTGCTCTTTGATACAAAGCTCTCTCTTACACATATATGTCTCTGGATTTGTTTCTCTAGTCAACCCAGCCTAACACATTATCCTTGGGTAAATTCTGCCCTTTTAATATCAAATGGTCAAATTTTGATATCAAATTATTCTATGGTGTTGCACACCTCCTTAGTGTTATTGTTCTCCAGATAGGCCTATCTATCGTTTGGCTGAAAATTGAACCATGGTGTGAATTGATTTCCAGACCTAAAGGGTGTTTATGGGGCATGAGTCTATGGGTTGAGTCTCATGGATTCTATATGTCTCTATATGACCAGTAAGTCTAATTATTTTTTTTAATGATTTTGAGTTTTGTTCTGCATTTGTCTCCCACTCTGTACAGGACCTTCTAGTGTGATCCTTCCCAGAACACTTGATAATGGTAACAAAGCAACATCCAGTTTGTTTGCTCTCCAGGTCATGGAAGTTGACATTCAAATAGTTCATTAGTCCACTGGACTATTGCTTCTAAGTGTCTTCAATTTTATTTACTCTTTCTTCCTCCATATAAGGAGAGACAAACAGTTTCACGTTAGACGACCATTCACAAGCTTTTGAGACCCAGCTGCTATTTATCAAAGTAGGATTTAGAACATTGGAAAATGATATTTAATTAGATAATATTTGTTGAATACTTACTGTGTGCTAGAGACTGTTTATTATTGTATTTCATTCTCACATAAACTTGTGAAGCAGACACTATGGCTATTCACGTTCCACAAATGAAGAAACTCACTTCAAGCAGTAGAGTAACTTGCCCAAGATGCTGTCGCTGCAACTCAGATGAACAAGCACTGAAATCCAATCCTGTGTGTCTCCTTTGCTTTCTGTCTTAGGGACCATGACTTAGATCTTCCCACATGGCCACGCTAGCTCCGGATATAAAAATATGAGCGCTGCTATTAAGAAACTGGCACTATTAAAAAGAGGAAGGATGGAATTCTTTTTTCCATTGGCTATTTAAATTATTTTTAGTTTGCTGACTCGTGTACTTTTCTTCGCTAAGTAACTTCAGGAGATGGATATAGTCCATTTAAACAAAAAGCCTCATTGGCTTCAATATCTTGTTGTGGACAGTACTTAACACTTTGTAGCCCAGTCTCTTGCCACTTTCCGCATAACACAGGGGGACATGAGGAGACCTTGGGGGATGAGGCTGCCTCTCAGGGAAATCGGTCCAAAATCAAAGAATAGGCCCTATCAAGATTGGCCTTCCTGTGTTGAAAATTATCAAATGGCTTAATTTTATTTTGTTTCTTTTCTTTCTTTCATCTATTTTTAATGCAAATCACCTTGTTTAGAGTGAAAAGGGTGGTCAACAGGAGCATATCAATACCTTTGCATATCTTTTCCCCAGCCTAGAATCGGGGAATCACTGAATTCACTGTTGTGGTGTTTCTCCTGCTTGTCAGAATGTACACTGGAAACTTCATATATTTATTGAAGCAAAAAACATTTGGGAGTTAGCTTTATTGTTGCTCTTTCTCCTGATGAGGACACTGTTATCCAGAGAGTTTAAGTAATTTGTCCAAGATCATGCAACTAAAAAGTTAGAAGATCAAGGTTAAAATCCAGGTCCTTCTGAGACCAAGTCCAGATACAGACTCAGGGCTACCTCTGGCAAGAAGGGTGTGCCTCCACTACATTCCAAGGACCTACAGCAATTGTTGCTGTTGTTAGGTGCCTGTGAGTTGGTTCTGACCCATTGCAAGCTTACGCACAACGCAGCGAAACACTAGCCGGTCTTGCGCCATCCTCACAACTGTTCCTATGCTTAAGTCTGTAGTTGTAGCCACAATGTCAGTCCGTCTTGTTGAGAGCCTTGCTCTTTTTCACTGCCTCTTTACTTTACCAAACAGGATGTCCTTCGCCAGGTACTGGTCTCTTCTGATAGCAAGTCCAAAGTATGGGGGATGAAGTCTCGCCATCCTTGCCTCTAAGGAGAACTCTAATTCAACTCTAATTTCTTCCAAGAAAGATCAGTTTGTCCTTTTAGCAGTTCATGGTACTTTTAATATTCTTCTTCAGCGCCACAATTCAAACACATCAATTCTTTTTTGGTCTTCCTTATTTAATGTCCAACTTTCACATGCATATATAGCAATGGAAAGTACCATGGCTTGAATCAGGTGCACCATGTCTTCAGAGTAACATCCTTGTTCTTCAATAGTATAAGGAGCAGCAGATTTGCCTAATTAAATGTGTCTTTTGATCTCCTGAATGATGCTTCCATGAGCATTGGTTGTGGATCCATACAAGAAGAAATCCTTGATAGCTTCAACATTTTTTCTTCCATGTATGACCAGGTCACAATTAGTCCAGTTGTGAGAATTTGTGTTTTCCTTACCTTGAATTGTAATCGACACTAAAGACCATAATTCTCGATCTTCATCAAGTATTTCAAGTCCTTCTCACCTTGAGCAAGCAAGATGTGTCATCTTTATAGCAGCTGGTTATTAATCCTGCTGCCGCACGCTCCTTCATATGATCCAGCTTCTATTAACCCTGTCACACATGTTTCCTGATTTTAAACCATGAGTATTCCTTGTGCTGTTTGAACAATTGAGTGTGTTCTTGATGTCCTCCCACAGCTTGTGAGGCCTTCTCTCACTAGTGTTCAATGTGTCAAGTGTGTTCTTGAGTTGTTCTCAGAATTCAGGTGGGATCAACTCCAGGGAGTAACTTGGCTAACATGGACCTGTTTTAATTTCTTCAGCTTATCCTGAACTTACATATGAGCAACTGATGGTCTGTTCCATTGTCAGTCCCTGGTCTGATTTTAGCTACTGATATTGAGCTTCTCCATCATCTTCCCACAGATGTGGTCAATTTGATTTCTGGGGGCATCCATGGTAGTCACTTTTTGTCTTGTTGGAAAACATATTTGCTATAAACATGTCATTAGTTTTGCAAACTTCTATCATGTGATCTCCAGCTTCATTTTTGTTACCAAGTCCATATGTTTCAATCACTGTTCCTTCCTTTTTGTTTCCAACTTTTGCATTCCAATTACCAATAACTATGAATGCATCTTGATTGATGTTGGATCAATTTCTGACTGAAGTCATTGGTAGAATTCTCCAATTTCTACATCACGACCTTTTGTGCTTGGTGCATAAATTTGAATAGTAGTTGTATTAATTGTGATTTCCTTGAAGGCAGATAGATAAAATCTTTTCACAGACACCATTGTACTTCATGATTGATTTTTCAGTGTCCTTTTGACACTGGATACCAAGTCATTCCTCTTGATTGTGTTATTCCCAGCATAGAAAATCATATGATTTTTTTATTCAAAATGGTCAGTCCTGTCCATTTCTGCTCGCTGGTGGTTAGGGTGTCGATTTTTATAAGTTCCATTTCATTTGCAACCACTTTCAATTTTCCTAAATTCCTACTTGGCACATTCCAGGTTTAATCATTAGCAGATGTTTGTAGTTGGCTTTCTTTACCTTGAATAGTGCCCCATCAGCAAATTAAGATCCTGAAGCCTGATTCCCACAGGCTTTACCCCACTCATGTCATCGTGATTGACTCCACTCTGAGAAATCAACTCCTCCTCAGTCACATGTTGAGTAGTCTCTGATCTGAGGGGCCCCTCCTCTGGCACTGTCTCCGAAAACCGTCTGCTTCCATTCCTTAGGCTGTCAGTATCTGACAGAGTCTTGAAGCTATACCCAAGGTTTCTCTGACTTCTCCCTCTGAACTGGGGAGTCGAATTGTTCTTCATTGTCTCTTCTTTGTCTGCAAGCTGCACTGAAGCCTCTTCACATCGGGTGACCCTACTGGCATTTGAAATATCAGTGATGTCACTTCCAGCTACACAGCAGCACACAAGCCACCACAGTATGACAGACAGACAGACACATGGTGGGCCTAACACAATAAATGCTGGTCAATGCATGACTGAATACATAGCGGAATCCCGATTCGGAGCTTGCTCCATCACCTGCTCAGGTCATTGGGAGCTGAGGTGTGTCTTGTGGGCATTCTCCCAAAATGACGTGCTAGAAACAGAGTTGACATCTCTTGAACTGCTCCCTCTAACAGTTCCATAAGAAAAGTTCATCAAGAAAGAGCATTCTCATGTTGGTGTTATGCTTTCATTATTCTCAAAGCAAATTCTGGAAATAAAATATTTTATGGTCAGTCCTTGTGGATCCCGGGTGGTGAAGTGTTTGTGCGTTGGGCTCTGAGTTTCAAGCTTGGAAGTTAGAAATGATCAGCACTTCTTCTAGAGAAAGAAAGGGCTTTCTACTCTAGTACGTAGTTCCAATCGCAGACACTCACAGGGGCAGTTATACCCGGTCCTACAGAGTGACTGTGAGTCAGTATTATGAGTCGATGGCAGTGAGCTTCGTTTGGTGGTCAAACCCCACTGAGCAGAAGATGACTTGCATTTTGCAGTCTTATCCCTGTACTTAGATCATAGACAGGAGCTCCTCAGCTACCTTTTTTTAATTTCCTGAAGTCAGCTCCTCACACTCAGACCTTCTAGAACGGTGAAGAGTAGAACGTAGATGCCTCTGTCAGCATGGTGCACCCCATCACAAATATACCTAGGTTGGGACCCAGCTGTGCCTTCACTCATCTCAGTCTTAGTACCCTAATCTGCAGGCAGCGACAAAAATTGTTGTTGCTGTTAGGTGCTCTCCAGTCAGTTCTGACTCACAGTGATCCGATGTCCAACAGAACAGGACACCACCGAGTCCTGCGCCACCTCCCTCACGCTTGTTCTGATGTTTGAGCCCATTGGGCTCTGGGCAGCCACTGTGTCGTTCCATCTTGTTGAGCATCTTTCTCTTTTTCACTGCCCCTCTGCTTTACCCAGGGACTGACCTCTCCTACTATCAGGTCCAGACTACTTGAGATGAAGTCTTTCCAGACTTGCTTCTAAGGAGCATTCTGGCTGTACTTCTTCCAAGCGACATTTGTCCGTTCGTTTGTTTGGCAGTCCACGTGTGGCACGTTACTGTTCTTCGCAGCAGCACAATTCAAATGCATCAGTTCTTTGTCGGTCTCCTTAGTCAAGGTCCAGCTTTCACAGGCATATGCGATAAGTGAAAACACCATGGTGGAGACAGGCGCACCTTCATTCTCAAAGAAACACGTGTGCTTTCAACACTTTGAGGAGGTCTTGCGCAGCAGACTTACCCAATGCAATGTGTCCTTTGGTTTCTTCACTGCAGTTTCCATAAGCATTGATTGTGGATCCGGGAAAAATGAAATTCTTGACAAGAATTGAAAGTATCTTAGAGTTGTTGTAAAGTTTAAATAAGCTGATACATGTAGAGCGCTTTGGTACTTAAAGCAAATAAAAGTCATTACCGAAACCAGCGCTATCACCTCTCCCTCCTCCTTTTAGTGGAGCAGAGAATGACATGCGGTGTCATTGTAAGCTTTTGGTTTGTCCCTCCATATACCAAACTTGGAGAGAGTTATTAATTTTTGACCTGTATGCGGTTTGAACCTTACTTATGGTTAGTTAATATACGGGAGCAATCGACATTAAATGAACATTCATTCGTTCCCAGGAACTGAGTTAAATGCTTTGTATTAGATGGTAATGATTTCATCAGTGAAATAATCCCATGAAGTAGATATGATTATTATTTCATTTTACAAGCAAGGAAGGGAGAGCCACAATGTGTTTGAGTGACTTGGGTCTTGTAGGTAATAAGCTATGGAGGCTGATGTTGAACCTTACTGGATCTTTTTATAGTCCAACGAATGGTTATAATTCTCCTCCTTTCGAGATTGAGAGTGTTCAGGCTGTTGTTGTTCGTTATCACCCAGTAAGCTCAGACCCATAATGACCTTGGGTATAACAGAAGGAAACATTGCCCAGTCCTGTGCCATCCTCCTGATGGTTGGCATATTTGGGTGCACTATTGCATCTCAGGGGAGCAATGAAGGACAGAGCCAGAATTCAAGTCCAACTTAGCTCGATGTGCTCTTCTCTGTGGTCTGAAGCGTCCCCCGGGAATATGAAGGAGGGCGAGGCTGCTCTTGAAAAACCATGAATGGCAGCAGGTGCCTTTTCCAGCCTCCGAATTCAGTCAACGCACAACAGAGGCGGGGGCTTGAGTTAGATGGTCACGTTTCAGAGCCGACCAGAGGAACTGCCACTTGGAGCCTTCTTTGTATTTTGAGTACGTAGCCTAATTAGACATTGCCTTAATTGCAAGATTTCCATATGGCCCGTGACTGCCGTGCCACTCTGTCTGGGCATAAACACGTCCATCAAGGGAGAAGCAAAGTGTGGCTGTCACTTGGCCCCATCATTCCCTTCGCTTGCTCGGCTGCAGTTCCTCTGGGGACGTAGCTCCACCTTCCTCTGTTAAAGTGCTCTGGGGCCCACATTTTAATCAAAACCGTACCTGCCTCGAGTTAAAAGAGTAGGGGCACAGCTCAAAAGTGATTAAATTTAATAACTAAACGACCAGGAAACAGTCTGCTTTGTAATGCATAATCTCACCAGATATTTATTTTTTTCATCATGTGGCCACCTTCTATATGCGATATTGGGACATTTTATTAAAAATGCCATTTATTGTAACTGCTGCAATAAGAGAAATGCATACTTTTTTTCTCCCCTTCTCCCCTCTGTGTTAAAGGCATTTGTGGTTATTAAATTACTCTTGAGTCGAGGAATGCCTGTCTCCAAATTTACTCTACTGTATTTCAATAAAATGATCTCAAATGTTTATCCTCTCAGCAAATACTCACCCAGAGCCACCCTGGGCCCAACACCACATGAGCACGGGGATAATGAGATGGAGCAGACAGTCCCACCCCGCCTCTGGGAACTCATGGGATTAGGGACTCAGGAGGTGGCTGACACAACTCACAACATAACTCAGGCTCTGGTGCCCAGGGGTCATTCAGTGAGTTCAGGCTCACAAAATGAATGAAGACATGAATGAAGGAGCCCCAAACCACGCCTGTTGCCATGGAGTGAGTTGGGACTCATGGTAGCCCCATGTGTGGCAGAATGGAACTGTGCTCTAGAGAGCGTGCTTGGCTGTAAACAGATCATGAGACCTTCCCCCAAGATCCCATTGGAAACGTTAGCCGTGGAGCACAAACCACTTGCACCAATGAATGAGTGGAGCTGGAAAAAAATGAGAGCACAACAGTGTGACAGGCCCAGGATTGAAACCACAGGGTTACAAATCCACACCCAAACGCAAACTCATGTGTCAAGTCAATGCTGACTGATAGCCACCCTCCAAGTCAGACTGAGGGTTTCTGAGGCTGTTCATTTTGTTTTTGAATCATTTTATTGGGGCTCATCAACTCTTATCACAATCCATGCATCCATCCATTGTGTCAAGCACATTTGTGCATTAGTTGCCATCATCATTCTCAAAACATTTGCTTTCTACTTGTGCCCTTGGTATAAGCTCCTCATATTCCTCTCCCTCCCCCACCCCCTCTCCCTCACAAACCCTTGATAATTTATAAATTATTATTATTTTGTCATGTCTTATACTGTC
>NW_022104341.1:79319943-79329012 GCF_000313985.2 Echinops telfairi
ATGTAGATCCCTGTAATCGGTTCCCCCTTTCCACCCCACCCTCCCTCCACCCTCCTGATATCACCACTCTCACTACTGATCCTGAAGAGATCATCGGTTCTTGATTCCCTGTGCTTCCAGTTCCTATCTGTACCAGGGTACATCCTCTGGTCTAGCCAGATTTGTAAGGTAGAATTGGGATCATGATGGGGGAGGAGGGTGGGGAGGAAGCATTTAGGAACTAGAGGAAAGTTGTATGTTTCATAGTTACTATACTACACCCTGACTGGCTGTCTCCTCCTCACTACCCTTCTGTAAGGGGCTAGGACGGATGTTTGCAAGCTCTCTCTACACACAAATCTTTGTTGTCATCTGTCTCTGCCAAAAGGCTCTCCTTGATTACATTGAGTCCATCCTTTCAATCTCCCCATGTTGATCTCAAGTTCTCTTCCTCTATTTTTCTCCCATCCTGAAATATTATTTGAATATTGTTTTGCCTCTCCTCTCCCCAACAAAAATATATGCTTCTGAAAAGAGACTGGCAGACAATAGGGGCCCCAAACCCAAAGTTGAATAAAAGAATGGATAAAGAAATGAATAATGACTGAAAGAGTTCAGGGTGTTCTCAGCACTGCAAGCATTTCAGTGTAGGTCATGGAGTTCAATTCTTAGTTAGTCGCGCCTGCTGACCTGCAAGTAGGGTGGCTGGAACCAAGGCCTTATGTGGCAGGTTAAGGAGCTAGACGTGCTTTGGGGTCTGGCTTTGAGGTGATATCAGAGAGATATTGGAGGATATTGAGCACAAGAGCAACCTGGTCAGGTTGATGGTTCAGAAGGACCCAACTAATGGAATTTTAGATGATGAACGGGAAGTTGAACTGAGTAGGAAAAAAGTCCAGGAGGCTGGTTTAATGGTCGTGGCAAAAACCATGGAAGATGAGAGCAAAAAAGGTAGTGATGTGGATGATGCAAGTGGGTGGGGCAGACGGTAAAAAAATCTATCTATCTATCTATCATCTATCAATCATCTATCTAAGGATAAAATCACTGTGGGTTGGTGGCTAGAGGTCAAAGCTGAGGAGAGGAAGACTTGGGACTGACCCCCTTTTTCTTACATGACTGGACAGGTGGCTGGTGCTGTCACTCACTCTGATGGGGACTCCATGTTTGTCCTCACCCGGGGGCACTGTGGCATGGCCGGAGTGAAGCACTTCATGTAAAAGAAATCACTGGTTGAAGCACCTTGTTTAAAAGCAACATCTACAGATGGGTGTCATGTGTGGGGACGCTCATTGAGCCCTGCATGTGCAGTTGGCAGAGCTGTCTTTAGATTAGATAAATCCGAATGTACAGCCTGTTCATGCCCAAATGTCAAGCTTTAGCATACCATTCCCTTAGAGACAGCCACTTGGTAAGGGAAGAAATACAGGCTTCTTCATTCAAACAAAGAGGTGTGCATCCTAGTCCCATTTGAATATGACTTGGTCAGGGTATTTGCTCCTCCTACACCTTGGTTTCTACTGCAAAATGGGAATACTGGCGATATCAACCTCCAGAGCTTTAATGAAGGCAGTTGAACACATGTGAGCGAGCTCGGTAACCCGGGAAGGGCTATTAAGTTGAAAGATCCCAGGAAAAGTTGCCGTGGATAAGAGAGCAAGAGTAGGCAGGCCGGCCTGCAATACCAGAACAAAGTGCTGCTGGCACAGGGAGAGGAGGTAAAGGAGCACAAGCAGCCTTGCTGGAGCCTCTTCCTCAACCCCTTGAAGCGGGTCCAGCTGCAGCTGATGCCGTTGGCATGACCTCAGTCCCTGCCCACTACGTAGCATTCCCCAAGCCCACTCCCTCTAAGCCCTGCTGACCCCTTCTAGAGAGGGCGGAGGTCCCTCAGGCACAGAGGATTGTTGAGAGTTCGCCATTGGAAACTCTTGCTGTCGGGGAATCTCTTCCTGACCCTCATTTCTGTGATGTCCTAGGCACCAGCTTCTCCAATCAGTTCTGTGCTTCCTTGCTGCTTACGCAGGCCCAGCAGTCCTCCCTGCTCCCATTGCTTTCTATCCAGAGCAAGCCCCATAGCCATGGCCACCTAGGGAACATTGCCCCCGTGGCCCCCCTGCCCGTTACCTGGCTAACCCTGAGAAGACTTTTTCCACCCTCCCATTTCTGGGCCCGCGTCTGTCCTTACTCCCCGTCTCACCTCAGGCACCCTCTTTCCTAGAAACTCCCTGAATCCCAAGGTCATCTAAATGTGCCACCTGCCAGGGCCCTGCTCACACTGGGTGATTTACTTGTCTCTGTGTCTGCCTTGCCCACCAGGCCTAGGCTTTCTGCAGGACATGGACCATGTCTTGCTCCCCGTAGGTCCCACTGCCAGCACACAGCTTAATGTAGTGTGGTGTCCGCCGAGTGTACTGAGTGGCTCTGGCTGGTGAGGATTGTCCCCGGAGGGGGCAAAGGAAAAGATAGTTCCCAGGACGATCACAGTTCTTAGAGCCCCAAACTCACTATGATTGAGTTGATTCAGGATAGCATCATGACTGGCTTTCCCAGGATATACATTTTTATGGAAGCAGAAAGCTTTGTCTTTCTCCTAAGAGCAGCTAGTAGGCTCAAACTGCTGAACTTGTGGTTCGTAGCCCAATGTGAGACTGACTATGCCGCCAGCACTCCTTAGTTCTGACTTGGGCCAAGGAACTGTCCAGACCAGGCTGTGGGAATAACTTCCCTCAAGGTTCCCGGGAGCTGCTGTCTCCCTCCGGGTCCCCATCATGGTGTTTCTTGTGTGCGCTCTTGTTTTAACCCTATTCATGGGGGCCGAGCCACGTAATTGGATTGAGCAGACACTGACAAGGTCAATTTGACAATTTCATTAATCTTTTATTAAACACGAGCCCTGAGCTCCAGCCAGACCTGTCTGCGCGCCATCCCCAGAACGTGCCTGGCATATTCCCATCTCCCATGCCTCTGCCAGTCCAGACGTGATTGTCTGATGATGCCAATCCCCACTGAGTGCTTCCTGATGCAGGCTCCATGCGGAACAAGTGCCTTCACCTCTCAGACCTCCCCTGTGGGTAAATGAGTTGCTATTTCGTTAAGTACTTAGAGCAGTGCCTAGCCTGTGTTGAGTGTTCTGTGTGATTTTTTTATCATCATTATCACAAAAACCTTCAGAGGTAGAGACTACAATTTCCTTTTCCTAAGGAGGAAACTGGGGCCCAACGAGGGCAAACCCTCTGCTCCAGGTCTTATTCATGGAAACAAGGAGCACTGAGCAGTGGCACTGGAAAGGGAGAAGCAGGCCACGTCCTGCAAAGCCTGTGCGCTTGCTTTCCAGCATTTGGAGGGGACAATACTCACAAATGTGGCCAGCACACAATAGACCACCATCACTGGAGTCTGGAACCAGGGATGGAAGGACTGTGCCTAGGGAGCCTGTAAACTACACCCTACTTCACAGGGAAGGGGTGTTGAACTTCCTGGAGGAGCGGGAAGGAGCCTAGAGATTGGAGTATGTGGGATTCCGATAGACGCTTGGAGGCAGAAGAGCATCACAGAGCAAAGGACAGCATGGATGGTGTTCAGGGGTGCAGGGGAGAGAGGGAGGGGGTCCAGGAGGATGAGGGTGGAGAATTAGGTGGGAGCAGATTGTCAAAGGCCTTGGGAGGCCTTGGAAATGTTGCCAGCAAGGAGTCACAGAATCCAGCTTGCATTTGAGGAAAATCATTCTGGCTTCAGTGCAGAGGACTGGAGCGGACTGTTAGGAGCTCTTGTCAGAGGAACGAGGGTTCTGGCAGAGGGTCTGGGACAGGAGTGCTAGGACAGAGAGGCTGCAGGATTCTGAACCTTAGGACGTCATGGGCTGCTATGTGGGTTCTCGTCCAGGTCCAGGCATGCAACACAGTATCTACCCCAGAGCAGGCACCAACTACTGGGGCAAGCTTATCCCTGTGCTGCCTGGACCTGTTAATTGTGTACGGGGTGTTGTATGAGACCATTCATGACACAGCTAAACCTGGTGCGTGTGGTCTCTATGACCGTAAGAAGATAAACTGCGATGAAAAACCAAAAGTTAATGACTTCTCTGGTAAGGTCAGGGGCACGGGGTACCACAAACTCACACATGTGAACTGATAGAAGCAGAAGAGACCATTCATGTACTTGAGCAATTTGCTATGATGTCATTCAGACCCTGAGTTAGTCTCAACTCTGCCATGCAGCCTTTTCAGATATCTCTGACCCAGAGATCTCTACTCTTTTGCTGATCCCTGGTTACCCACAAGCACCCTGAAGAGTGTGGCCTGTAGCCACTTGTGAACGCCAGCTGATGGCCACGTCTGTGCTGGGCTGTGGAACCCAGAGGGGGATTACCAGGGTCTCTGTCTTGGAGGAATTTCAGGGTTGGAAGTGGGCTTGGGGTTACTGACACGAACACGGAGTGCCAAAAGTCTAAAGTGTCCCAAAGAGGAAACACAAGGAAGGTGTATGAGAGCATGTGCATCAGGGGAAGCCTGACCCAAGGGGGTGATGTTTCCACTGATCATCAAGGAGGCTCCGACACTCCGTACTTTGGTCCTCGATTGAAAAACTGCCTATGTCCTATTGCTCTTGTAGTTGGCTAGAGAACCCTTAAGGAAGTAGTGGATCCCAGTCTTATGCATTCAAGGGTCCTCCAAGTACAGGGCCTGGAAGTACCACATGTGATTTTAATTAGAAAGTTCTGGGACAATCGGTGGTGCCCCACTGGTGGGGAGAGAAGAAGAAGAAGGGATGGAGATGTCATGAATGGAAGTTCCAACACGGAGGAAACCTTAAAACCCAGTGTGACCAGTCTCTTCCTTGCTGTAATCTCCCATGACCCCTCCTGCCCTAGGACAAAATTCATTTCTTGGTTAGAACCAGAGCCCTTTTTAATCTGGTATATCCTTCCTCGTGCTCACCTCTCCCCGCCACAAAACACCCCACCCCACACCTCAGGTGCTGCATTACTTGGATACACCCAGGCTCATTCTGCCTTGAGGCTTTTTCTCTCCCCTTTGTCTCTCTGTTTTAGTTGGCAAGCACATCCTCAAAGGCATTTCATTGTCCACTGCAGTAGGAAATCATCCCGGGAGAATTTCACAGCTGAGCCGTGCATAGAGCCTGGTGTGCCCTGCAGCCCCTGCAGCCCTTCCCAGAGGCAGAGGCCCGAGCAGGTGGTATAACAAAGCAGGGACAGTGTGGCCAGAAGCTCCAATCAGATGGCCGTGGTGGGAAGTTAGACTTCTGGCTTCACTTTGTATGAGTCCAGTGACCTTAGCAACTTCTCGAACCTCTCTGTGCTTCTGGCTCCTTAAATGGGCGACAAAAGACCTCTCTAATGTGCTATTGCAAACATTAAATAAATACTTACCAAAGCTCCTAGAAGAATGTCTTGCAAGAGAGCAAATTAGTTACTGTGACTGATTTTTTATTTCAAAAGTGCTCAAATGAAAGGCAAGAAAACAAACACAAAACCCCACCCATGGTAAAGCATTATGAAAAATGCAACCATTATGAAAGAGCTGATGTTAGGACAGTGCATGCCTTTCCAGTTTTCTATTCCAGGTGCTTCATGTCTGTTGTAGGCTCATACCCAGAAAATCTACAACAATGACATTGTCCTATGTTCCCTGAGCAACATATGCAAATGCTGTAGTAGGCAGGGGCACTCTTTGAGTGGGTTTTGCAGCTACAGAGCCTAACTCAGAGCCTAGTACCAAAGAGATCTCTCCGGAAACCCTGGGGACAGACTGGGGAAAGGAAAGCAACAAGCCAGGCAGGCTCGAAGGCTTGGAGCTAAAGCAGCTGGCCCTCCATTCTCTCATTTTCTTGATAGACACCTCAAGGCTTAATGTAGGGAAGGGTTTACTTGAGGTGAAATTCAGATTAGAGCCCAAATCCAGCCTGCGTCTCCCCCGCTGCCTGTCCCCCCTCCCCGCCACCCACCCGAGGGAGCATGTGATCACTCTTCCCTTCATTCCTCCCAAAGTCCCCTTGGCTTCAGGTCAAGCCGCTAGTCTCAAGGCCTGATCTGTAGCCAGGTCAGGGACAGTCCTTCACCCTGGTCCTACCTGGCTTCTTGGCCTCCTGCAGCCCTGAGTTTTCTGGGAAGGCGGGATCTGACTTCCTCAGAATGCGCCCAAGACAGGAAGTGGAAGGGAAGCAGAGATCCAACCGTGGGGAAAGCCATCAGCAGCAGGGAAACTCCATTCTTGCGTCTCTAGCCGGTGGCAGGCTACTTCTTAGAGACCTAAGGTCCTTTGGGAGCCTGTCTTCCTAAAAGAAAAGATGAAACTTGAAACTCAACTCCTCCAACCAGGAAGTCTGTCGTCATGGAACAGGGTGGCAGACCATTATGCATCGACCTTGACTTGAAGTTGAAGGTGTGGACTTGAAGTTTCCAGGCAGGTTTTCCCTATACGTGGCAACTTCCCAGCTGGATTCAGTGGTGAGAGGATCCTGAGAAATTGTGCGTTATCCTGGAAAATCCCTTCATCTCTGTGATCTTCAGTTTGCACATCTGCAAAATGACATCAGCACTGTTCACCTCACAGGGGTGACTACATGAGCACATATGTAGGAAATGCTGAACCCATAGAAAGTACCCAGCTGATTCCCAGGCACCCTCCCCAACCTCCCGCCCACCCCCCAATGCCCAGATCATGAACACACTTCCTTTGGAGCACATCACTCTTGGCATCAAAGAGTAAAATATTGACAGGGACCAAAAAGGTGTCTCCATACCCACAGTGGGAGGACAGAACCCACCATGCCTAAGCACAGGAGGACCCGACAGGCAGCTTGGCATGACATTGACTTACACACTGGCCTTGGCGTCTCCCTGTCAGACCCTGGTTCAGGCTTCCTGGCCAGAGCCCTCACCTTGGCAGTTCCTGTTGGCAGCAGCAGCGTAAATACCCAGCTCTGAGCCTCTGAAATGACGGGCTCCATCCGGGGAAGTGCGCAGAGAGCCTGGGAGTTTCTGCTGAGGCTGATCAGTCTCTGTCACTGGCTGTTTCATAATTAAAGAGGCCATTTCAGCAGAACACTGACTCGCCCAGCACCAGTCCCAGAAATGCGCTCTGGAAGGGGATGCCCAGAATGTGTGAACTGTGCTGAGGACAGGCCAGTCGTAACAGACGCTCTCCCACTCCCTCTCTTGACTCTCCTGCTGCAGCTCTGATCGGACCTCTGAACTGAAGTTGGTTACAGCTCCTCTGAACTGGTTCAGTTCTTCTTACTAAGCCAACAATGAAGTCTTCAGGCAAGTTCGGGACCGGGGCTGGGATCTAGGAGAGATAACTGGTCTAGCCAGGGAGCTTCACTCAGAGACAGCCACAGAAGAGTTTCCATTGCTCTTCCCAAGTGAGCGTCCTAGACACTGAGTTCTCCTGAGAGAAGACTTGTCTCCAAGCAAGTGGACTATTCGTCTTGCTGAGGTTTGCCGTGGGAGGTGTAGGTTTTGGAGACAAGAACAGGAACTCCTGGTCATGTTTGAGATGCCCACTGGACATTCAATGAGAGGTGTTGAGCAGATATTTGGATTCTAGTCTAAATGACACATGGAAATCATTGACATGTTGTTGTTGTTGTTGTTAGGTACGGTTGAGTCTGTTCCCATTCATAAGGACCCTCTGTACGGCAGAATGAAACGTTACCTGGTCCCACGCCATCCTTACAATTATTCTTATGTTTGATCACATGGTGGTGGCCACTGTGGCAGTCAAGCCTAGTGAGGGTCTTCCTCTTTTTCGCTACCCCTTCTACTCTACCAACATGATGTCCTTCTCTAGGGACTGTTTTTTTGCTTTTTGTTTTCCTGATAACACATCCAAAGTACATGGGATGAAGTATTGCCATTCTTTCTTCTAAGAAGAAGTCTGACTGCACTTCTTCTGAGACAGAGCAGCTTGTTCTCTTGGCAGTCCATGGAACTTCCAGTATCCTTTGCCAGCATCCTAATTCAAACGCATAGATAATATGAAATGCCATTATATGGCTAAAGATCTCCAGAGGAATGACGAGATGAGCTGGGGAATTCAAGCTCAGTAACTTCATTCGTGCATCCATTCATTCATTGATGCATTATTTAATTTAATAAATAGGTAAATGTTTTCTACAATGTTTTTAATGTTGGTCCTTTCACAGAGAACATAAGAGTCAGAGTCTCAACCTCATGGGATTTTTATTCTAGTTGAGGAGACAGGCAATAAACAAAAGGACAAATATGGGCGCATTGGTAGTTCAGTAGTAGAACTCTCACCTTCCATGCAAGAGATCCACATTTATTTCCAGGTGAATGTACCTCATGTGTGGCTAATACTCATCTTTCAGGTTAGGATTATGACTTGCTATGATGCCACACAGGTTTCAGAGGACCTCCTAGCAGAGGTGGAGTAAGGAGAAAGGTCTGGTGATATACTACCAAAAGCCAGCCAATGAAAATCCTATGGATCACACTGGCCTGATCCGCAACTGATCTGTAGGACCAGGGAGCATTTTATTCCATTGTGCCTGAGATTGCCATGAGTCAGGTGCTGCCCATGAGCGCTAACAGCACAGGTAGTAATTAGTGATTTAAAGGAAAGTTAAAATAGGGGCTGCAATACAGTGGGGGTGAAAGGATGTGATCTTTAGAATGGCCTACATGGAGAGAGTCAGCGTGTGGTCACCTGGGCGCCCAGAGCTGTGTTCGAGGTGGAGGGGTCAGCAAGTATAGCGGCTCTGAGGCAGGGCTGCTTAGGTGACCTAGAGAAGCTGGTGGCAGGGGTGTCTGGAGTGATGTCCCAGAGGAGCAACGATGCAGATGAGAGCGCAAGAAGATGAGGTTGGTGACACACCCAGGATTAGGTGATACGGACCTTTCTTCACAACACCCTGGAAGTGTGAAGAAAAACCAATGCGGGATTTTGAGAAGGGGATTGACATGATCAAATTTATGTTTTGTGGAAACCACTCTGGCTCCTGTATGAAAAAGAGAAGCTAAGAGCAAGGATGGAAACACAAAAAGTTGTCAGGAAGCCATTACAATAATTCAGCTAGAGACGATCATGGCTTGGACTAAAGTGGTGG
>NW_022104341.1:79329979-79354000 GCF_000313985.2 Echinops telfairi
AAAAAAAAGTGGTTACATGGAAGATCTCTTTTGAAGGAGGGTGGATTTACCAGCAGGTTAGATGGGCAGTTGGGAAAGAATGAGGGGTGTCTTTGTCTTCTAGGGCTGTAGTAGCAGAATACCGCAAGTTACATGTTTTTTTTAATCATGTTATTGAGGGCTCGTACAATTCTTATCACAATCCCTACATATATCCATTGTGTCAAGCACATTTGTACAGTTGTTGAGATCCCAGCAGACATGCTCTCTCTTGAAGCTCTAGGCCCTAGAGTCAATGGAAAGACCCTTTCTTGTTTCCCCCCCATTTCCGTTAGCTCCCTGCAATCCTTGGTATGTAGATGCATTTTTACATAGCAGTCTGGTTTCCTGTTTTGTGAGACACTGCTCCGATTGCATTAGAAGCCACGCTGATCAGCTATGACCTCTTGTTAACTGGTAATGTCTTCCAAAGCCCTATATCCAACGACTATTATGTTCGCAGGTACCAGATGTTACCACTTTACCAGAAATTTTTGGAAAACACGCTTCAATTCATACAAAGGAATCAGATCAGAATCCACGTTTTTCAGTCAGAATTAATTATAATGGGGTTTGATGTGAGAGTTGCAGCTGTGGGAGGAAAGAAAGGAGCTCTCTCTTGGCTCCCTGGGGGAGTGTAGCCAATGTGTAGGTTCTAGAATTACTCCCTGGGTCTTTGTGGTCTTGGGAAACTTCCTCCTTTCTCTAAACCTTTAATGAAGTTGGTGATACCCCATGAAGTGCTGAGTAAGACACGGCAGCGGGAAGGAGCTCCATGAATGGTACCCGGTGCACCTGTTACCACTGGGCTGCCCCAGCCTTCTCAGCCCTCCCTGGATGCATGCTCCCTCCTTCTGCCTGCACTTTTCTGCTGCCACCCTCAGGCCCAATGGAAACCAAACCTTCTGGCCTGGGTTGTGGTTCATTAAGAGTCCGCTCTCTCCACAGGGGCAACTAAACATTGGCATAAGTAGTTTTCAAAGTTTTATTAGTTTTCACAGTTTTCAAAGCCATGTTACTATCCTGACCTCATGTCATCCTCATAATGACCCTGGAAGGTAGGTATTTTTATTCTCATTTCCAGATGAGGAAATTGAGGATGTCAGAGGCTCAGGACCCTTCTGTTCACCTTCTGATGTGAACAGAGTAGCTCGGTTGCTATGTAACCCCATCCAAGCATTCAACTCAAGTCCTAATGTCTTCAAAGGGCACCAAGAGCCCCTCTACACCACAGGCAAAATCACCAATTGGTCAGAAGGGCCTGGCAGCCAGTCAGCTAAAGGCCAGAGCTTTAGGAGACTCTAAGTTCAAACTGAATTAACTGGGCCAAGACAACACGAGTTAAAACAAAAAAAGTGGGGAAAAAGTGGGAGAGGGACTTTTGGGCTTCATTAGATGTTCAGAACTGGGACCAGGGTAGAGAAAAGACATAGGAGATGAAGCGTTCTTCTGCAAAGATCCGGACAAACCTGGAAAAGGCTCCTGGCTCTGGGTTCTAAGGGTCAAAGTGGCCACTTTGTGCTGCCACTTCATTGCACAAGGTCACACTGGACCACCAGATGAGCCTTGAGGAATTGAAGCTATGACTGAAGCTAGATCCAGGTTCGACCCCAGTTAAAAAGTGGGCCTAGGAGCAGTGCCCCAGTGGTCCTGAAGTCAGTTCATGGTTCAGTGGTGCCTCCCTAGGGAAGCGGGCACCACACACAGGTAGGAAATTGCCTCTGCTGCCCACCCAAGCTCAAGGGAGAAAGGCTGCATGTTCCGTCCATCTGTTTCCTTTCCACTGTGGGATTAGCTGCTTTTTGACTGTCTCAGACCAGGTGCCTTCCAGGAGCATGTAAAGTGGGGCCCTCTGGGAGAGTCCAGAGAAACCCTTTGAGGATAAAGACTTGGAGATGGGAGGCAGCATTGGGGCTCCTAGGCCATGCTAATCATAAGCTCTGCTCTTGGGCTTTTTTGGTCAAGGCCAAACATAGGCCCAGCGGTAGGGTTTCTCGCACTGATGACTATGAGATTTGGGGAAAAGTCACCAAATGTCTCTGTGCTTCTCTTTACTTGTTTCTTTCAATCAAAGTCAATACCAGCCTTTGTCGGCAGGCTAAATTAAGAGTAGTCGTTATGTCTACAACTGATGACATCATTTTTACATTTTGGATATTCACAAGACTTTTGCAGGATTTCAAAAAACCCAACAGTATCTCCTAGAGTAGGTGTTTTGATCCCTATTTTGCAATTGAGGATACAAGTTCAGAGAAATACACCTGCCTGCCATGGCAGTATCATGGTAAAGGAAAGATTTGGACCCAGCTACCCTTGCCTGAGAACCCACGACCTACCCGCTGCGTCTCCCGAAAGAGTGCTGCTTGATAGGGTGATGGAGCTCCATGGCTGCTGGCAGCAGAGCTGTGGGACGTGAACTGTTCATTTGGGTTATTCATTGAACCAGGATTGTCTTGGGCCTCTATTCCGTGTCTTGTTGGGTTCTAGGATATAATGTGAACAACAATCAGCTGTACCTGGTCTACGGAATGAGGTCAGCAGGCAGATCTCTTTGTTGTTATGGGATTTCACTAGTATCAAGTCCTCAATGATGGTGGGGGGGGCGCGGGGGTGGGGAGGCTACCTCTTTTTTCTATCATGTCATTCTTTCTCGTCATGCGAAGGCCACAGTTGTTGTATGCTATTAACATACACCCCCTTGCACCTACTTTGGGGAAGAACTTGCCTGCTGTGGAGTGAGAGAGAGGAGGCTTCTGACAGAGTCAGAAGATGTCATGACTCTGGAATGAAGAGATTTGAGCTCCAGACATAGTTTCACTGGGGAAGTCCTTTGACATTGATGAAGAATCGAGTCTGCACCCAGTTCTGTACTAGGTGCTTCAAATGTAAGATGGAATCCGAGTCCCTCCCCTCAAGATGCTTCCACCCTAAGAGTACCTCAACATCTGCTTGCATATGTCCACTAATATGTCAAAGGTGCTGGGATAGAGCATGGTCTATAAGCTCTGCAGAGGGAGGAAAATTCCTTCCTCGATGGACCTTACGATCTTGGAAGTCCTCGTGGTGGAGTTGGCCAATTGCTAAGACCTGAAACAAGACCCATCAGACATTCTAGGCATGAAGGACATGCCTGGAAGAGGGCAAGAGCCAGGCTTCTGGATGTCGCTTGTGCATGTGCAAGGCCTGTGAGTCTGTCCATCAGGAGCATCACTGATTTGTCTATATTCCTGGATGGGCAGCGGTCATGGGGATATGACTCTGGGAAGAGGAGGGGCAGACTGGAGAGGGCAGGCAGGAGCTCCCAAGAGACCATCCCTGGGCAATTGCCACTACCTTCCTCCTGGTGCCAGTTTTCTCTGGAGTTTGAAAGCCCTTCCCCAGAATGCAAAGCTTTGAGCTCAGCCACATCTGCTGGATCCTGTGAGTCACCCGCTGGCCCCAGATACTGCCTGAGCAGGTCTGGAAACTGAAACATAAGCCCTCCTCCCTTCACTTTAGGTCTTAGTGTTTCTTTAGTCCCCTGTTTTCCATCCAGATAGGCATCTCCTGGCTTGTCTTGGGTAGTCTGCTCCTTTTCCCAGATGCACTTGATAAGCCCCTTCCCTCTCTGGGCTTCAGTTTCCGTTTGAAACATGAGGACCATGCTCTACAAGCCATCTCCTCGTAGCAAATATGATTTGACCCCGGGATGACTCAGCTCCATAGACTCCGAGCTCATCTTGCTTAGCTTGATTTCCAGGGCTCTCCTCATCATCCCCCACCATTCCTTTCTTCACCCAACACCTAGCTTTTGAGTGCTCAGTGCACAACACAAATGCTTCCAGTGGTGAACAGCCAGCCTATGTTTTTGCCCTGGTGGAGTTTAGGTTCCGGTGGGTGAGACAGACAATAAAAAAATAAGCACATACTCGTATATAGTAAGATTTCAGGAACTGTTAAGAGTTAGAAAGAAAGTATACGAGACATGGCGCTATTCTTAGGGCCCTGAAAGCAAACATCAACAAAGTCAGTGGAAGGCATCACCATCACCTTGTCCAGAAAAAACTCGTCAAGTGAAATCAAAGATCAAGATGATGCTCATTTATTTTTTTTTATGTGAGGGGGATAGTGCAGTTGGAGTTCATTCCACCAGGTCAGACTGTTAATCAAACTTTCTATTTAGAGATTCTGAAAGGATTTCATAACAATATGTGACAAAAAAGGCCTAATTTGTGTCAGACAGGGAACTGGTTTTGCCACCACGAATATGCACCTGCTCACACAGTCATCTCAGCACTCCAGTTTTGGGCAAAAAAAAAAGAAGCATGCCTCTCTTGCCCCACACTCCTGACCTGACCTCACTGTATGCAATTTCTTTTTGTTTCCACAAATGAAGAGGGTCATGAAAGGACAGCGATTTGATGACGTAGAAGAGATGAAGGAAAAAAACGAGGGAGGTGCTGTCACCCATCCAAATAGATGAGTTTGAAAAATGTTTCCAAGAATAAAATCACAGATTTGACAAATGTAATAAGTGTAATGAGAGTACTTTGAAGCTGATAAGGTTTTGTAAACAAACAAACAAACAGCTTTGAGAAACAATCCAGTTTTGGGGGGTACCATCTCATATAGCCAGGTAAAGATAGTAGAAATGTAATTAATTAATTCCACAAACACGTATTAGGTCCCTACTGTGTGTCTGGCACCGAGTGGCACTGTGAGATGGGGATTCCTTGACTGACCTGCTTTCCCATCACCCCCTAACCCTCTTCTCTGTGCTCCAGAGAATACATGCTCTTCCCTCCTTCCTTCCTTCCTTCCTTCCTTCCTTCTCTTCCCTGTCTCCTTTCCTTTCCTCCCTTGTATATTTCTTTTTTCTATCTTCCTTTCCCTGCTCATTGTGCATGCACCTTAGATGGCTACTCTCAAGCTTTAAAGTGGGATGTAGAGAAGGAGGAGTGGAGGTGGGAAACAGCGGAGGTGGGGGAGGCATGGGGATCAATGGTGTTGAATTGAGATTGGAAAGGAGATGAGACAAAATGTGTATGCTTGTGAAGCCGATGGTCTGCTTTGTAAACCTTTGCCCAATTCATAGTGAAAAGGGAAAAATAAAACACAACCATGTAGGCCTAGATAGAGAATGTGTCAAGAAATAATGGCTTCACAGTTTTGATAGCTTTGTTTAATAAAAGTTTCTATGACTTTGTAGCAATACTTCTTTACTCTAAGGCTACCATTTACTAGCTACGTGGGCTTGAGCAAGTGACAACTTCTCTTGGTTTAGTTTCCTTATTTTTAAAATGGAGGTAACAGAAGGATCTGTTTCTCAAGATGAAAATTGTTAAACAGTCAGTGGAAAAATGGAATTAAAAGACAGGCATTTTTTTTCATAAGCTTTAGCAAGCCCCTTTATATAACTGAAGGCTTCATTATTATTTTTTCTACTTTTCCTATTTAATTAAGAATGTCATTAAATATAAGATTTTCTTTGAGTATAGCTTTGACAACATTCTAATCATTTAATAGATTATTTTATTATTTTCTAAATATTTTATACTTGTGCGTTTTAATTCTTTGATATAATACCTTCATAAAATGCTTTTAATCTAGATATAACAGTTCATGCAGATGCTTTTTTTGTTGAAATATCTTTACTAATATCTGGTTTTAGTCTTCATAGTGAGAGAGGGAAAATTATATATATTTGTATTATGTAGAACTTATCAAATTATTCTGTTCATAACATGCAAACTTATCGCATCATTACCTCAACCTCAGTTATTTTATTCAAATATTCTTTCTTCATTGTTTTCTTCATTACCTTTGTAATATTTATTACATGTAAAATACTATTTATTCATATTTTAGAAACTTCTTGGAAACATTTCATTATCTTTTCATGCCACTTTTCCATGAACTTTTCAGGTCCCCTCCTCTGTAAGTTATGAAGCACAGTCATATAATGACTGTATATAAACTCTCCAGTCAAACCAAGAATTCGACATTAGCAATTACCTCGATGGATTGGTGGACTATCACTTTGCTTACTCTCAGAGGTCAAAGTCATCCTTCATTTTGTGTGTACTGTTCCTTGTTTTCTAGGTGTCCTTTTCTATCCCCTAGGTATGATTGTCCAAAATGTGGAGCAATCTAATAGGAATCTTATTTATTAGATTTGCCATGCTGTGTAACTTCCTGATACTATTTCGATTGCTGTCTCCTTGAAGTCCTAGTAGGTCTTGGCTTTCGGGGTGCTTGTTTCTATGTGAGTGTTTTGTTTCAACACGTTCAAACAAGTTACATCTTCAGTCTAGACCTTGCCTTTCGTACATCTAACGTGACCAAGCTCTTCCTTAATAAGTGATTTTGCCTTGAGTTTATTTTGTTACTTACATTGTCACCTCTGCTTTCCCTTTAACTGTGTTTACCTGAAATATTTGGGAGATTCCTTTTTACCCTTATTATTTAAGGCAGTCCAAAACATAGCAGATGGTTGGTTATGTTTAAGAAGTTGTGATCTGAGATCAGATTGGGTTTTAATCTCCAGTGTACTGTTTATTAGCTGCTGGCCCCAGGACAGGTTATTTGGGTCAAGCGGAAGCTGTTTCTCCTGTACAATGGAGGGGACACTATTTCTCCTTCAAATTGTTACAGTGAGGATTGAATGAGATGACCTATATGAAATGATCAGCACAGTGCCCTGCACGTGGAAAATATGCAAGAAATGTTAAGTATATTGATTACACTTTAGTAAGGTGCACATAATTTAATATTTCCATTTTAGTCTAAGGATGTTAGTTTTTCAAAATAATAATCTAAGTTGCTTATAATAAGTTCATATCTGATCAATGTGATTTTAATTCTGTCAACCAATTTAAAATTCTTTTTTTATACTCGAACAATGTTTTCTCTGTTTTGCTTTTCTAAACTCTGTTTCCTTTGTTTATATCATTCGTATTAATTTAGAAGTTAAAATCTCTTTGTAATTTAATTCCCTAATAGCCTGCTTAAAATGTATGTTATACAGTTACATCTCCACCTCTCCTATTATAACACTCTGGAACAAAGAAATACATTTTTACTTCTCTTTATGCAACATGGAATTTCATGTGCTTTTCTTTTCCTTATTATCCCCTTCAATATAGGACAAATCTTTCTTCTGGTGTCTAGTGCTAAGGGAAAATCTGGAACCAATTTTATTTTTGTTCATAAATTTCAACTCATTTTTCCCCCCTGGATATTTGTGTATTATTTTCTTGAATCTTGAAGTTCATTCTCCCAAGATCTCACTAGTTAGACGTTTGTTTTTTGCTGCTGGTATTTTATTCATTAGTATTGCTAATAACACTGACCTCTTTGGATCGTTTGACTTCCATTGGCATTAGCTTAAATTTACTTCCATTTTTGTTTTACTTAAGTGCATTTCTATTATATATTTGTCATTTTTATTATATGCCCCCCTAGGAATAGTGGTCATTCTTAGACTCTAATTCCAGTCTTTTCTTTTTTAAAATACTTTTATTGGGGGCTCTTGCATAGTCTTCTGTATTTCTCGTCTGCTTTCTCATCTTTTCTCTCTGGACTCTTAGGAAGAAATCTGTTCTCATCACTGATTCAGTTTTCTGCAGTATCGATTCTTTTCTTTTATATCATTCCCATAGGAACTTTAATTTGGCACTTCATTTAGTGTTAACTTGCCATTTCCTCTTATTTCCACCAAGTTTCTGCACCAGTCTGCCTTTATCTCATCCTACCTCCTGCTCGTCTTAGAAACCAAGTCCTTTTGCATCTTTAAAAATAAAGTTTTCAAGCAGCTTTATTGAGATATAGTTTACATACCATAGAGTTTATCCATTTGCATTGTACAACTTAATGGTTTCTAGCAAATCCACAGGGCACCACCATATGTAATCTAGTGATAGAGCACTACCATAAATACATAACTCATGTATGTAAGCACCACCATAATCTAATTTTAGAACAAGACTCTAAGGGAGACTGTGAATATTAGTAGTCACTGCCCATTTCTGCTCTCCCTTCCTGCCCACTATACAGTTCAGCTACAGATAACCACCAATCAATCGACTTCTTATCCCCATGGGCTTGCCTGGTCTATATATTTTAGATAGATATAATCATGCAATATGCAGCTCTTGTGTCTAGCTTCTGTCACTTATCATGATTGTTAAGGTTCATCTACATTACCATCTGTATTAATACTTCATTCTATCTTATGTGTAAATTATATTCCATTATATGAGCATACCACATTTTGTTTATCCATTTATCCATGTTATCCACATGATGAACTTTGTGGCTTTTATGAATAATACTGCTATGAACATTTATCTGCAAGTTTTTGCGTAGATATGTTGAGTATAATTTCTCTTGTCTTATGCCTAGAGGAGTAGTGGCTAACATCAGGCTGCTAACTACAAGGTCAGCGGCTTGAAACCTGCAGGGGCTTCGCAGGACAGCGATGCAGGTATCTACTCCTGTAGAGATGCTGTCTCAGAAAGAAGGTCGTTTGACCTGCCCTAGAGGGTTGGCTATGGGTTAGAATTGACACCATGTCAGTGAATTGATTTTTAAAAAACAGTTTTATAGGGACATAATCCACATATCATAAAATACAATAGTTCAGTCATTTCAAGAAGAGTTGTACAATCATTACCACGATCGACTTGAGAGCAGTTTCTTCTTTCTTGTGCTCCTTGTTAATAGCTCCTCGTTCCCTCCCAGCCTCCCCTGCCGTGCCTCCAAGGAATCATGAATCCAGGTTTGTTTCCATATGCCTAGAAGTGGAATTGCTGGATAATATGGTTAACTTCTTGAAGAATTGCCAAGCTAATTCTAGCACAAGTTCTAGAAAGTGCTGCCCCAGTTTCATTTCCTCCAGCAATATATGAGTTCTAATTTCTCCACAGCCGTTATTACCTGTCTTTTTGATAATAGCCTTTCGATGGAGTGTGAAGTGGTATCTAATAGTGGTTTTAATTTGCATTTCCCTGATGGATAATGTTATTGAGCATCTTTTCATGCACTTATTGGTCATTTGTATAGCTTCTTACATATTCCAAAGCAGATAATCTCTGAAATGTTTTCCATTTCTTCTCAAATGTTGCTCTTCCTCCAAGTCCTTAGGGCAATGTTACATCATCCTTTTTCTGTAGTCTCGTTACAACGGCCTCATGTTTTTCTTTGGATGTTGTGCTTTGTTTTGTTCTGTTCTGTTTTCTCTAATCAACTTTAAAGAGGGGCGGTGTCTTCCCAGAACAACACTTACAAATGGCAGTGGGTACCTGGGTGGCTTGTGTTCTCCGTACACTTCCCTTGTGGACATGGTTCCTTCAGATCATGATGCGGGGTTAGCAAGAGGGGGATGCTACTTGTCTTTGCTTGTTCTCCAGGCCAAACTTCTAGATTTCCTGACTTTAGAGTAGATGTACTTAATAATTCTTCCTTGCCTAGTGTAGGACGCACAAGACCCTTTCCCCCAGCACACACTACTTCCAATGTGCTTCTTGACTTCCCCTTCCTGTCCTCACTGAGCTACTGTATCCTGAGTCTTTCTCATCTGTATTGTCACCTGCCAACTTCCATAATAAACTCCACGATCGTGAGCCTCCTTTGTGAGCTCCGCGTGTGGCCACTGCAATGAACGATTGCACCCAGCTGCCGAGCAGAGTGCTGCGTGAGACAGAGCGTCCCCCAGCTCAGCACAGGAACCCGTCTCCAATGGGTGCTCAACGACTATTTGGTGAGTGTAGGAAACCTTGTACAAAACAGGGCAGAGAAAAGACCCTCAGTAGAAAATCAAAGGAGAATTTGAAGTCAGTAGTAGGAATCGTCAAGCCTACAACACACTCAAATCCGTAATGTACGTTAACATCTAGTATCTGATATAATGCTAAAAACAACCTGGAATCTGGCAAGATGGATATTATTATTCTCAGTTTTCTGATGAAGAAACCAGGGTTCAGAATGAAGCAGCTAACTACCCTTAGTCACATAGGAAGTCAGGCGTAGAAATATGAACCTTCAGTTTAGAGCTGATAATGTGGTTGAGAAGAGAAGCAACTGATGTCTGAAGGGCCCAAAGAAGTCCTTCCGGAGGACTGGAGCTGGCCTTGGGGTTTGGGGAAGGACAGCAGAGAGGAATATCCCAAGCAGGAGGCAGTTTGAACAAAGACTTGATTGTGGCCAAAGAGGCCTGAGTAGATGGACTAAAGATTCCCAAGCACTCTTGGGACAAAGGATTTCCAACCACTTTTGAGTGCAGACAGTCAAATCCTCCCAAAAGATTCACGCTCGCACTTTGCCTGAGAGTCTAGATCTCAGTTTCTCCCTGATCCACTGCCTTTTTACTAGTATTTTGTCTTCATTGCTGTGGAGGAAGGTGAAGGGACAGAAAAAAGACCACGAGGTCAGACTTGCTTGGGTTTGGAAGCTGAATTCTTCACTTACTGCACCATTTGCTTAGAGAGGTCTTTCTACCTGAGATTCAATTTCCTCCCAGGGATAATCACGTAGGACTACTGAGTTTCATAAAGGTTAGGAGAGATAAAGGCTCTACGGTCCATGCTATATAGTAGGCGATGACAACTTCTTAGTCCCCTTCCTTTTCTCCTGGGTTCTTTACGTGATAGATGACCCCAGGAACTGGGCTCGCCATGACCCTTGGAGGCCAGCAGGGTGATGTGCAGACAGGACAGCAGACTTGCCCTCCTCCCACCTGGGTCCTCGCAGGGCATTTCTCAGAAGGAGAGATCAGTTCACATTGGCCACCTTTGAACACTGAGGAAGTGCAGCCTTTGGCAACTGCGCCTCAACATATGGTGGACTCTCCTGCTTGCGGTCAGAGCAGTGCCCGAGTCCTCATGTCAACACATGCATTTTAATTGGGCTCCAGTTTGCTGCTCATCTCCCCTCTCTCCTCTAAAATCGCTGTGCTGGACCAAGGTGTGTCTGGAGTGGCCACTGTCAGGGGAGCCTGAATGGTGGGGCAATTTGCTCTAATTTTATACCCTGTCCTTCCACTCCAAGTATGACCTCCACCCCACCCCCCAACAGCTAGCTGGAATCCTGGGAGCCAGAATGCAGGGAGTCTATCAGCAACATGTAGGCATTGGTAGCATCTAGAAAAACTCTGGTGGTTAAGCACTTGGTTCTCAACCTTCCTAATGCCATGACCCTTTGATACAGTTCCTTATGTTGTGGTGACTACCCCCCCCAACCATAAAATTATTTTTGTTGCTACTTCATAGCTGTAATTTGCTACTGTTATGAATTGGGTGACTCCTGTGAAAGGGTCATTTGACCCCCAAAAAGGTCGTGACCTCCAGGTTCGCTGCTTAACTAGAGGGTCTGTGGTTCAGATGTGGCAGTCTGCATCTGTATGTTTTTATAGCCTTGGAAACCTTGTGGGGCTGACCCATTGCGTCCTGTGCACTCTCTGTGAGCTTGAGACCAGTGGTTTGGATGTGTTCATTTTGTTCACACTGTGTTAAAAGGCAAAGATATCACTTTGAGGACCAAGGTGTTCCCCACCAAGCCATGGTATGGTCAACCCCTCATATGCCTGCGAAAGCTGGGCAATGAATGCAGAGCTGGAAGAAGAATCGATGCCTTGGGATTACAGTATTGGCCGAGAATATAGAATACCCCATGGAACTGCCAGAACAACGGACACATTGTCTCAGGAGAGGTGCAGGTAGAAGTGAAAACAGAGATGTGGTCTCACCTTGGCCATGTTATGAGGAGGGACCAGACCCTGGGAAGGACATCATGCTTGGTGAAGTGGAGCATAAGTGATAAAAGGGGAAGACCTTCAACAAGATGAATTTGACGCAGCAGAGGCAGCAATAGGTTCAACCATTGTAATCACTTGGTTGTGAGGATGGTCTAAGACGCTTTTAAAAAATGTTGTTCTTTGTACACTGTTTTATTTTGTTCTGTGTTGGGTAAACTACAAATCAAATCAGACTTGACTATACGTAATAGCAACAAATGCTGTAAATGACCACACCTGGTGGCCGCATCAGTCATTTTCAGTCCTTCCCTCAATTCCTAATAAGCAGCTATTTCAGTCACTGAAGTTTAAAGATGAATCAAGATGCTGGTGATCTCTCTGATTCTGCAGGTTAGTGAGCCAAGATTACCTTGCTCGCTTAGTAAAGAGCAGTAAGAACCTCTGATATTGGGACCAAGTTCCTAGCACCTACAGAAAAAGACCCAATTCCTCCCGTGGGGGCGGGGGGCAGAGGAATATGAAGGAGTGTCGGTCTTCTTCCTACCTTCAAGGAACTCATACTCTAGGGAGGGAGGCAGCTATGCTTATGTGTAAGCAATGGAGGGCAGAGGTGCTCTACCAGAGGGGAGTACAGAAGCTGGGGAAGCACAATGAAGGTCTCCCAACGCAGCAGGGGAAGTCAGCATCGACATCCTAAAGGAGGAGGTGGTCCAAACAGAGGAGGTCAAAGACACCTGGAAGTGGCCACATTTTAGAACTGAGTAGAAGAGACCTCAAGCCACCAGGCAAATGTCCACAGATAAAGTTAAATTCCATGGGTTGGGGATGACCATAGTTTTTGTGAGTGTGGAGCATAAGCCCTCCCATTTTTCACTACAGATGAAATCCTGACCAGGCTAGAGGTAACCCGCATCAGTAGACTTCACTAGTAAACTCTTCAACCCTCTTAATTCTCAATCAAGAGATGCCTGATCTCCCAAAGATGCTGAGTGAAGCGTCTCCTCAGCCTTGACTCTGTCAGGCTTTCAAGTAACCAAGCAATGGGATGTACTGTGGGGGCTCCTTCTGCTTAGTGACCAAAGATCCTTCTGTAAGACGAAGACCCTGGGCAAGGATGCCGAGGCCCCAGAAACAAAATCCTAAGCCCTGTGCTCCCACTGCTCACCTGTGACCTTGAGATTCATGAGAAAGACTGACCCAGAAGGTGTCCAAGGAACTCCCAGCTTAAATATCTGTGCTCATAGATGCTCCCTGGCTCTCGGCCACTTGGCTGGGCCATCTCGGGGAGGCCAGCTGCTGTGGAGACTGGAAGAAGAATGCGGGTCTGAACTCTTCTTGCACGGTTCCAAAGGGGTGGCAAATATGATAGAAATTCTGTGTGCTTTGTGAACTTTCCCCAAAAGGGGCGAGGTACCAGATGCTTACTTTGAGTTCATGGGGAGTCAGGTCCACCACTGTGCTCCCCACTTGAGGGGAAAGCACACACAGGAAGAAATCAAACTCACATGCTATAATCTTCCCCCAATTCCTGGTAGCTCAACAATGAAACATTCACCCTCTAACTGCAAGGCTGGCAGCGTGAACCCACCTAGCAGGTCCTTGGGAGAAAAGTCGAACACTCTCCTCCCATAAAGATTACAGTTTAGCAAACCTGTGGGGCACTTGTAATCTGCCAAATGGGGTCACAATGAATCAAAATGCATTTGACACTACAAGAAATAACATCTCCAGCTTGTCCCGGAGGAGAGGGGCCACTCTTGTCTGGTGAGACCTGGGGGTAGAGTAAGTGGGCAGCCTACATTGAGACAAATGACTGCTGATAATGAGGTGGCCCCTCCGCCAGTGACATTGAACGATGAGCCCAGGTGTAGGTGAGCTCTGGGGCCCTGCAGGTTAGTGAGTCAGGACTGGATGACTGCCTGCCCTGAGTAGAGAGGAATACAGTTCTCCTTTAGGGCTAGGAGTGAGGGTTGGGGGTGCTCTGGTTTAGTACCCCCCCCATACCTTGTGATGTAGGACAATCGCCGTGTTTACAAGTTAAGCTCTGAAGAGCTATCTTTGCCTCTTCTTAGGAATGTGGCTTAAAACTTGGTATTTTCACAAATTGAAATGTCTTAAAAAGGAATCCATCTTCAGAGTTTGGGTGCCCTCCCCCCAAGGGCACTCTCATGAGGACCTGTCCTCCAAGGCCCAGTCTGGCACTCTTCCCGTGTCGGAGGGCTTTCTGATGCCTGAGCACAACCGTACTGGGCCTGTCTGCTGGGTCCCCAACTCCTTTCCATTGGGAGGTGCACCTCGTTCAAGGGAAGGGGGTGGGGAAAGGTGTAAGTCAGATGCATTTGAAGGAAAGCAGCTTTGAAGTCCTGGGGCCATTATGTTAATGGCATTACTCAATTTCTGGAAGCAATCCTGATTAAATATTCATTGGCTTTGATTATACTGAAATTAGAGCTAAAGCGTGAAGTCAAATTGAGGGGAATAATGGCAGTGTAAATAATGCATGGCCTCTAAATTGAAAACACCAGCTTGTGCGGCCCCAGCTCCCCCCACCCCCTCCCCCGGCTTGTCACCGTGCCATTTGTTTAGAAGGTGATTAGTCTGACATGGCGTCTTACCAGCTGGGCAACCAGGAATCGGAAGATCTCTGCTTTCTTTGTGTCTCAGAGACCTAGGGAGAACGGCAGTAGACACCTCGGAGAGGGAGCCAGGTGGAGGAGGTGGAGAGTCTGCAGGTCAGGGCCCTGGAATCATAGGCTCTTGGCCGGATGCTCCATTAGAAGTCTCATGTACCCAAGAGGCAAAATCATAGATTCTTAGGATAGAATCACAGCCCCCAACTCTTTGACAGAGCAATGCACCATTGAACACAGAGACAAGGACACATCCGGTAGGTAGGGGAAAGTCTCTTCAGGCAGGAGGGCATGTTACCATCACCAGGTGAGGAGGGTCTTTTGAAGTGAGTGTGGTAGAGAGACAAACCTGGCTGGCAATTATGGGTTGGTGGAATAACTGTAGTGCAGAGGCTTGTTCAGGATGTTATTAGGATACATTGGATGGTGTAAGATACAGATTTTTTTTTCCCTGGGGGGAGGGGGGGAAGGACGGGAGGAGATAAAAGAGAGCTGATATCAGAGTTCAAGAAGAAAGAAAATGTTTTGAAAATGATGGTGGCGGCAATTGTACAATTATGCTTGATCTAATTGAATTATGGATTGTTATACTATCTGTAAGAACTCCAAATAAAAAGAATTTTTAAAAAATGCTGTCAGGGAACTCCGCCAAAGGAAATCCATTTGGTAGTGGGTGAAGGTAATGATCAGGAGTGGGGAGGCTGGAGCAAGGGGGAGGAGTCAGGGAAAAGTCAAGGAACTTGCTGAAAAAGAAAAAAAACAATCTGTGGCTGTAGACTCAATTCTGAGGCGTGTTCCAGAGTAGAGCTGCTCCATAAGCTTTCCTTGGCTGTAAAGTTACGGAAGCAGATCACCAGACATTTCTTCAGCAGCTCTTATAGGTAGGTTCAAAGGACCCCACTTCAGCTTAATCTCACCGCCATCAAGTTGATTCCCTCTCACGTTGTGACCGTATAGGGCAGGGTAGAACTCCCCCTGCGAGCTTCTGCGATGGTAACTCTCTGTGGTACGAGAAAGCCCCATCTTTCTCCTGGGGAACACCGGTGGTTTCAAACTGCTGGCCTTGCATTTCACAGCCCGAGGCGTAACCACGACACCACCAGCGTTCCTCTTTAGGTCAGTAGTGGAACGCAAACTGCTGCAGCACCAGCGGGCCCTGTACGTGGGGCCTTACACTTTGGATCCTACTGCCTGCCCCAGAGCCCAGCATGGAGTGGAAGCAGAATAAGCGGAAGAAAGCCTGCATCAGCATGGCATAGAGAGAGAAGGAAGCAAGCCCCTGGCTTTCCACCGGAAACCTGCCCCTCTCCAGCACACGGAAGGACCATCACAGGTAGCACAAGCCCCCGGCTACCCTACACTTACTTACTATGTGCTGGGCATTGTGCGAGATGGCCTGATCCCACGATCTCATTGTATTTCCACCAACCGTCCAGTAAGGCTAGTAAAATTATCATTCTCATTTTACAATCAAGACAACCAGTACTTATAGCAGCGAATTTGCCCAACCCAAAGCACACACAGCTAATAACAAGCAGTGAAGCTGGAACCCAAACCCATGTTTCCACCGCCATGGTGAGACATCTTCAGTGATAGACACTCCTATACAGATATCCACACCTCTCTCCTCCCCCTCCCTCCCTTCACCCAGCCTTGCCGACTCACTACCCTCGCTTTGCTGTTTTGGGGTTCCTGAGAGGCGGGGTTGCACTCACTGTGTTTCAAGATTGTTGTGTATTGTTGTCAGTCCCTACACACAGCAATACTAGTGACAGACTAGAACTGCCCCATAAGCGCTCCTAAACTGTAATCTTTCCCAGAGGAGACCTGGTAGTGGGCATGGGGATGCTTACTTGTTGGCCTGCTAACTTCCAGGCCAGCCGTTCAAACCCACCAGCAGGCCTAAGGGAGAAAGGTGAGGTTTTCTGATCGCTGTGGAGGACATGCTCCCTGGGGTCACTATGAGTTGGAACTGACTTGCTGGCTTTGAGTTTGAAAAGATTGACAGTCACAGAAATCCTGCTCTGTCGGACAGGCTTGCTACCAACTCAGTGACAGTGAGTTGGGGGGGGTTTATTCTTTACAGAAGCAGACAAACAAGTCTTTGCTCCCAGGAGCCCTGGGTGGGTTAAACAGCTGGCCTTTCAGTTAGCAGTGGAGCAGCAATTGCGTGCACCTTAGCATATGACAGCATTAAAGTTATAACCTGCCACATGCAAACTCACGAGGTTCTATTTTTTTTTCATTGAAGAGGCATTCTGCACTGGAATAAAGGAAGAAGCAGGCACAAAGGCAGGACTTAAGAAGAGTGTGTGTGATGGACGTAGAAAAGGACTGGGGAGGTTGGTGACAGCCAGCTCATGCAGTCTGGGGCAGGCAGAGCCACCTTCTCCAGTCCTGTGTCACCCACTTAGGCCTATAGGGAAACCAGCAGGAGGACTCTCAGGAGTCCCTGCACCATTTTTGGGCCACAGGCTGCCTCTCACTTTCCATCAGAAAACACGAGAAGTCACTGGGGAAACCTAAGCCCCTTTCATTTTCCTATGGGCTTGAAAGGGGGTTTCTGTTGGGGGGGGGCATTTATTTGGAGACTATGGCTGCTCTGAGCAATGAAAAAGATAGCATTTCAATGGCCTTGGCCTTGTTCCTGAGGGCTCAGAACAGGTCTCCCCGGAAGGACAGTGAGTACGGAAGACGTATCAGGCAGAGTGCTCCCTTCCCGAGGGCTTTAAGAGACTGTCCCCTTGGTTCTCCTAAGCCAGTGGTCAATCCGGACGCTGCCCCTCCTGTGTCTTGATCTCTCATGATGGCACATGTGCCAACAACAGGCCAAGGTGCCATCCACCCAGGTGGGCTCTGTGACCAGGGTTGTGGGCTGGCCCGGGAGTCCAGAACTGGGGCTACAGATTCCCAGTTCTTTCACTGTCATGCTGGGCAATCCTGAGCAAGTAATTGACCCTCTGGGTGAGTCCAGTTTACTCTCTCTAGAGTTTGGGATGAGATTAAACTTTCCCATGAAAATAGTCTTAATCTTCAAGGACACTCCCTTTCCCAACATATTCTTCACAGAGACACTTGACCTATACTCAGTCCCGCCCTTCGCCAGGAGGCGTGCTGGGTAAGATAAAAGAACAGAGAGATGAGTGCTTTCCCAGAGGAGCACAGACCTGCAGAGAAATGAGAGCGTGCCGCTGTTGGACCACATCAACGATGTGAAGCGTCAGACCAGGCTGTCTGGATTGAATCCTGTCTGTCTCTTTTAGCAAGCAGTTCAGGGAATGTGGACAAGCTACTTCATCTTTCTGGGCCTCAGTTTTCTTTCCTGTAAAATGGGGATAATGAGAATGCTTACCCAATAGGGTTCAGAAAATCAAATGAGGCCAGTCAAGTAGCACCCTGCAACCGTATTTGGCACACAGTAAATGCGTAATAAATTTCCGTTCCTACCGGGGATATTGAAAGCTTCTTACCCGGAGCACTGCAATTTGCTCCAAACTTGTTTCTTTGTAAGAAGAGAAGTAAAAAAGAGGTAGGTGGCTAAAGGGATGGTCACCAGACCATCTATATCTGATGCTTACAATATGTTGCACTCTATATCATACCCCAGTTTGACTTTCTGGATCACCCCCTGAGACAAATGAGGCCACCTGAATGTAAAAGCCAAGAGTAGATGAAGTGTGAACCTGCAGATCAATATCCGCATCGTGGTGGAGCCAGGATTTGGATCCTGTTCTGCCTGAACAAGAAGAGGGATTGTAGTTGTGTTTGCAAACACAGTATTTCTCAGCCTTATAGTTCTGTTGGAGTGGAGGGTGGTGGTGGGGGCAGCCTACGTGTGTCTCTCAGACCATTCCCTCCTCCTGGGTTGAACTCTGTGTGGGTGCCTCAATAGACAGCCTCTCGAAGCCTTTCCAACTCTCCAGCATTACCTGCAGGCCCTAGTGGGAGGCTAGGATGGCAGGCTTCCAATGTTCCCCAGCATGCCGCCCCCAGTACTGGGGCTGGAATCTGTCAGTGCCTCTTTAGGGCTCATAATTAACCAGACCCCCAGCTTAGATGTGTTTCTTTATCTCTCTGTGAAGTTATCATTCACTGTCATTAGGTGCCACCATGCTGCAGCATCAGTAACTTGGTAATGGGCCGTCTACATTCTTCTGTCTCCTCTACCTCCTCTCTCCTCCCTCTCGTCATCTTTTAATGGGAGGGACATAACATCTGACTAGGAAAAAACCTGTAGAAACAACTTGTTTTACAATAAAACTTCCGATTTTTCCTTAATAGAAGAGAAAAGTGGTGTGGACTGCCAAGACACACTGACAAGGGTCAGTGAAAGTTTCCTAAAGGACACAAGGTCCAGTTGGGCAAAGCGAGAAGGATTAGGCCAAGAGAAGGATGTGGAAGAGGCGTGCCCAGCAAGGGACACACAAAAGCAAAGGCACAGGCCTGTCTCAGGGAGAAAGCTCTTCTGCTCCTGGGCTTCCAGAAAGGGTTGAGATTCTGGAAGGTGCTGGGGAAGATGGTGGTTGGGTTCAGTACTCATTTTCAGAATCCTGGTTATCTGTCATCGTGTCTTTGATGCACAGTTTCCTACTCTGGAAAATGGATTCGTGTTACACAGCTGGTTAAAGATATGCAAATATGAGCACAAGCATGGTTTTTATACCACTGAGTGTCACCTTTTATAGAAAGGACCTTTGCCGACTGGAATAGGACTATGTAAATGAAGAGAAGGGGCAACTAAGTGGACCTCAGTTCAACTTCTCACTGTATGACTCTCAACTACAACTACAAGAGACCAAGCTCCTTGAGCCAGAACAGCCTCATCCCCAACTCTCCACCTTTGCTCCTGGTGTTCCTTCTACCTGCAATGTCTTCTACTTCTTCTCTGTCTCCCTGAATTCTTTCCCTTCTTCTAGGACTGCTTCTCCCAGAAAGTCTTCCGTCATGCCTCTAACCAGGTGCTGTCCAAATACTGTAGGCAGTAACCAAATGTGAGCACTTGAATTGTGCTTTGTCCAGCCGAGATGTGGGTTTTGTGTAAAATAGAATGCACTTCAGATTTATTGTTGAAATCATAAAGCCATTTCATTAATAAACAAATATAGCATGACACAGAGATATGCAAAGACCTGGAATTAAAAAACCAAAATGAGAGAGCATGTTCAGCATTTCTCAAGCGGAAAGGGCTGGAAAGGAAATCCAAGCTTTGAGTTGTCACACGGAAGGAGTATATGGGCGACTTACTGACTTATTCAGGGAGCAAGGAAAATGGGAAGAGTCCACAGAACCACTGGATCAAAACTAATTTGTAAGCATTCAGCCTTCAAAGAGGTAGCATGGGATCAAGAACCGATTGCACTGAAGGAGGACGTCTAAGCTTGATGGAGCAGTAATGGAAATGTCTCAATGACCTGATGCAGCATTGGAAGCACTCATTCATCTAAGTCAAGGAATCTAGAAGACAGCTATATGGCCAACTGACTGGAAGATATCCATATGTGTGCCCATTCCAGAGATAAGCAACCCAACCCAACCCAAGAATGCAGAAAGTATCAAACAATTTCATTTATAGCACATGAAAGTAAAATTTTGCTGTAGATAACTGAAAAATGGTTGCAGTAATACATCAACAGAGGGCTGGCTGAAATGTAAGCGGGACTCAGAAGTGAACATGAAGTGAGGGACAGCACTGCTGATGTCAGCTAGATCTTGGCTCAGAGCAGAGGAAGCCAGGAAGATACTTCCTTGTGTGGCATTGACTGTGCAAAGCCGTTCAACTTCATGGACCATAACTGACTGTGGATCGTGTCATGAAGCAGAGGAGTTGTACTTGTGTGGATCCTGTACATAAACCCAAAGGCAGTCCTTCAAATAAAACCAGGGGATACCGCCTGGCTTAATAGATATATCAGAATTGTATCCTTTTGCCTTATTTATTCAAACTGTATGCTGAGTAAATAATCTGAGAAACGGGACGATATGAAGAAGAGCCTGGTTTCAGGACTTCAGGGAGGCTGGTAAGCAGCCTGCAATCTGCAAGTGAACAATCTTGCGTGCTGACATCGAGAAGAACTTGAAGCACTTGCTAACGCACTTCAAGGAATGCACACTGCAACATAGATTACAAATCAACGTTAACAAAAATCCTCACAACCAAACCACAGGATAGAACAATATTGTGATCACGGGTAACAGCTTAAAGTTAACAAGAGTTTCATTTTACTTGGACCCACAATCAATGTACATGGAAGCCGCAAAAAAAAAAAGATCAACTGATATATTATTTTAGGCAAATCTGCTGCCCTAGACCTCTTTAATGTGCTCAAGAGCAAATATGGCCCTGTGAGGTTTAAGGCACCCCTGACCCAGTCCATGGCATTTCGGATGGCCTCGTATGCACATGAAAGCTGGGCCTACGAAGGATTGATGCAGACGAATGAGGTGTTGGTAAAGGGTATTGAAAGTAGCAGAGACTACTAGAAGCACAAATACATTTTATCTTAGAGGAAGCACAGCCAGAACGTTCCTTAGAAACAAGGATGGTGAGAGTTCATCTCACGTACATGGGACAGGTCATCAGGAGAAACTAGACCCTGGAAAAAGATGTCATGGTTGGTCATCAAAAATGAGGAAGACCTTGGGAAGTGGGGGCAGCAGTGGGCTCAAACTCAGCAACACTTGTAAGGATGGCCTGGTACAGGACCGGGCAGTGTTTCATTCTGCTGTACGTAGGGTCACCATTTGTGGGAGCTGCCTTGACAGCATCTGTGGCGGTTACATAATCTCCTGTCAGCTTGAGTGAAGGGGTGGAGTCTAGCCTGTCAATCGGCTTGTAGGTCGATGACTTCATTTGGAGGTGTGATGGAGATAAATAGCTCACGGGAGGCCAGACCCACTCTCTCTGCCTTCCCTTTCCTGCTGTTGAGACACTCAGAGAGCTGGAGACCTGTGCCACTGTTGAGATGCTTCCACTGCCACTGGATCTACAAGACTTTCTACCCATTGGCCGGTGATCTTCCTGCATTCAGCATGTGCTGCATGAGTCTAAAGAGGAATCTATGGACTGGTATTGGACATATGGTCTACTATAGGACTTATGGACTGGGCTAGGATGTTTTCTCAGTGTATAATTGCTCTTTAATATAAAGCTGGTTCTTATACACATGAGTGTCTATGAATTTGTTTCTCTTGTCAACCCAGACTACCACAGCATCTAAGAACTCAATTCTAATAATTTTAATATTGATTTTAATGTCTAATTGAACTTTTAGATATACTTAGCTAAATAAAATGTATTATTAGAGTAGTTACACCTGTTGCTTTTTCAATGAGGCTATGAAAACTGTGAGGAGCCCTGGTGGCAGAGTGGTTCAAAAGGTTGGCTGCTAATTCAAAGTTTGACAGTTTGAAACCACCAAGCCTCTCTGGGACAGACGGATGTGGCAGTCTGCTTCCATTAAAGATTTACAACCATGGAAACCCTATGGCTCCCTTCTACCCCAAGTCAATGAGTCAGCATCAGCTCGACAGCAAAGGGCTTTTTATTTGGTATTAGAAAGTTCAACATCACATCTCCCATACTCCATGCACATTAGACTTCTAACGGATCATTGAGCTTTTACCTCTCTGTTCTGGCTCCTCTTTGACTGGCACCAATTTCTGTACTGGGAGACTTTCAAATGATGCTTCACAATCTGTTTGTAGGTTTACTTGTAGATGTTTTGTGTCTGTAGAATAACTTCTCAGAGGTGAGTTGCCACTAATTGTCTGTGTGACCTTAACCACTTCCAGCTACTCTCTAGAAGTTATTTTACTCATCTGAATAAGGAGAGGATTGAACTGGCTCATTTCCAGTTGTAGCCCTTCATTCTCAGGCGTCCAATGACTGATACATGCTGATCCTTGGCCTCTTTTAATGTGAAACTTCTGAAACTTGCCCCTTCCATGCTCCTGTTCTTCCATCCATTTACATGAATACATCGAGACTTCTCTGCCCCTCTTTGCTCCCAGAATCCTACAGGTGATTGTGGGAATCAAAGGAAATTATAGGCTCCAGCTTGGTCTCCTGGTTCTGTTTGTGCCTAGTGCTTGTGATTTTTATTACAGTGGAAGCCCCTCACCATCTCCCTTCAGTCAAAAGTGACCATTCGGTTAGCTAACATGATTTTGTGCACTGTGCCTAGCTCAGATGTTGGGTTCTAGGACGCAAGCACAGACTTGCTACTCTTCTTGCCCTCAATGTGCTGACAGTATAGAGAAGACCTCAGGTAATGGTAGCAGTATAAGTACAGTGCAGCACAGTGCACTTGGCCCCAGAGGTGTGGGGCTCTGGGAGGCCAGGGGGTAGAGGCGGTAGTACAGGGACTTCATAGACCAGGTATTACCTCTTCTCCAACAGAAGTGATTTTTATAAGAAAAAAATGGATTAGGTTCTGCATGCCTCAAATCACAAGCAGATCATTCCAATGAAAAATTACTAACAAAGTGTAGTATATGGTCTTTATCAGGCAAGTGTGCCCATTTCCCAGCTATTGTGAATGTTGTATTCCCTTCTTTGTAGATTGCTCCAGACCCAGTCCTCCAAAAGGACCACATTCCCTAATATCCAGTTGATTCAGACTCAAAGGCAACCTATAAGACAAGGTAGAACTGCCCCTGTGAGTTTCTCAAGCTGTAATTCTTCCCAGAGTAGAAAGCCTCATCTTTCTCCCACAGAGCAAGGTGGTGAGTCTGAACTGATGACCTATGGTTAACCAACCCACTGCTATGTTGCCAGGCCTCTTAGACCTGGCCAGAGTAACTGCAGAATAAGGAATGAGAGGAAGGAAAGAAAATCAGAAGGAATTCAGGAGGAAATGAAGACGTGGAGAAAGGGGGGAGGGAAGGAAAGAAAGGAGCACTACAAAGCCTAGAAGACTTAAGTACCAAAATGAGAAAGAGGCAGAAAGTATAAAGAAGTCTTCCCCCCCAATGTGGGCAGTCTCCCATGGTATGTGTTATGTGTTGTATGTTTTATATATACGTAAGGGTAACACTTTGTACTTTTTCTTCACAACTTCTCTAATGATCTATAGCTATATTAGAGGACTTGTCTAGAGTATAGTAACAGTGCAAGCTTGGGAGTCAGATTACCTCTATTCAACCCTCCATCTACTGCTTAAAATGCCCTCATCTTCAAAATAGGTTATTGTAAAGACAGACTGAGATGACCAATATAGAATGTAATAGTCTGATCGCATGATAAGTGCTCTTTATATGTCAGCCTTTATCGTATTTATTGTGATTATTAGATTTGGGTTCCCCACTGGCCTATAATCTTGATGAGGACAGGGACTTTGTTGTTCCTTATGCCTACTATCTCCTCCCTGCTACCGGGCACAGGGTATGCAATTAGTAACAGAGAGTTGAATGAATGAGCAGGAGTTACTCCGGACTGAGGTAACTGGATCGGGCTTTTAGAACAAGGAATCCTTCTCCCTCTACGTTGCAGCTCTTGGGGCCCAGTTCCTGTTTGATTAATATATATCACCAGGCTCCTGGAAAGGACCTTATGTGTTAGTCTGGGTACTTTAGAGAAACAAATCCACAGAAACTCATGTATAAGAGAGAGTTTTATATAAAGGTTAAGTGCACATCAAGAAA
>NW_022104341.1:79354810-79362310 GCF_000313985.2 Echinops telfairi
GAGAAACGAATTCATGGGCGTGCATATGTGTATAAGAAAGATGTTTATGTAATTGAATATTGAGAAGATATCTCAGCCCAGTCCAGATCAAGTCCTTAAGTTCAGTATTAGCCCATATGTCTGATACCAATCTATAAATTCCTCTTCAGCCTCTCAAAACACATGCACTGATGCCAAATGCAGGATGATAACAGGCCAGTGGATGGAAAGTCTTATGTATCCAGTGGCAATAGAGGCTCTCAGTGCTGGCAGGGGTCTCCACATGGCTCCATCAGCTCCAGGGCTCTAATGTAGCTCCATGTGTCTTGACAGCTACAATATCTCCCAGGGACTAAGCCCGTGTCCCACCTCCAATGAGCTGTTTATCTCCTTGCCTCCAAATGAGGTCATCAAGTTGAGACCTGATTGACAGGCCCACCACCACCCCTTCACTTGCGAAGTCTCAAATTGACAACAGATTATGTAACCACCACAGCCGGCATCTCATTTTAAAGAGCCGGCCACCCCTCAGCCTTACTCGGGCTTCTCTGGTGGTGTAAGCATAAGGAACCATGACCATGTGATGAGCCAGTTCTGAGCCATCATGACCTGGCATGTGCCAGGGTCAAACTGCTCTACTCTTCAATCACTGCTTTTTCAAAACTACATCAGTAGGCACATCCGAGAAAAGTTGAACTGCCAATTTTTCAGTTAACACCCAAGAGCTGAACTATTTATACTACCCGGGGGCTATAAGCAGACAAACCACGAGAACAATAAGGAGCAGGGTTGTCACCACGTTCTGGGGGGATCTGAGCCCCTGGAGGGCAAAGGATTCCAGAGCACCCTAGGGTACCCCGGACCTGCTGGGTTCTGCCCTGGTGGCATCAGCATTCCTTCAGCAGTGGGCAGTGAGAATGAGCCCGGAAGACGGGCAGGGCTTAGGAAAGCAGAACAGAGGGACGCACCTGAGCCCAGCTGGTGCCCAACGGGTCCAGGCAGACGGTGAGTAGAGGAAAGCCAAGAGTCCAGTCACAGGGCTTGAAGGATGGCCTGGACATTTCCGTGGCCGGAGAGTGCAGAGGACACACACCAGTAGGACCGGTCTGGCTGGGGCGTGAGGGCCCCTCATCTCCAGAGCCTTTTCCAGTCAGAGAACTCGCTCAGGGACGTCTGCCCCAGCCTGTGAACCCTGGGGAATTAATGCATCCTTCCTCTCTCGTTCCTTTCCTGCCTCCCTCCCTCTCTCTGCAAAAAACTATCCAGTACTTACTGTGCTGCTTGCTACGGGTTGGGTCGAGTCATGACTAAATGAACAAGTGACATTCTCTTTGAGGGGGGGGGGGGGAATAAAGAATACGCCTCTAAGGGGGCTTCCCTTGTAGATGATCCCTCAGAAAGTATAGCACTTGAGCAGAGGCCTCAGGGAAGCCGGAAGCCAGAAGCCAAGAATGGCTAAACATGCCAGCAGGACCAAGGTCCTGACCAGGGAGGGTGCTTGCAGGGAAAGAGTGAGTCCTGACCCTCTGTAACCCTCGGAGCGATTCGAGGAGAGCAACAGCAGCTCTCGGGAGGCTGGAAGAGGGGAAAGCACGGACTCAAGGTCATACAGATGCTGCTTGGCGGTCCGGGGTTTCAAACCCCACCTGTGGCATCTGCCCACTGGAGTGTGGCCGCCCCCCGTGTGAGATCTCCAGACTGGAGCCGGGGAATTTCGTTTGCATGGGCGGCCTTTCTTCGGGCTGTCTCCCTCGCTCCATCAAATCTGGGATGGCATCTTTGTGACATCCTGCACAAAGCCTGTGTCAGCACAGGGCCACTGCCTCCTCCCGAGTCAGACAGCGGGGGCTGCGGTGCTCATCAAGCCTCTACTGACAGGAGCCGCGGGGGCCCTCTCTCCTCCGTCTCCCCTCTCCGTGCAGCCGGGCAAGCCGGCTCATCTCTGGACACCCGTTAGCTTTTTACCTGAAGTCATTGGTTCAGCAGCTCCCCTGGACACTCCTCCCACTCACCGGCTTTCTTCCCATTCTACCTTTCTCCAAATGCCTTTGCTGCGTTCAGAGAGCTCAAGGGCTACTCCAGGGAAAGGTCATGATGAGGATGTCGTTGTTAGGGGCCATCAAGTGGATTCTGACCCTTGGCAATCCTATACACGACAGAATGAAACACTGCATGGTCCGGCACCATCCACACAATTGTTCCCTCTACCTGAGCCCAGTTTAGCCGCCACGGTATCAATCCATCTCCTCTAAGGCCTTCCTCTTTTTCACTGCCCCTCTGCTTCTCCAAGCATGGTGTTCTTCTCCAAGGACGGGCCTCTCCTGACGGTATGTCAAAAGTATGGAAGATGCAGTCTTGCCATCCTTGCCTCTAAGGAGCACTCTGGCCGTACCTCTTCCAAGACAGATCAGTTTGTCTTCTAGCAGTCCGTGGTACTTTCAGTATCCTTCTACAGCGCCACAATTCAAATGCAGCCATACTTCTGTCTTCTTGATTCAATGCCCAGCTTTCAATGCAAATGAGGTGATGGAAAATACCATGGCTTGGGTTGGGCCCGCCTTAGCCCTTGTTTTTCACTACTTGAAAGAGGTCTTGTGCAGCAGATTTACCTAATGCAATACATCTTTTGATCTCTTGAATGCTGCCTCCAGGAGCACTGATTGTAGATTCAAGCAATATAAAATCCTTGAATATTTCAACCTTTTCCCATTTATCATCATGGTATCTATTGGTCCAGTTGTAAGCATTCTGGTCTTCTTTACATTGAGTTGTATCCACACTGCAGGCTGCAATCCTTGATCTTCATCAGCAGGGCTTCAAGTCCTCCTCACTTTCAGCAAGCAAGGTGTGTCCTCTGCTTGCCTCAAGGCTGTTAATAAGCCTTGTCTGATTCCAATGCCACATTCTTCTTCATACACTCCAGCTTCTCTGGGGATTTGCTCGGCATACAGATGGCACAAGCATGGCGAGAGGATACAGTCCTCTAGCACAGCTTTCCTGATTTTAAACCCTGCAGTAGTTCCTAGGCCATGATGCTAGCCTGGGGCAAAATTGCTTAACTGGTCTTGGGGGCAAAGGTAGGGGGAGTGGACGGAGCACCCAGCAGGACCACAGAGGTCACTGAATCCAACTCTCTCTTTTCACGGCTAGATGAAGATACTGAAGCTTACAGAGGGGCGAGGACTCCACCTTGGTCAAACAAGGAATTGATGGCAAAGCTTCGGCCTCCCCATAGGCCATATCCTGTTGATCCATGCCTGCAAGGCCCCACCAGTTCCATGGAAGCTGTCTGGGAGGCCGATCTCCTCCCTCCTCTCTCCATTCCTTCATTCTTTGTTCTCTCCTGTTTTCCTTTCTGCCATTCTTCTATTCATTCAGCACATTTTAATTGAGCCCCTACTATGTCCAAAGCACTGTGCTCTGTGCTGAAAGAGATAAGGAGGCTTCAATAAGGTTCATAGACAAATTTAATCCTCTTCCACACATGTTTTGAAGCCCCTTTATATCATAGTGCGTATGAGGTATGAGTCCTACTGTTTGTTACACATTTATTCAACAAATTTGTCTGGCATACCACTATGTCCCAGGCACTGTTCTAAATGCAGCTGCGCAGGACCAAGGGCACAGAACTTCAGTCTAATAAGGTCAGGCAAAAATGAAATAATAATTTGGTGTGATCATGCACGGTTAATAGCATAAGCTGTGTGCATGGTGTGGGAATTCAGAAGCAGCACACCAAACAACGATGAGAGAAAGAAGGCTTAGGTAAGGGTCCATGTGGTAGTTACATAATCTGTCGTCAATTTGGGAGGATTAAGAGTGAAGGGGTGGAGTCTAGCCTTTCCATCAGGTCGTAGCTGATGACCTCATCTGGAGATGCTAAGGAGATAAATAGCTCCCTGGAGGTGGGACACACACTCACTCCCCTGCAAGGCATGCTTGTTGACAAGATACATGAAGTTAAGCTAGTGTCCTGAGCTGGAGGAGCCACCTGGAGAAGCCTGCCACCACTGAGATACTTATAATGCCACTGGATCCACAAGACTTCCACCCACTGGCCATTGATCTTCCTGCATTTGGCGTCATTGCATGTGTTTCATGAGTCTGAAGAGAAATTTATGGATTGGTATCAGACAAATGGGCTAATATTGGACTTATGGACTTGATCTGGATGGAGCTGGGTTGTTTTCTCAATATTCAATTGCCCTTGTATATAAACTTCTTTCTTATACACATATGAGTTTCCCTGGATTTGTTTCTCTAGTCTACCTGGACTAACACACTCCCTAAAGAGAGACAACAACTAAGCCATAGGTAGACTGGCCTTGTGACTTCCTGTTTTGTATCCTCAGCTTTGTCATGTGTAAAACGGAGAGGGTGATGCCACCTCATAGAGATAGTGAAGAGATTCTGTGAAATAATTAAATAAAAGTCACATGAACCTCAGAACCTCATTCCAAAAAGGGGGTGATCACCAGCCTTCCTTGGAGGACTGTTCTGAGGTACAAAGGACAGGTGACAGAGCTTTGCAGACACCCAAACAGTGAACAAAATCTAGTTAGGATTATTGCTGTCATTTCCAAAGTTCCTGTGTGGCAGAACCGGATAACCACTTGACTATAGACTAAAAGCTTAATGGTTCAATTCTACTCAAAGATGCCTTTGAAGAAATGCCTGATGGGTCTACTTCCAAAAAGATCACAGCCATTGAAAACCGAGCAGAGCGATGTGCTTCCCTGAAACACATGAGGTTGCCGGAAGACAGCACTCACACGGTGGCAGCTGGTACTGGTATCCAGAAAACAAGACGGATGGTTAGAAGATACAGTTCTAATTCATGGAATACGATGTAGTTATTTTTATAATGGAAATTGTTTGTATACCCATGCTTGCTTGCGCCCTTACTTTAGGATGAGTAAAAGAAATACCATGTACTAAAAATGTCTTGTATACCAGGCCCTGGGCTTTCTGTGCCATCCCATTTTAATCTTGAATATAACCCTCCAAAGGATTATTTCTGGATCTCACTTCTAACATGCAGCTATAGATTCATAGAGGATAAAATAATTTTTTAAGGATGCACAACAGGTATAAATACCGTCAGTTGTCTGTTCTGAGGCATAAGGACGGCGTGCGGAATGAGCCCTCCTGTCCACGTGGAGCCCTGAGCGTGTTACTCTGACAAGTCTGGATGAGAAGACAGCTCTTCACATGTCACAGAGATGTGCTGAGATGCCTCCTACTCTCCTCTCCGTTCAATGAAGGGGAAACCAAGACCCAAGGGATGGATGATAAGGACACAATCCAGTAGTACCAGCCTTCCTTTAGCCATCTCAAAGCATGATACCAAGTAACGGAAAACAATACCAGGTCCATGAACACATGTTTGCTTTCAAAACATTCAAACTCTGTTTTAAGCCTAGTTTCCTTTGCTTAAAAATAAGAGACTTCATATAAAAATGAAGATCCTCAGCACTTATTTTAAAGACGATTTGAAAGGATCATAGAATGTGGGGCCTATTTCCTCCATGGCCACACTGGCAGAAGTTGAGGGGGGCCACCCACCTTGAACAAGGAGTGAGCTCCCGGCTTCTGGAATCTCCTTTACAGCTGGTTGTCTCACCATGCCTGCTTCTAGTAAGTATGCTATCTGAGCAGCCTCAGCAGGCCTTCATGTTCAGAACTCCTCGTTCACAAAGGACTTTCACAGACGCAGGAATGAAGACAGACTTCCCTTTTTCTACCATGCCAGGCTGCTGCACACAGAAAGGTCAGAAGGTCATCCAGTTCCATTTGGCTCCAGTTGAATCTCCCACCGTCTAACTCTGACTATATTCTTCAGATTCTGTTCTCTTCCTTAATTCTAAATTGAGAACCAGTTGTGGTTGAGTTGCTGCTAACTCATGGAGATCCACGTGTATCTGAGTAGCATTGTAATCACGGGGCTAGTGACTAGTATTTAGAAGCCACTTTCCAGGCCTTTCTCCCACAATGCCTCTGGGTGAACTTCAGCCACCAACTTTCTGGTTAGCAGCCAAGCACATTAGCTGCTTTGTGCTATCTAGGGACTCCTTCCAATTGGTAAATCCCCTACATTCTTTTTCTGATAAGTATTATTTTATAGAAAATATCAAGTCTCCGTTCCAGCTCGATTCAGATGCCTAGTTCTGGCACCGACTAGCCTTCTATGCCACCATTTTTAAGCTATAAAATGAATGCTACCTCTTCATGATGTTAGCTGAAAAATGGGCCTTGAGATAAGGTACTTGCTGACTTCTTGCTGCAGGCCCAGTGGCTAGCCAAATAAGCCTGGTCTCCTCGGCATTCTAATGGATCCTCGTATGAATAGTCACGCTACAAACCCCAATGTAGAGGAAGCTCACTGGTTGTCAGTGATCAACCTATTGTGGGTTGCACCTGGGGTCAGGACTTCGGCTTGCAGCTCTCAGTCTGGGCTCTGGCTGTGACCGTGGGTGAGAGTTTCTTCTGGTTCTCTTGCCTCTCCCTTCTTTTCCTCTTCGTTCCTTTCTCTTTGGGACTAGGCACTAATAGAGGCCTTCGCTCCCTTCTCTGTGGCAAGCCTTCTCTTGACCACTCTCTAGGTCCTCACAGATTTTGTCTAGAAGTCAACCCATATGGAGGTTTCCAGGTGGTCTGAAGTCATTTTGTAGGAGTCAACAACTTTGGACCAACTTTGGAGTCTTTAGCTGAAGTCCAATAATATCCTTTGGGTAAAGAAAGGAAATCCCCCTCTCTCATCATTTCCTAATCTCTTCCAAGCGTGGATATCTGCTCTCCAGCACTGCACCCTCCGTGACCTACACACCCAGACGGGGCATCCCTGCCGAGCCAGAGAAACGATGGTCTCTGGGTATATTTTTCTTAAGTGGCGTTGCAGTGTCACGTGACGGCCAATGAGTTCTTCTGTATTCGATTTTTGAAATGTTACCTCAAGACTGGAAACATGCGTTAGGGCATCTTCCTTATTCATTCCTCTAATGTAGCAATGTACAAAGTAATTACATCCAATGGGCTTTATACAAATCAGCTGTTGACTAGCATGTAATTACAGAGCTAATGCTCCGTGGCTCGTCGATAAGCTCTGACTTCACCTTCTGATCAGTGGTTCAAGTCCTGACAACTTAATGTTTTTACTTGTTAATGAAGCCAGGCGACCTAGAATTAGGAAGGCCCTTGAGAATGTCAAGTCCAACCGTCCTCACAGACCTTTCAGTGGCATACAACGTTTCATGCAACCTACCTTGGAGGAAAGCTTTTAGAAAGAGGTTTTTGTGAAAACCCTTCTTATTTATGCTTTTTACCTCACCCCAGGTAGTTTGCTGGCTCTGACGCAGAGCCAAGTTAGATGGAGGGGAGAAGATAGGTATCAGCTCTGATTCGGAGACTGTGCAGGCACACATGTGGCCACTCCACGTGAGGGCTCCGAGTGCCGGTGTCCAGGTTCGCTGTGTTTTTAGGAGACTCTAATGTCTGTATGGGGGAATAAATATCTCAGAAGTG
>NW_022104341.1:79364154-79365448 GCF_000313985.2 Echinops telfairi
TCTTGGCGGCCAGAATCCCAGAGCCACTTGTCCAGGACTCTGAGCTGTGTGTTAGCGTCTCTTCCCAGGAAGGAAACACTTCCTCTGCCATTCCCCATGGTAGTTTCCACCACTTCTGCTCAGGCTCCGGAAATCCTGTCCAGTTTGTTTAACCTCAGGGGGTGAGGTTTTTCCCTCTGCTCCCCAATAGCGAGTGCTGGTGCTCAGGGCTCTTTGGCTGTGTTTTGCCTCCTTTTGCACAAGGTCACCTTCGAACAATTGTATGGTTTTATTTTTCTAATCACCTGGGATTGCTCCTCTCTATAGACCTGTACGAAAAGAGACACAATGCAACCCAGAGAAGAAAAAGTAAAACAAAACGAAACCGAAAAGCTGTACCCAGGGCCCTGTTCAGCTGGCCAGAGAAGGGGTGTGCCCTCTACATAGAAACCCAGGCCCTGAAACAAGGGAAGTGACTTTGCGTTTCAATTTAATTTGTGCCCCCTTCCCCTCCCCCTCACTTTTTTTTTCTTTGACAGGGTGAAAGTTCACTCTTCCAGTTTGAATCTGAAAGCAAATTATAGCCGTGTCATTTTTTTATATCGATGTGTTCAGGCTGCAGACCTCTGGAAAACTTTTCCTTCTGGGAATTGATCTGGTTGAGATTATGTTCTCTTAAGTCCATTTAGCAAACACGGACTGCAGCCTAAGCTGGGTAGCTGCTGGGCAGGGGGCAGAAAGGAAGAGGATGAGGTAGCCCTGCTCACGGAGGTACCGTGGCATGGGAGGGAGCAGCAGCAGGAGAGCGGCACTGAGGGGGTTGTGATGTGCCCTGTGAGCCAGGGACACACAGGGCCCTGTAGCCAAAGAGATCAGGGTCAGCTTATTGATGGCTAGCTCTGTGAATTCAGCCTTGGAAGCTGTTAAGAACAGCCACAGCCCTGACCATTGGTCATCAAGAACCGCTGTTGAGTCAGCCTCCAAATCACAGGACCCCGTTCACTGCAAGACCAGACCACTGCGATGCAGAAAGCTCACACCGGCTGAGTCTCGGAAGTAGTCCACGAGACCTTTCTTCCACATCTGTCCCCCATGGCGCCAGGCACTGTGCTAAGGTCTGTGGACCCCCAGCCTCACACAAGCCTCACAACCACATTTGGAGTAAATAGCAGATGAGTTCAGACACGCTGGGATCAAATCCTGATTCATCCACTGGCCAGCTATGTGACTGGACACTCAGTTTTTAACCTCTGGGACTCTCAGTCTCTTCCTCTGTGAAACGGGAAAATAAATGAGCTCAGAGGTTTTTGGTGAG
>NW_022104341.1:79366307-79386844 GCF_000313985.2 Echinops telfairi
CCAGGATCCAGGATCGGGGGAACATGGCCTGGCTTGGAGATGAGAAGACAAATCCACACTTGCTGCTGTGTTACTGTCACCTTGCACCATCAAAAAGCAAGCCTCAGCTCTTTCCAGGACACCAAGTCCATCCATCCGTGCCTGGCGCTCTTTGAAGGCGCAGCCTTGAACGAGCATGAGAGGAGGACCTGTTGGTGCCAACCCTCCCAGGTGGAGTTCCTCTTATGTGCTGGGCATAAGGGATACCAACGTTGCTGTGCCACCGTGGAATCCCTCACTTTTGCAGGAAATGTGTACCTTGTGACTTCCCTTTACCGGTTGGTGTCTTTATAAAGGTGAAACTGGGGCACAAGACTTCCCAGCCCAGCCTGGCCTCAGTTTAGTCCACAGTTGAGCTGTGATCAGGACTCCAACGTTGACCAAAGCAAACGCACTGCTTTGGAAGACGCTCCCACCCCAACCTAGGGCGCAGCCTATCCCTACCCCATATAGGAACACCCCGCTTACCTGGGGCCAGCACTCTCGGGGTCTCTCCAGGCTCCTCTCTCTGGGCCTGCAGAAACACATTTGCTATATCCATTTTGTTAAGGTCACATGAGTACCTGATGGTAAGTCTCTAGAGAGCAGGACTGTCACTCTGCCATCTCATTTCCCTAAGTGCTCAGCACAAACCCTGCACACGACAGGCACCCAAACCTGTGAGTGGAAGAGAAGGGAACTTTTCTGACAGGCCCTCTCCCCGCAGTCTCTTGAGTGAAGACATGGCAGCCATAGAGCCAGTTTGGTCTTGAGTGTGAATCCGGGCTCTTCCACCCCAGCCATGGGTGCAAACAAGAAAGAGCTGTAGGGAAGCTCATCAGGGAGTGTTAAGGTGGGGCAGTGGGAGGGAGGGCTAGAGGGCCAAGTCCCATAGCTCTGGCCTGAGCACAGTCGTGTACACTACGGTGCTGGTTAGTGAGCAGGCCAGCCCATCCTGGTCTCTTCAGACAGCTGTCCCCCCAACAGACAGGTTGGCCTGTCCACCTACCAGAGCTCTGGAAGCACTTCTGTCCCACTGCCAATTGACACCAGCTTCTTTTTGATGTGCTAATAGTGTCAGGCAATCAAAAACCACGTCCTGGAAGGGCCCCAGTCTCCTGATGGTGACTTTGCTAATGTCCACCTTGATTCACTCTGTGGTAATAGACTAACTCTCCAAAGGTAAGCTTTCCCCCTGCTTTCCATAAATTGAGATGCCATCCCCCGGGCACTGAGCCTGCAAGGGACCTTTCAGGTGGGGACTGAGTATCTGAAGGAAGGGTGAGCTCAGCCCTCTTCTGCTTCCCCTGACTCCATGCTCTGGTGGGGTATATAAGGTTATGAGGAACGAAAGCTATCGTGTGTGAGCCAACGAACAGTCATGGGAAGGACATGAGGCTTGGGCCTCAAACTGAGTTGGATGCACATCTGGGTGCAGTTGATCGCTACTTGGGTAACCCAGGGCAAGTCACACTGCTCTCTCACCTGTTTGCTTGTCTGTAGGAGTGGGTCAGGGCACCTGCCTTTCTGGGAGATTGACAGGATCAATAAGATGGTATGTGCAACGTGTCTACGTGTGCCCCGCACAACCCAGGTGCTCAGCAACAGTGATGCCCCTTTCTTGCGCTTCTCCTGCCTAACAGGAACTTGATTCCGTCTACTGGCTTGCATCCCTTTGGACCCTTTTATGCCTTTGATTGCAGCTGTACTAATCCTCTTCCTTCATCCTTTGAAAATTGCTTGTTCTATTCCTCATGCACATGGGCTAGTCCTCCTGTTAGAAATCAACGGTTTGCTATAAGCTTTGCAAGTTCCCTGGAGACACACAGTTTCCATTATCTGACTGCGTGTCCTGTTCCCAGGCAGAGATTGTGTCTTGGAGCTATTGTCTGCTTCATATATGCATGTTTTCTTCTCCATCCCCTGCCCCTTGTTTTTAAGACCAGCGTGGCACTCAGAGCTCTGCAAGTGCCTTCTTGGGTCCTCCCAGCCCCCAGTCACACTGGCTTAGAACTGGGGGAGTGGGGTTCCGGGTGGGGTTCAAAACCACCTAGCCCTTCTTACTAAAGAGAGTGGAACAGAGGCCCCCGGGTAGAAGGCCCTCGGCACAGCTCACAGTGGGTCAGTGGGCTCGGTCTCCAAAGCACGTTAGGAGAATAACGTGCTTGAGCCCCTCCCCGGAACAATGAAATCTCAATCTTGGTGGCAGCTTGAGAAAAAGGGGAACTGGATGTTCGTATTTTTAAAAAGCATCCCAGGTGGGTCTAATATGCGTTCCAGGTAGCTGGAGTTGAAAGCCAGAGAATAAAAGGTTTCTTGCCAATTTATGAGCCTGAATGTCTCAGCTTCACCTGTCTGGAGAGGGACTATTCCAAGGCGTTTGACTTGTGAATCATAGCAAACTATGGAGCGCCTTGAGAAGGAGGGGAATTCCAGAACACCTCATTGTGCTCATGAGGAACGTGTACGTGGAACAAGGGGTGCTGCATGGCTTAAAAGCAGGAACGGTGTGTGTCAGGGTTGTATCCTCTCACCATGCTTGCGCCATCTGTGTGCTGAGCACATCGTCAGCGAAGCGGGAGTATGCGCAGAAGAATGTGGCATTAGAATCAGAAGAAGGCTGATTCACAACCTGAGATATGCAGATGGTGCAACCTTGCTTGCTGAAAGTTAGGAGGACTTGAAGCACGCATTGATGAAAATCAAAGATTGCAGCCTTGAATCTGGATACAACTCAGTGTAAAGAAGACTAAAATCCTCACAGATAGACCAATAAACAGCATCATGCTAAATGGAGAGAAGGTTGGCTTTTTCAAGGATTTTCTTGTTCCTTGGATCCGCAATCAATGCTCATGGAAGCAGCATTCAAGAGATCAAAAGATACACGGCATTGGGTTAATCTGATGCCCAAGACCTCTTTAAACGTGTTGAAAAGCAAGAGTGATGCTTGGAAAACGAAGGTATGCCTGAGGAAGGCCCTTCAGAAGAGGGAGTGACACAGCGCCTGTGCTCGGGCTTAGGAACAATTAGGAGGCGGATGCAGGACTGTGCAGTGGTCTGTTCTGTTGTGCGTAAGGTCGCGATGGGTCAGACATGACTCGCTGGCATTTGACAACAGCAACTGCCACGATCTGGAGAAAAATGTCCACTAACTGTTTGCATGAAGTCCTGCGGTGGGGTGGGGGGTGGGAGGTGGCTGTCAGGTACATGTTGGGCCACTCACCACAAGGTCAGCTGTCCAAACCCACCAGCTGCTCTGTGGGTGACAATTCAGGCTATTTTCTCCTGTAAGGAGGTGTAGCCTCTGAAACCTAATGCAGGGCCACTCGAAGGCAGAAAGGACTTGAGGACCATGGGTTGGGTTGGGTCATGTGCCCATGAATCCAAATCACCCCGACCACAAATGGTTTGGTTTGGTTCTGGGATGTGCCAGGCCCTCTTTGAGATGCCTTCCAGACAAATACAAGGCTAAGTCAAAACTAATAGAACCCTTTCTTTACTAATTTTTTTTAAGGTGAAAATGTGAAGCTATTTTTCCTGAACATATGCTCGATCTAGGCTGTGTTTGCACCTCTCTAACTCTTCCCTGAAGAATTCTGCCTCCTTCGATTTGCACCAAATCTAAGTCAAAATAGCAGTTGTGACATCCTCCAGGGACTCAGTGCTGCAGCCTTTTATGTTCTTCGTAAATGTTCTTCGTGTTGTAGGAAGTGAAGTCCTCAGGGCCAAGGTCAGGCTGTAGGGTGTGTGACCCGCCAGCAGTGTGGACCTGCAGTGAGTGACAGCCCGAAGGAAAAGAGTGGCCAGTGGACTGATGATCCAAAGACAAATTTTATTTCCAAAGGACAGCTTTATGTCCAATGAGACAGGGTGCCTAGGGTAACAATAGCATCGTGATAAAATTGCTCTAACCACAAACAGTTCCTTGGGACTAATCTTATCTTAACAAATGTGGCTGTGTTCTCAGGGTACTCAGGGCATCTCAGAATGTGGGAAAACGTATACCATCATCCCAGCTTTCAGGATTGCATAGTGTCCCCAAGCACCACAGAGAGTCACCAGTAAAACAGTGACTCCCTATAGGGCGGATGGCACAAGGTTTCCCAAGGAAACTCTCATAGGACGGCCCTTTGACCCTTGACGAATGAGCAGGGTCATGGAAACGCTTCCCTCCGTGCAACTTTTCTCATCTTTTTCTCACCACTACACTTTTCAATTTTATTAAAACCCCATGATCTTCTGGTGTTCTTGGAGAAAAGCTATCAAAATGACCACTTCAGAGTCCCTCTCCCAAATAATAATAACAGTTGCCATAAGCTTCTGAGCTGACCTTTCCGCCTTGAATTTAACCGGCCCAGCAGATTCCTTCCGAGGCCACTGCTCTGATTGGACTTTGTGTGTTGTTGCAGGTACCTAGTGAGCCTAAGACACGTGTAATTCTGAGAGAACTTGTCTGCAGCCATGCTCTGATCTCAGAGATGTGTTTAAACACAGCTTATTCAGAATCAGCCTGTGCATGTGTGAATGGGCACTCGGTGTCTTATTGACCTGGAGCATCACTACAGAACAGGCTGTTAGGATCCCCATTTGACAGATGAGGCATGGAGAGGTAAAGGAGCATGTCAAAGTCAGATGCCCAGACAGTGAGAGAGTCACTGCTTCGGTGCCTCCGTCCCTATTTATGAACGTATTGCTGGACTTCTTCCCAGTTGTTAAAGGAGGTACACTGGTCCCCCTGACCACATCTTCAGGCTTCCAGTTTTCCAAAATCAGTCATTACGCAAGCTGCAAGCTACTTTTGTGGCATAATTGTGATTTGTGTATTTTTCCTCCTTAAGTCTCAGGTGAAACATGATTCCGAATTTGAACAACTTAGGTGGGTCCCATAGCTTAGGTCCCACGGTCCTAGCCTTCAAGTTCAGGGCTGCCTGACTCGAACTCCATACGCCTCAGCTAGAGTCCAAGGCAGGCTTTGTAGAGAGTCCAGGTTTATCCCAGGAGCACCCATAATGCAGCTCTATAAAAACACCCTCTGGAAAAATGTTCTTATAAATTACATTTTTACAATTTATTTTATTCAAGAATGATTCCATTCCACCAAGTCACGAAGCCATTAAGACAATAGGGATATATAATTTTCGAACTCAGGTTAACAGCGGATTATTTCTTTAGTCTGCGGCGGAAATATCAATTATGGAAATAGATGCAAATTGTCAGCTCTTCCCTTGAGCCCCACATCTGCTGCAGCTCGCCCTCCCCTCGTACAGACCAGGGCCAACAGAAAGGTCTTCCTGTAACAACTGACTGCCTAGCTGATGGAATATTGACAACCAGACACCAGTGCTGCTTTGCCTGAGAACCTGACCAATTTACTTTTCAAGTAGCATGTCTAGAACAACACCCGCCTACTGTGGTCTCTGTTAGATTCTGTTGCGTGTGTGCCATGAGGTGCAGTGGTGATGCTGTGTGATCCAGAATTGAGAGCACAGAGTGGAGAAATTACCCAAGAACTGAGCCCAGGTGTTTGACTTGACAGGTGAAAATCCAATTCTCTGTGAGACCTTGGTCAATTCACTTTACTGCCAGCACCTTGGCTGTAAAGTGGGGGAAGGAATTAGCTCACACCAAGCTCTAATCATCTCTATCTTGTTACCTGCTATGTGACATTAGGCAGTGTCTCTAACTTCGCCCGTCCTTATGCTGGTAGCAGTACTGCTTGCTTTAATAGAAAGTAATTACTAAGCAGAGTTAACATTAAGTGTAGATAATTGTTTGATAATCCACTTAACAATGCTGTAGAGTTTTTAAAAAGTTATTATTATTCATTACTGAGGACCGCTATATGCCAGGTGGCTTCCCGTGCAGAGTGCATGTTGTTTGACAAGGTCCTTTTGTTTCAACTGGTTGATGCAGCTGCTCTGACACAGCTATTTTGATAGGAGGGCATTTTGACAGCCTAGGAAAACAAGCCATCATACTTACAGCATTTTAGAAAACATGACCAGATAGTGTGCCAAGGAGACATTCCTGGCTACCACCCCTCCTCCCAGAACCTCCCCTACCCTTGAGCATCACTTTCGGCAAGCAGGTTCTCACGGAGAGGAAGCAGTGACGTTGGGCTTGGGGCAAGGTTGGGAGCTGAGAGACGCAGTGGCAATATGCACTTTTTTTTAAATGAAGGCAGGGTGAAGATCAGACATGCGGCGTTCGTTTCACATGGTCTGTGATCATTTTTAAAGCAATTTTACATTGAGATGCAGCTGTTATAGAACTCTTCCATCAAAACAGCCATGTCAAAATGCCCTTCTCTGTCTCCGACAAGGAAACGAAGGCCAGGAAGAGATGAGTAAGTCAGGGCTTCTGTCACGCAGAGGGGAGAGCCAGGCTGGAAAGAGAAGAAAAGTGCCTCTGGGTAATTGCTGTAAAAACAGAAGGAGCCAGCAGGGAAGAGCACAGAGAGCCCATGCCTCTGCCTGGGGTGCAGAAGGCTCCTCAGGGGGAGAGAGTGTCTGGGAGCTCAAGAAATACTCAGTGGATGTGTTCAGTGGGGTTTGTCATGTGCCAGGAGCTGTCGTCAGTGCTTTCGTGTAACGCAGGTTCTCTTCATAGCTACCCGACAAGATGGATCTTACTGGAATCCCACTCTACAGAGGAGGAGACTGAGGCACTCCTCAATCAGGTGACTTTCTCAAGGCTGCACAACCAGTAGATAGCAAAGCCAGAAATCAAACCAGGCTCAGCCACATCATTCTTTAGACCAGAGTCTACTCTGTCCTCACCATGTGCTGGCTGTGTGACCTTGGATGGTTTGCTGACCCCAACCACCTCTCTGGTCTCACTCCCTTGGCTTTGTCCTCTCCAGCACACATCACTCAATCGCTGTTAGCTTGCATTTATTGACTTGATAAATATGGAGTGGACATGTGTAGTGTATGACAGACAACATTTTAAGCTAAGTTCACAGTAGTTAATACAAAGTTTCAGTTTCCACAGAGCTAACATTTTCATGCAAAGAGACAGAAAATAAGCAAAGAAACAAATATGGATTGTTGTAAGAACTATGAAAGAGGTGCCCAGATGCTGTATAAGAAATGAACGAGTATCCGTAGTGATGGATGGAGAGCAGCTTCTTTAGACTATGTCGATGTCTGAGGAGGAAGCATTGAGCTGAGACCCAAGGGGAATAAGCCAGCCCCACAGAGCCCTGTTAGCATAGTTGTTACTCGTTGGACTGTGATCCTCCAAGTCAAAAGTTCAAAACCACCAGCCACCCCTCGGGAGAAAAATGTAGCTTTCTACTCCCGTAAACAGTTATAGTCTCAGAAACTCACAGGGGCAGTTGCACCCTGTGGTATACGATCTCTAGGAGTCAGTATTGACTCAATGGCAAGGAGCTTCCAGAGCCCAAGGGAGTTCCCCACACAGTGGGGAAAGGGATAAGAAGAGCCTGGTGTGGGGAGGCATGATGAGTAGATGGGAGACCAGTAAGAGGTAAGCAGGGGCCAAGCTGGCCACGGGAGGACGGCTGGATTTGTTCTTCAGTATGTGGAAGAGAGAGCCACTACAGGACTAGAAGTAAGATTACCCAATTCTCACAAGTTCCAGAATTCTGCTCGCCGTGTAATGAGTGGACTGCAGAGGGCAGGAGTTGCAGCACCGGAGCTATGGTGTTTCGGACCACGTGGAGCAGATCTGGCGCTGGGCTTGAGTGGTCATAAGAGCATTGTTTCCCTATTGAGCACCAAAGTGCCTTGTAAGCTGTGATGTTCGTTAGACATCTTGGTGGATTTATTTCTTATAATTGTTCTTATTTTTCTCTCCTCACTGACTCGTTCTTGCTTTTTCCTTTGACATCATGAGACAGAGCTTCTACTGTTGCTCATCTTTGCCTATTGCCAGTCATAGTCTCCTTTAGTAATCACCTCACAGGCATGGGTAAAGCGTGCGTGGGTTCATTTCCTTAGAGCTCAGAAGAATTCAGCTTCCCTGGCTCCACGGAAAATGTGTGTTGGGGGAAAAAAAATACACTCTTTAATAGAAATACTTTTCCTTCATTAAATGAAATCTCCAAAGCCCAGTAGCATTTTCGGTGCTTATATAAAGATGCCAGTGGGGATTTGAGATTGAAAGTGGTATTTTTATACAAGTCAATGAAGATCTCAATAGGAAAGAATGAACACTCCTCAAATCTAAATTCTTCCAGCATCCAGAAAGACAGTTCTTCGATTTAGGGCCAGGATCACATTACTCCCAGTCCTACCAAGAAACTCTTTTCTTGAAGCAATTTGAATGCTCATAAATATTGCTTCTCTGTTTGGTAAAATTGTATGAAGAGTAGTTTCCCAAGGCTGTAAACAATTCAACTTGAATTTTGGTCTGTACCTTACTTCTGATACATTTTGTACAAAAACTCAGATATTTGTAGGAGATTGAGGCAAAATTGAGAATGATTGTCTTCAACGTTTATCCCAGCATTCACCTCACTTTGCCTTCTTTTCCTGTGGAAACTGTTTTTGTTGTCCTTGTTACAAAAAGGCACAGAGTAATTTAATTTGCATTTGCTAATATACCTGGGAATGTTCCCTATTGTTAGAACTGTCAGGTAAGCTTTGAACCCCAAGGTCAGTGGTTCAAACCCACCAGCATATTCATGAGAGAAAGGGGAGGTTATCTTCTGTGAAGATTTACACCCAGTCAACGGCATGCCATGGGTTTATTTTATTTATTTTTGGTTGTGTCAAAAGCAGTCTCTGCATATGTGTGCACACACAGAATAGCATTTTTTTAAGCTGGGGCATGAACTTTGTCTTAGGGGAAGGTCAGAGGAAAGATTGGCCTCAGAGATAGGAGGGTGAGTTCGAACTACCTACCTTATGATCAGCAGCCCAATGTTTAACCACCCACTCTGGCACCAGGCCTCTTTTTAGAGTTCGAAAGATGTACTCAAATCCCAACTCTGACTAGCTAGCTGGGTAGCCCTAGACAATGTACATAACCTCAGATTTCTTATCTGTAAAATAAGAAAACAATATAATTTTCTGACTAGCTAGCTGGGTAGCCCTAGACAATGTACATAACCTCAGATTTCTTATCTGTAAAATAAGAAAACAATATAATTTTCACTGGACATGAAGAGTCTTGGGATCATAATGCATGCACATACCGTGATTACGCAACACCAGTTCTTCAATCACCATTCACTTATCTGTTGAATGATGTTGTTATGAGTTACCTTCTATGACCTTGTTGTTGTTAGTTGCCATCCAGTCAGTGCGAACACATAGCAACCCATATCCAGCAGAACAAAGCACCGCCCAGTCCTGGGTTCTGTGCCATGTTCACAGATGTTCTTAAGTTTGAGCCATTGATGCAGCCACTATGTCAATACATCTTGTCCCCTCTTTGTCACTGCCCTAACACTGCCACGCATGATGCCCCTCCCCAGGGACTGATCTCTCCGGACAACGTGGTGTCCAAAACACTTGAGACCCAGTCTCGCCACCCTTGCTTCTAAGGAGCAATCTGGACATGCTTCTCCCGAGACAGCTCTGTTTGTACTCTTGGCAGTCCATGGCACTTGCAATACTCCACAGCACCATAATTCACGTGCATCGATTCTTCTGGTCTACCGTATTCAATGTCCAACTTGACATGCCTATGAGTCAACTGACAACACCATGGCTTGGGTCAAGCACGTCTTAGTACTCAAAGTAACATCCTTGCTTTCCACTACCTCAAAGAAGTGTTGTGCATTATACCCAAGGCAATGCCTGTGTGATTTCTTGATTGCTGCTTCCATGACCATTGGATTCTGGATCCAAGAAGGACTAAGTCCTTGACAAGCTCTCTTTTCTCTCTTTATCATGATGCTACCTTCTGGTCCAGTGGTGAGGAGTTGAGTTCTCTTTACTTTAAGTCCTTTCTGATGATACAATGGCAAATGCTTCAAGTCCTCCACACTTCCAATCAGCAGCGTTGTGTCATCTGCACACTGAAAAAAGACTGTGACCTTATGTGTAAGTAAATGAAACACTGTCCAGCCGCATGCCATTTTTGTAATAGCTGGCATGTATGAGTCCAATATTATATTATAGCCCAGTATAACCATAGATTTCACATGGGTTATTCAAGTTATCTATTGGGGCATAATAATACCCTTCCCCCCAAATTAGTGACCTAAAATCTCAGTTGTGTTTTATTTTGCAATGATGCGGCAATTTGAGCACCACTTCTGCACCATGCTTTCAGCTGGGATGATTCCAACAGCTTGTTTTACACGTAGAAAGACAAGGGGACATTAGGAAGGGGGTCTGTCTGAGTTATTTAGTAAGTAAAGGAATAAGAGAGTCAATAAAACACACATACACACACAATCCAACAAACTCACGACCATCAATTCAACCGTTAGGGTTCTGCGGTGGTTTATCTCTGCTCCTGTTACTCAATGCTGAAAGAGTTCACGCAGCAGAAGCACTTTTGTAAATCCAAGTAAATTTTTGGAGGGAAAGGAAAGTTTCAGTCATTACAGTTTCAAAGAGTGCACACGATTCCTGGAAAGCATGCAAGGCCGCGTGGCGGGGGCTGTGGGAAAGCTCACGGCTGAAGCATGCCGTTTCAGAGGAGCATGGAAAAACACGTGGAAGGAAGCCTGGACAGGGGTGAGGAACATGTGTGCAGAGCCAAGAGCAGGAAATCACAAGAGAGTGCACCAGCATGAGCAGCACGCCTATCCAAGGGTGGACTCTCGCCCTCAACTTACATGAGCACGACTGAAAGAGAGACAAAAGGGCCCCTCAGCCTGATTTTATCCCCTCTCAACCCCACTGGCTGGGCAGGTGTGGTCGAGGGTATTGGCCAACCTTATTGGCTGAGTTTAGGCCCAACTGGGTGATGTCATATTGCTGGTGCCTAAGGTGGGTGTGCCCAAGTTGGCTTCCACCTTGGCCTAGGTGGCTTGGGTCTGAGTATGGTCAGTTCTGGATGTTTCCACAGGTGTCCAATTAGTGTGGCTGATTCCTTTCCAACCCCATTATTATAACATGGACAGCTAATTTCTGTTTAGCACAGGCGTTAGGGAAGACGCCCCTCTTTGTCCCTATCTAGCTAACTTTCACAGCTTCAACTCCTAGTGAGCCTATGAAACAGAGTAGAACTATTCCTTTGGGTTTCTAAGACTACAAATCTTTACTCATCTTTCTCCTTTGAAATGACTGGTAGGTTTGAACTGTTGACCTTGTGGCTGACAACCCAACTTTTAGCCAACTATCCCACCAGCACTCTTTAGCTACTCAATAAGCAGATACTGTGCACACTTCTACTTCTACTGTGCTTAGGAGTGGGGAAAAACTAGAAGCCACTAACTTTTAAATCGGCAAGGCCTCCACCAAACCAAACCCAACTCCCAGTCTATCAAACTTTCCAGAATCAGGTAGCCTCGTCCTTTCCCCATGGAGTGGCTGGTGGCTTCAAACGATGGATCTTTAGGTTAGCAGCCCAAACCATAACCCACAGTGTCACCAGGGCCCCTTGGTACAACAATTCAGGGACAATAGACTCATTGGTGTGACTGAACTTATGCTCCTGCTCAACTAGTTGGTTTGTCTCCTCCGGTGAGAACCAAGTCCTTATTTACCTTTCTCTGGGTCCTCCATGAGGAGCCCTGGTAGCATAGTGGTTACATGTTGGGCAGTAATCCTCAAGGTCAACAGTTCAAAACCACCGGTTTCTGGGAGAAAGACAGGGCTTTCTATAGACTCACTAGGAGTCTGCATCGACTCAGTGGCAGCAGGGAGCCTTTCAGGGCTGCGAGAGGGTCCAGATCCCTCTTGCAGGGTCGATGGCTGCTGTGCCAACAGCTGACACAGAAGCCAAGTCAAACCTTACTGTTGTTTAGGTGATTCTGACTTAGAATAGTGACCTCAAAGGACAGAGAGTTACTGAGACTGCAGATCTTCACAGTAACAGACAGCCTCATTGCTCTCCCTCAAAGGAGATGGCAGTTTTGAACTGCTGACCTTGAGGTTAGTGTCCCAGCACTTAACCCACTACACAACCAGGACACCTAACAGCTAGCAGGCACTCAATATGCCATCTGTTAAGAGAAGTTTAATTCTCTACACTATAACCTAGCATCTCTTGCCTGTCCCATTCAGGCAAAATTGCCAGGAAAAGCAGGAGAGGGTATTTATTGTGACTAACAGGCAGGCTGAACTCTCGCCTCTCACTGTGGAAAAATCCATTACCAAGGAGTCATTTGTCAAAGCCAACTGTTTAGCTGCTTTAATTTACATATTTATCAAGTTTGATTAGAATGTATTGTCTTCAACTTTTATCCCAGCATTCACCTCTCCTTGCCCTCTTTTCCTGAGGAAACTGTTTTTGTTGCCCTTGTTACAAAAGGGCATAGCGTAATTCAATTTGCATTTGCTAATAAACCTGGGGAAGTTTCCTATTGCTAATAATGAAACTGAAGCTGGTGTGGAGCAGTGGGGATTTCTGGGGGCAGGGAAAGGTGGATTCAAAAGGCAGGGCATGAGTTGAGAAGCATGGGCATGCAGCTCTACAACTAAGGGCAACGAATTATCTACAGGATTCTGGGAATATCTAGTAAGGACCTTCTGTGTGTCCAGCATTACAGATGCAGGCTGTGAAAAAGACAAGGCAGGTGGTGTCTCTCATGTTGCTTACAGTCTTGGTCATTGTTGCCCTGGGCTGTCCAGTCAGTTCTGATTCAAAGGGACCCTAGGGAACAGAAACAGAACAGTTCCATTGCGTTTCTGCTTCGGTAAATCATGCACTTGGACCAACTGACTTCCAAATGTCTCTAAAAGACCAGATCTTGAAACGTACTATGTGCCAGGTCTTGTGCATTATCTCATGTAATTCTTAGAGTTCTATGAGCTTACTATCATTATTGTCTTCACCAATTTACAGAAAACATAGGAAACCAAAGATCTCACCACTGAGGGACACATAAATATAAGTGGCAACACTGGCATTTACCCTTCCTGAGCATCCTGGTAGCACTGTCAGATAAGCATTGGGCTACTCACCACAAGGACAATGGTTCAAACCCACCACCCGCTCCATGGGAGAAAGATGGGGCTGTCTGTTCCTGTAAAGAGTTACAGTCTCAGGAGCCCATAGCGGCAGTCCTCCTTTATCCTACAGGGTTGCTATGGGTTGAAATCAACTCAATGACAGTGCGTTTTGAGTCTTTGAGGGACAGTTTCTGATTCCTCTCTATGGCCTCAGAGGCCAGCCTAAAGTTTGGCATATGATTGGCGATCAGAAAATGTGTACTGAATTAAGCTAAGAAAGGAAGTTCTTCCTGTCTTTGGGGGCTTGATCTGCTTTGCCCTCTTCAGCTTCCTCAACTAAAGGCTGCCAGAGCAGAGGCCCAGCACTCGTTTCAGGACTAAGACATTCATTTCCTCAGGGTAAGTGGTGACCAGCCCATACCTGAAACCCTCTTTAGAATGAACTAGACCCAAAGAAGCCGACTTCCCCAAGGTTTGCTCCTGTCCTGGGGGGACCTATGCTCAGCATCTGGCTGGTACAGGAGTATAAAGCCAGCCTTCTTCCTCATTGCTATAAGATTGTAATTACTATAACGACACTCCTGGCCTAGAGTTTTCCATGAGACTTATTCAGGCCATTGTTGAGACTGCCTTGTCTGATCCTGCTCACTTTGCATCCTTCACAGGGATTCCTAGGAGCAATTCCCAGTAACATTCCTGCATGCAAATCTCAGAGTCTTTATTTGCTAAGGACCTTGATCTAAGCAGTTACTCTGAGCAAGCAACTCTGATTCGGACTTTTTGTAGGTGCCTGGACAGAGCATCAAATAGTAGATTTAACAAGATGGCAAATAGTGACAGGGAGAGCCCTCCTGCATTAGTCTATTTCCTGAAGCCAACTTCATCCAGGTGCCCAACATGAGCAGTGTTGGGCAGAAAGGAGGCTCAACTATGCACCTGTCCAGGGAGCAACTGTCAAGATGACTACTCCTCAAATGGCCCAGGGTCTATCTAGGTGGTAGTTATTTAATCTGTTGTCAGTGTGAAAGGATTAAGAGTGAAGGGGTGGAGGTTAGCCTGTCAATCAGGTCACAGCTTGATAACCTCATCTGGAGATACTAAGGAGATAAATAGCTCACTGGAGGTAGGACACATGCTCACTCCCTGCGAGAGACATCATGTTGAGAAGACACATGGAGAGAGGCTGATGGAGCTGGAGGAGCCACGTGGAGACCCCTGCCAGCACTGAGATACTTACAACGCCACTGGATCCACAAGACTTCCCACCCACTAGCCTGCGATCTTCTTGCATTCGGCATCATTGCATGGGTTTCATGAGTCTGAAGAGAACTTTATAGATTGGTATCAGACATATGGGCTCATATCGGACTTATGGACTTGATCTGGACTGGGCTGGGACATTTTCTCAATATTCAATTGCTCTTATATACAAAGCTCTTTCTATACTCATATGAGTCTCTCTGGTTTTGTTTCTCTAGTCTACCTGGACTAACACGTCTACATCTCAGGCCAATGGCATTGCCATTTTTCTTCTCTTTTCTGGAAGGGTTACACTAGGTGCTTTTCAAGTGCCACCCTGCATAGCCATTGCTGGAGGTAGCCCAGTGTAGTGAAAGGACCTTGCTTGGACTTTGGAGTTTGTCCCTTCGATTCCAGACCTGACGCTTTCATCCTCCCATGTGACTGGGGTAAGTCACTCCTAGACCCCGCCCTGCAGCTACATGATGGTGATGTTCTACTCAGACACCTTGCAGGAATTGCACTTCTCACAGCTTCTGAGGCTCCTGTAAGTCAGAAATTCCCTTACTGTTATTATTATTATTAAAAGATCATTTTATTGGGGGCTCCTACAGATCTTATAACAGTCCATAAACCAATTGCATCAAGCATATTTGTACACATGTTGCCATCATTATTTTCGAGACATTTATTTTCTATTTGAGCCCTTGGTATCAGATCCTCTTTTTTCCTGCCTCCCCTTCCTCCCACCATCGTGACCCCTTGATAAGTTATATATTATTATTAGTTTCATATCTTACACTGACTGCTGTCTCCCTTTCCCCACGGTTTCTGTTGTTCGTCCCCCTGGATGGTGGTGGTGGTGGTGGTTATGTGTTGGTCATTGAGATCGGTTCCCCCTTCCTCCCCCCCTCCCCCACTTCCCTCTACCCCCCTGGCATCACCACTCGCTCTTCCTGGATTTCATGTGTCCTGAGCTCTTATGTGTACCAGTGTACATGCTCTGGTCAAGTCAGAACTGAAAGGCAGGACTGGGATCATGATAGTAGGGGGGTGAGGAAGCCTCAAAGAACCAGAGGAATATTGTGTGTTTCATCAGTGCCATTCCACACTGGTTGACTCATCCCTTTCTTGTGACCCTTCTGTGAAGGGATGTCCCATTGTCTACAGATGGGTTTTGGGCCGCTGCTCCGGCCCCACTCCTTACTGATGTTTTTTAAGCAAAAGAGGTGTTTAAATATTTGGTGAAGCTATGTGGAATGTACCAGAAAATTCCTTTCCCAAAAGTTTTGCAATTTCAGAGACAATATTTTATTTCTTATCAGGAGCATTTCTTTGCCACAAGCATACTCTTTTTCTTGGAAGCCCCATTGTCCCTGTTCCTTTATCTCATTTCATTCCTGTATCATGTGTGATTCTACTCCAGAGATAGGAGACTATAGGCTACAGGAGAGTTGAATATAGGTGAGGGAATGTGACGCAAAAGGGGCAAGGCAGGGAGAGAGGGAAGCTGAAAATAAACTTGTCAACACCACTGTTTTCTCAAGATGGTCCTGAGGCTCAGAAGAGCAGATGTTGGTCATTAGGCAGAACATATTTGAATCGTGGCTTTTGGTCCTGCCCAACCAAGACAGCAAATGATTTATGAGCACACGAGGGGTCCAGACGGCAAACTCTGAGTTCAGAGGAGTCTAAGAGCATTGTGGCTGGGAAGTGACTGGAGAGAGGCATTTTAGAAGAGTTTGAGAAGATATAAAGTCTTGAAAATTGAAGATTTACTTGGGGAGATACGGAAAGGGCTGAAAAAAGTACAAAAGTCTTCTAGGGGGTTGGTGCTACAGTAGAGGCTAATCTGTACCCCCCTCCAAAAGACATTTGGCAACATCTGGAGATAATATAACAGAGAGGAGGGTGCTACTCACCTAGCAAGCAGAGACCAAGGATGCTGCTGACCATATTATAAAGCACAACACAACGCCCCACCACGAAGAATTAGCTGATAAAAAGGCCAGTAATTTCAGGATAAGCATAGAATCATAACTTGGGAGAGTTCTTTACATTCTATGAGGCCCCTCTTCAAAGCCTGAAGCCCTGCCCTAATTCTCATCTGTAACCTTATCTTCTTCAATCCTTGATCTCCGTCAGCAAGTGCTTCGAGTCATTCTCATTTTCTGCAAGCAAGGCTGTGTTTCTGCGTAGGAAAGGCGGTTCATGAGTCTTCCTTAAGTCTTGCTGCCTTCTTCTTCTCCATGGTGTCCAGCTTCTCTGATCCTTTGCTCAGAATACAGGTTGAATCAGGATGGTGAGAGGATTTAACCCGGGCACACACCTTTCCAGTTTTCAAACTATGCAATGTTCCTTTATTCTGTTCAAACAACTGCCCCTTGGTCCATCTACAGGTTCCACGTGAGACAATGCAGTGCCAGCATTTGTTATGATCCACACAATTGGATGTCACACAATTGAATACCACACTGTTGAAAACAAAAACTCTCATGACTGGGCCAATAGGTAACATCATAATAAATAGAGAAAAGATTGGAGTTATCAGGATTTCATCTTGCCTAGATCTACAAACAATGCTCATGGCACCAGTAGGCAAGAGATCAAATGATGCATTGCATTGGGTAAATCTGCTGCACAAAACCTCTTTCACATATTGAAAACCAAGGCTGTAACTTTCAGGACCAAGTTATGGCTGACATGAACCATGGTATTTTCCATTGCTTCATATGCATGTGAAGTGGGGCATTGAAAAAGGAAACCCACAGAAGAACCATTGTATTTGAACGATGGTCCAAGGGAAGACTATTGAATGCACCATGGACTGCCAAAAGAATAAAACAATCGGTCTTGAAAGAAGCACCGCCGGAATGCTCTTTCGAGGCAAGGATGGGAAGACTCTGTCTCACGTACTTTGGACATGTTACCGGGAGGGACCAGTCCCTGCAAAAGCACATCATGCTTGGTAAAGTGCAAGGGCAGCAAAGAAGAGGAAGAGCCCGGACAAGATGAACTGACCAGTAGCTGCAATGATGGGCTCAAACATCATAATTGTAAGGATGGTGCAGGACGGGGCAGTGTTTCATTCATTTGTACATAGGATTTCTCCCAGTCTGAACTGACTTGACGGTACCTAACAACAGCATTCACCATGCATTCATTAGTCTTAAAAGCACTGAAATGTCAGCTTGGCACCTGGTGAACGTCACACTTTACCTGGTCACCAGTTAGTTACTTGTCAATCTCCTGGTGCAAACTACGACTCCTGAAGGGCAGCTCCTCTCTGATCCATCTGTGTCCCCAGCACTTCATCTCTACTGGCAAGTCATAGATTCATAGTAGATGTGCGAATATAGGACCGATGTCTTTGAGGATCGAATAGACAATTACAAAGAAGCAGATCTTGGTTGCACAGAAGGAAGAGCTTCCTAATCTTCTAAAAAACAGAAAATACAATGAAGCCCAACAACAAGAATTCACAAGAAGTAATGTTTGGGTATTGTGGTTGTTCGTTGTGTTGAGTCAATTTGGAATCACACTGATCCCATGTGTGCAGAGCAGAACGCTCCATAGAGTTTGCAGAGCTATGACATTTTAGAAGCCGACTGACAGGCGTGTCTTCCAGGAAGATGCTGAATGAGTTCCACTACGAACCCTTGAGCTACTCGATGATCACTTAGGCATTTGGGCCCCCTGTGGACTAATCTGGAGCCAGACCTTCTGGGTGTACATCCTGGCTATCCCACCTACCAGTCATATGACTGCAGATCAATTACTTCGCTTCTCTGTGTTTCAGTTCTCTCATCTGTAAAATGATAGTGCTATTACCGAACACTTAAGGCTTTTGTGATGGTCAAATGAGATATACATGAAAGCTGTTTGCATGACATCTGACACATGTCAAGGCTCAATAAATGTTGGCCATGGTCATAGAAGAAACAATCTCTGGGATGCAATTGTTCTTACATTATTGTTATTATATTAAGATTATTGAAACTGTATATTTTAGGGTTTGATTTTTAATTTTTAAAATGTTTTCTGGTTATTTTTCTTTAATAAATAATAATATTGGTGATGTGCTTAGAATAAAGATATGTCCATTTAATTTCTCCAAAATGATAGCTATATATTCTCATAAAATAATGTACAAGAAATTCTGTACCTCGACCATATTCTCACAGTCATAACCTTCACTCTCTCTGTATTGCCTGTGTCAACAACAAAGTGAAATCCTCACATTATCTTGAACATGACATATTTTTACGGAAAGGTACTTAATTACTGTGTTGAGGAAACCAGATAGAACACGGCATAGACACCCTAAATGGTAGTCCTTGGTGGACGTTAGCTTCCTCCCTCCCTTCTCAACGCAGGCACAGCTGAGCCACGTCTCCCAGGATGAGTCGGAGTACGACAGACGCGGTGGGGCGGGCATTCTCAGCAAGGAGAGACACATGTACTCAGCGTGGACATGTGGGAGAGGGTGTCGTGTTTGGGGAACTTCCAAGAGTTAGCTGAAACTGGAGCCTGTGGGAGAAGCTGAGGGGGTGCACAGTTCCTAGAGATGCAGCATGCCAGCATAGGCAGGCCGACCTTGTCCTGAGAATGATCAGAGCTCCTGAAGGGGATCAAGGAGAGATAATGGCATGCTCCCATTGGCATTGGGGAGACCACGTCGGTGGGCTGGCAAAGGATGGGCTGGCTGGCATGGTGCTAGTACCACAGGGCCAAGATTCTTCCTATCACAAGCAACCCCTCAGACAGAAATCAGCTAACAACAACCCCAAAGCAGACAGTACCCCCCACTCCCATCTTTCTCCTGGAGGGACTGGTGGGTTTGAACTGCTGATTTTTAGGTGAGTAGCTCAATGCATAACCACTATGGATTGAATTGTGCCTCACCCCACAAAAAAATATGTGTTGTAATATTAGTGCCACTATCAAATCGTGTTCCCCCAAACATGAGGGAACTTCTAAAAGTTTGTGGGGATATGTCATTGTCCTTGCATTTCATCTTCCCACTTAAGTTTGAAGCCCTTCCATGTGTCAGCATACCGATATCAATATCAAGCCATGCATTCTTATCATCCGTCACCTTATTCATTAAATACTTAACACCTATGAAGTAACCATGACAGTATTAGTATGGTGTTCCTTTAGCAAAGTGGTGTGGGTCTATTTGAGTCTTGGGATATCAAAGAGAAAACTGCCATTTGTCTAGGTTCGAGGCCAATGGGAGGAAATTTCTTTATTTGCCGATGTCTTCAAATGCTCTGTAACACTCCACATTCTGCTCCCCTTTTCCTAACAATGCCACCAGCTGACAAGTGACAGAATCGTCAGGATATACTAGGGGCAAATCTGACAAGGTGGGCTGCCGGGAGTGCTTCGTTCTCCGAGGGCTCAGCCCGTGCTTTGCAGACTCGTGGCATCTTGTAATGCCTTCGCCAGCCACAGTCGATGGGGTTAATCCAGTATCTTGAGGCTTCCCCTTCCTCTTGGCACAGAAAGTCGACTCTGGCCCTCACTCACCCTCAGCATCAATAGATGTGCATTTTCAAAAGTTCCGCACGTCGATTTAGGGTAAAGTGCAGGTAAAATATTTAAGGCAGCCAGGAGTGTCGTCATCTCCAAGGGATGGTATAGTTTTGTATTGCTACATAACAAATTACATTATAAGTTAGCAGCTTACGGGAACAGACATTTATTATCTCTAAGTTTCTGTGGCCAGTAATCAGGAAAACTTAGGAGTTTATGTTAAAGGTTGCTCATCAAGTTGCAGTCAAACTGTTGGCCAGGGCTGTAGTCATCTGAGATAGAAGGTTCTACTCGCAAGCTCACATCTAGGTTTTTGGCAAACCTCAATTATTTTATGGCCATTGTCTGGATACTACAGTTCTTTGCCATGTGGACTTCTGCACAGGTATGGTAACCTGTTCCCTCGCCCCAGCTACCCCCCAACAAAGTGTGAGTAAGCCAAGAAAGAAAGTGAGCTGACCCAAGAAAAGATCAAAGGTTCACTCTTTTAATGACTCAATCTGAAAATATATAAAGCATAAATCAATAAAGCCAGAGTTTATTCTTTTAAAAGATCAATAAAATGGATGTGTTTGGCCTAGATGTGGTGGGGTCAGATTGGGCGCAATTCCTGCCCACACTGTGTTGTCCCCTGTAGGGCTATAGGTCAGTGAGGGATGTCGTGTCTCATAGTGGGACTGGCCATATGGTCCTCTCTGT
>NW_022104341.1:79390765-79397376 GCF_000313985.2 Echinops telfairi
ATGAATGTATAAATGTGTTTTACACAATTGATGTATGTATGGTTTGTGATAAGAGTTGTATGAGCCCCTAATAAAATGATTAAAAAATAAAAAAAGAACTGATCTAGTAAAAACTACAAAACGCTGCTGAAACAGATTAATGAAGACTTAAATAAATGGAAAGGTGCATCAAGCTTATGGACTAGAAGACTTAATATTGTTAAGGTGTCACAATACACAAAGCAATCTATAGATTCAACAAAATCCCAACAGCCTTTTTCAACATAAATAGAAAAACAATCTTCAACCTTGTATGAGATGTCAAGAGGATTTGATTAGCTAAAGCAATGTTGCACTTGGGGTTGCTGAGAGGTCAAATCAACTCCCTGGCACCTAACAACAACATGGAATGGGTGGCAAACTGCTCCTGTGAACAACTGCCTCCTTTGCCAAGAGGTCATAAGAATTGGATGGTGCCCAGCTACCATTGCCAAACAGTTTGATCAAAGATTATATATGAGAAGAAGCTTGATTTAAAAGTGGGAAATGAAAAACAGAATTTTGAATTCTCCTTTCACCCAAGGCTTACTGTAACCACAAAGTTTGGATGAACCCCTGAAACAATTGCCCTGAGATCCTCTTAAAACCTTAGACCTAAAGAGACAACCCCTGGAAGTTCTTAAAGCCAAACAATAGTTTAGCATAACTATTAATTTAAAAATATGTAAAAAAGCATTGCAGATTTTCAAGAATGATCTGTATAAAACTGGAAAACTCATAAAAAAACAAAAACAAACACTGTCATCTACTCAATTCTGACTCCATGGACGAGAGTCCAGTTTTCTAAGGCTGTAAATCTTAACAGTAGCAGAAATCCTCTGCCGACATTATGCTAACAGCCCATCTCAACGTTGCCCCTACACCACCACACCAGGTCAGATCGAATCCCTAAGGGACAATAAATTGATTTTAATGGGAGCAGAAACACCTTAGAACAGGAGCGTGATAATCATTGCACAAAGAATGTAATCAATATCACTGAATGGCACATGTAGGAGCCATGAATTGTTGTGTATTTTGCTGTGTAGATTCTCAACAACAACGAACCAGTTCCTAAACGTAGGGAGAAGAGAGATGGACCATTGTTTCTCTAGCATTCTATTTGTTAGACACAAGTCTCTAACTCCAGCCTGACCAAGGAGAAAGGGACTTAATCTTCACCCATTAAAAGGAAGAGATTGACAGAACTTCTGCCCCACCCCTTTTTTTAAAGTAGAAATTCTACTTTAATTACTTACATATTGTGTGAACAGGTTCTTATTTATTTTATTTTTCTTCTCTTTTTTCTCCTTTCACCCAAGACATATTTTTAAAATCTTGGATATATTTTTAACCATCACGAGAACACGATTTAATCTCTAACAGTGTATGACATAGTGCTTAGGTGCATAAATTTGAGATTCATACAGATCTAGGTTTAATCCTAGCTCTAATGTTTGCTTCTTTTATGATTCTCGGCAAATCACTTAACCTTTCTGTATCTCAAGTTCCTAGTCTATAAATAGGGAGAGAAATAGCATAGAGGTAAAGAATATAGGTTCTGGAATCCAACTGCTTAGGTTGGACCCTGATCTTTGTGTTCTGTAAAGTGAGGATAATAATACCTAGTACCTGGCCACCTAGTAGGTATTCAGTAAATACATGTTATTTTACGCATAAGAAAATAGTGGATGATGGACGGATATAATGATAAAGGCGTACTAAGTAGATGTGTGCACATTTGACTCCAAGCACTTCTCACTAACTGGGAAACCCTGCTGCCCCACTCCATTTGTGTGCACCCTTGTATCTTTGTGGATGCCACACCTCAACAGCTACCCAGTTTTCCTCTCATTAGACTATTGTTTTGGTCTCATTGTTGGCCTTCTTTCCCACCATGGTTTTGTTCAAGCATACTTCCTGCATCGTCCCTGCTGCCTCCATCAAGAATATATTTAATTGGCTTTGCACAGAAGCTGAGGATTTAGTGATGCGGAGGAGGGGCTCCCATGTCACCCCACCTCAGAGCTGCTACATTACCTTAAATTGATTTTGCAAATGAAAGCTAAAAGCTAAGCAAAGGCGACCCATCCATTTTGCCTAAAGATGATTATAATGCTCTTTTACAGCCTCCTAAATGACAAAGCAATTTGTTACCTGCCTGCATCAACATTTGCTTATATTAGCACCCGAGATGCTTGATTTTTATTAGCCCCATGTTATCATTTTATGAAGACACAGGGGCTCGGTAAAATTAGTGTGCAAATAGAATGCCCATTTTGCATTTTCCTGTGGTCAGCAGAAATGCTGAATGCAATTGAGTTGATACTGGGTCAGGGGAGACATTCATAAAGGTAGCCTTCATCAATGGCCTTGATAATGCCATTTATCATTTCTGGGAGGCTGGGATACATGGGGTCATTTTTAGATGGCAGGGTGTTTTCTGTTGTTGTTTTGTTTATGTTTAAAGGCTTTTTTTTTTTTAGTGAAAAGCAATATAAATGCCAACATAATAGCTCAGCTTCTACCCACCCATAAGGGATGAAATCAAACCCTCTTTCTTGTGCATATTGTAGAAGGAAGGGCATCAGAGATGGGAGGAAACATAGTAAAAGGGTCACTGGGCTGGGAGAAGGGTGACTAGCTGCATGCCCTTGGACATAGTCCTTCCTTCTGTGATCCTCGGTTCCCTCGTCTGTAAAATAGGATTGAGATAACCCACCTTACAGAAACATAATGAAGAGTAAATGAAATTAATACCAAGGTAAGTCATAAAGTACTACTACTAGCATTCCAGTTCATGCATGCATGGGTTTATTCCAAACAAAATGGGTTTAAACAAGTCTCTGCGATCAGTGGATTGCTACAGATACATTCTCTCAGTAATACATTTGTCTTCATCTCATTAGGATTCCTTCAAATAAAAAGTCCAATCAAAACAGTGGCTCTTGTGGGGATCTACTGGGCCATTTAAATTAGAAACTTCTTCATAAAACCGAGCACACTGCCTTTGAGTCAATTCTGATTCACAGCAACCCTATAGAACAGGATAGAACTGCCCCTGTGGATTTCTGAGACTGCAACTCTTTATGGCAGTAGGAAGCCATGTCTTTCCCAAGGACGGGCTGATCATTTAGAACTGCTGACCTTGTGGTTAGCGGTCCAGTGTGTAACCCACTATGCCACCTGGGCATAGTTAAATTTCTTGAGAGAATTCATCTCCAAACCTAGGAACTCGAGACCATGGTCTTGAGGGGCACCAAGGTCACTCAGCATAACAGTGTACAAGGTCAATGTTCTAGATCCTATTTTGGTGGTAGCAACAGTCTTAATACCACACAAACAATTATTTAAGATGCTACGATTGGTCTCTTTCCATAGAAAGGAAGAAAAGAAAGAAGGGTGATGAACATCAAAGAGGAATAAAAACAATTCCTTCAATGGACAAATGGGGCATGTGAATATTAGTCTCCATGATCCAAAGACCAGACAAACTACACGGTTCTTGGCTACCTTACCAACTGCTATGAAAGGGATCACATTACAAGGTCTTGGATAGAGGGGGAGGGATGTGGAACACAAGTCACAATTACGAAAGATACAAAGCTTATTGGTAGAATAGAAATTGGTGAAACCCCTGAAATTGTGATGTTCAGTCACCTTTTAAGTCTAGTCATGGACTCACCCTAGTGCTCAATTTTTAGCCAAGCAATAGACAGGTTTGTTATATAAAGGGAACAATAACACGAGGGAGTGCACGGGGCTCATAGTAATCAACCATTCGAGATCAAAAGGGCAGCATTTACCCAAGGATGAAGTTCAGTAGGGCCAGCAGGGGAGAAATGGAACAAGGAGGCACAAGAAGGAGGTGGGAGAAGTGATAGTATATTGTGGGCTACAGTCAGTGATCTGAAACAAAATATATATGAATTGTTGAAAAGAAAACTCATCTGTTTTGTAAATATCCACCCAACTCAAACAATTTTAAAAGTTTTTTGAAAAAATAGGACAGAGAAGTCAGCTCAGAAGATTATGGCAACTTTTTGGATTCCTCACGGGTCATCGTGATTGATTTTTCTCAAATGACACAGGAAAAACACAAGGGATTATTAGGAAGACATTTGACAAACACCGAGAACTATGTTGGTGAGGCGAGGGACAGGAACATTGTGCTGAGGACTGTTTTTTTTTTTATTTTCCCCTCGCTGCCATTCACCTGCTCCTTCTTTGAGGATAGCAAGGGCCGTTCTACAGAAATCCATTGGGAAACCATGCTCCATCCGCCCACAGCCATGATCTTCCCCCTTTAGCAGTCTTTCTGTTCCCCCAAACTAAAAGACATTGAACAGAACCCAATTTGAGTCCAGTAGGGATGCCCACATTGCTTTGGGCCTGGTATAAATCAGACAGCTCAGAATTCTGCAGGGATGAGCTGAAGACATGGAAACACTGTCTTACTTACATATATGTTTAAATTTCCATCATAAACTACAATCTACAAAAGTATTTTTTATTTATTCACTGAACTGCTAGTCTCTGAGCACCTACTCCATGCCAGGCCTCATAAAAGACACCAGGAATTTACTAGTGAAAGGCACAATTTCTCCCTCGAAGATCTTGCATTCGATCCAGCAAATATATAGTTGCATACTCCTTTTTTAGGCTGTAACATTTTCAGAGTGGTGAGCTTTTCCCTCTTTCTTAAAGTTTCCTGGCCTATAGGTGAACAACCAGTGGGTTCTCACGACTATATTTTGACTTCATTATGGTTCTTGCTGCTTTAACTCACAAAGAAAAACTCACTGCCACCGAGGCCATTTCGATTCATAAGGACCCTCTAGGACTGGACAGAACTGTTCCTGTTAGTTTCTAAGACTATAATTCTCTACAGAAATAGACAGCCTTAATTGTCTTCTAAGGAGTAGAACTGCTATGGTTTTGAACTGCTAACCTTGCAGTGAGCAGCCCAACATGTAACCACTATACCACTAAGGCCCCAAGGGAAAAAAACGAGGCTATCTACTCCTGTAAAGATTTACAGGGGCAGTTATACCCTGTCTTACAAAGGTACTACGAGTTGGAATTGAATGGATGGCGATGAGTAAGCGCTGCTTTTAAGAAATTCATCATTAGTGAATAGTTAGCCTTTTCTACTGGACCCTAATAGACCAATCAAGTTCAAAGTTTTAGAAGAAACATATCAATAGATTTAATTTTCTTTAACTTAGTTTTGTCCCTGCCACATCAATGGTTAGAATCATGAACACATTTCAAATGACCTATCGCTAGCATTTTAAAAACAGAAAGCAGGTTAGTTATAATATTCCTGCGGCATTCTCCTCCTCCTTCCTTCCAGAGTATTCTTGAACACAGAGATAATCCTTTCATTTTACTTCCCTCAATTTCTCTATCTAAATTCTTCTCAGGGTATTGTTCTATTCTGTGTCAATCAGCCCTTCTTATGCCAGTGGTTGAGTACCTGTGTTAGTCTGGGTTGACCAGAGAAACAAATTCATGGACACTCTCATATGTATAGGAAAGAGCTTTAAATACAAGAGCAGTTGAATATATTGAGAAAACATCTCAGCCCAGTCCAGATCAAGTCCATAAATATGATATTAGCCCATATAACTGATACCAATCTATAAAGTCCCCTTCAGACTCACGAAACACATGCAATGATGCCGAATGCAGGAAGATCACAGGCCAGTGGGTGGGAAGTCTTGTGGACCCAGTGGCAGTAAGAAGCATCTCAGTGCTGGCAGGGGTCTCCATGTGACTCCTTCAGTTCCCAGGGCACAGGGTCTATAAGGGTGGTGCCATGTGTCCTGTCAGTAGAGTCTCTCTCAGGGAGTGAGCAGAGAAAGAGAAGTGTCTCCCACCTCCAAGGAGGAAATACAGAAATTCCCAGAATCCTCAGGGGAAGCCATGCCCACACAGAGGCCTCATTGTCTATACAATGATTGACAGCCTTGACTCCATGCCTTTACTCTTAATCCTTTCAAATTGGCAACTGATTATATAACTACCACAATACCACCTCTACCCTTCCCCTCCTTCTGGGAATCTAACTTGTGACTAAGGCTTTTGTCTAATAATATCAATGTACAAATTGGAATTTTCTTATACAAGTAGACTATTGTAGAAGAAGCAGCAAGGACTTGGGTCCAGATATTTAAAAAAAATCATTTTATTGGGGACTCTTACAACTCTTATCATAATCCATACATACATCCATTGTGTCAAGCACATTTGCACAGCTGTTGCCATCATCATTCTCAAAATACTTTATTTCCACTTGAGCCCTTGGTGTCAGCTCCTCATTTTTCCCCTCCCTGCCTGCCCGTTGCCTCACAAATCCTTGATAATTTATAAATTATTATTATTTTGTCATGTCTTACAATATCTGACATCTCCCTTCACCCACACTTCTCTTGTTTGTCCCCCAGGGAGAGGGGTATATGTAGATTCTTGTGATCAGTCCCCCCTTTCTACACCACTTTTCCCTACCCCTCCTGTAATCTCTACTCTCATTATTGGTCTTGAGGGATTTATCTGTCCTGGATTCCCTGTGTTTCCAGTTCCTATCTGTA
>NW_022104341.1:79398111-79400101 GCF_000313985.2 Echinops telfairi
CTTGTCCCACTATCATGTTCAGTCTTCATTTGGGTTTCATTAATTCCTCTCGGCTACATTGCCCTTGATCACGCCCTACCAAGGCTCCTGCATCCTACTCGCCATCCATTTTGGATCACTTGTTGTTCCCTTGTCCCTGGGTTTGTTAACACCACTTGCTTTGCCCCACCTCTCCCTCTCCTATGTCCCCCCAGAATCATTGGTCCCGTTGTTTCCTCCTCTGGATTGTTTATCTTATCTAGATAGACCTGCAGAGATAATAATATGCACAAAAAGAAAACAGAGCAAAACAGATTTTTGATCACATTCCCTGCATCTTTGGATGTCCCATATATTTTTATTAGATGCTAGAGGTTGGGAATTTTATATTATAGAGTTTCTGGACTTCTTTTTCTTCTTTTAAAGAATGTCACACTCTGTCTAGCAGGCAGCTAAGTTTCTTTCTTTCTGTTTGACCATTTTGAGGCTTATTTTTAATCTTTTCTAGAGTGAACCTAGAGTCATTTATATCCACCACTAAGACATAGTTTAAAACCCAAAAATGTGTGTGGCAGGGTTGTATCCTCTCATCATACTTATTCCATCTGTATGCTGAACAAATGATCAGAGAAGTTGGCTTATATGAAGAAGATTGTGGCATTAGGATTCATGGAAGGCTTATTAATAACCTGTGACGTGCAGATGACACAACTTTGCTTGCTGAAAGTGAGAGGACTTGAGGCACTTGCTGATGATCAAGGATTGGAAACTTCAGTATGGATGTGTTAGTCCAGGTGGACTGGAGAAACAAATTCATAGACACACATATGTGTATAAGGGAGAGGAATTGAACATTGAGAAAACATCCCAACCCAGTCCAGTCCAAGGTCATAAGTTCGATATTAGCCTATATGTCTGACAGTAATCTAGAAAGCCATCTTCAGACTCACAATGATGCCGAATGTAGAAGATCACAGGCCAGTGGGTACAAAGTCTTTGGTGGTAGAAGCACCTCAGTGCTGGCAGGGTCTCCACATGGCCATTCCAGTTCCCAGGACTGCATCAGGGTAGGTCCATGTGGAATCTCCCAGGGAAGCCCTGCAGGAAGTCAGCCTTGTCAGTAGAGAGGGAGAGGTGTCTTCTGCCTCCAAGAAGGAAGTACCAGATTTCCCAGAATTCTCAGAAGGCCATGCTCGCAGAAGTCTCATTGGCTTTCTCCAGATTGGCAGCCTAGACTCCACCCCTACACTCTTAATCCTTAAATTGACACCAGATTAAGTGACTACCACAATGGATTACAATTCAATGTAAAGAAGACCAAAATCCTAACAACTGGACCAATAAGAAACAGCATGATAAATGGAGAAAAGGTTGAAGCTGTCACGGATTTTCTATTGTTTGGATTCACTATCAATGCTCATGGAAGCAGCAGTCAAGAGAAGGAAGAACACATTGTGTTGAGTAAATCCACTACACAAGGCCTCTTTAGAATACTGAAAAAGAGGATGCTACTTTGGGGACTAAGGTGGTCCTGACCCAAGCCCTGGCATTCTCCATTGCCTCATAGGCATGTGAAAAGTGGACTTTGATTAAGGAAAACCACTGAATGACTGATGGGTTTGAATTATGGTGCTGGCAAAGAATATGGACCGCCAAAAGGACCAACACATTTGTCTTGGAAGAAGTACAACCAGAAAGCCCCTTAGAGGCAAGGATGGTGAGAATTCATCCCACATACTTTGGACATGCTGTTGGGAGAGACCAGTTCCTGGAGAATGACATTGTGCTTGGTAAAGTAGAGGGGCAGTGAAAAATAGGCCCTTGACAAGATGGATTGACACAGCGGTTGGAATAATGGGCTCAAACAGAGTCATTGTGAGAATGGTGCAGGACCGATTCTGTTATACATGTGGTCACTGTAAATCGGAACTGACTCCACAGCACCTAACAGCAAGATCAAGACATGGCTCTTCTGGGTTCTCTGTTGAATGCTCTCTGTAATCCATGTGGA
>NW_022104341.1:79401175-79407260 GCF_000313985.2 Echinops telfairi
ATGATTTTGTTCTGGATCTTAGATGCCCAATACCTGATCCCATCGACACCTCATGATCACACAGGCTGGTGTGCATCTTCCATGTGGACTTTGTTGCATGTCAGCTAGATGGTTGCTTGTTTATCTTCAAGATTTTAAGACCTCAGATGCTATATCTTTGGATAGCCGGGTACCATCACCTTTCTTCATCTTGTATATATTTTTAAACAGTTGCTTTGTATATTTTTCCATTTTTCTAATTATTTAAGGTGGAAGGTAATTATCAAGACCAGACAAGAACTTGCATTTTAATCTCAGCTATCCCATCTATAACGGTGTGAATGGGAACCAACACAATGTCCTCTCTGAGTTAATTTCTGATTCTATAAAAAGTGTATCAACAGTGCAGGTTGTTATGAAAATATTAAATAATGTATGTAATATGCCTGATATATTGGTAATCAAATGACAGCTTCTATAGAGGGTATGTGACACAAAAAGGTAATTAAATAGCAGCTTTTGTTTTTATTGTTAATATAAATAGCTACCGTCTATATCATTTACTAAATGTTTACTGTGTAATATACAAGGTATAAACTTTCTTAGTCACAATAGCTTTATGAATTAGATATTATTAATATCATTTATAAATGAGCCTATTGAAACTTAGAAAGGATACACAATTTGCCCAAGGTTACAGCCAGTGTATCTGAGATTAAATTTGAGAGAAATCAAATCTCAATAATATCAGCTTATTGAAGCAAAGATAATGTGGTCCTTTTAATATTTGGTATCCATGAACATATTTAAATTAATAAGAAGTAAGTTGGTCTTAATGGGTCTGGCCCAATGATTGAAGTGGTATCACATGTCAAGCACCCAGCCTACTCTCCACCCTCCTCCAACACCCCAGTGTATGTCTCACCTTTCCTCCTTCTAGTCCCTTCTTAGAAACCCTCTTTTATTTTATCTTGCAGACAACCTTCGTGAAGGAGCAGAGCAGAAGGTGGTATTCATCACAGGACGAGTCCACCCAGGGGAAACACCATCTTCATTTGTGTGCCAAGGTAAGTGGCAGGATCTCAGGTCTATCTTGTACCTACTCATCACATCCAAGTAAGCCCCTCTGGTGGTTTCAGAAACAGCTTAGTCACATGATGTGCCATTGTATGGAAATGTACTTCTTTAAAGAGGATTGTTGTCGTTAGGTCCCCTCAAGTATCACGGCAACCTTATGTACAACAGAGCGAAACACTGCCTGGTCCTGCTCCATCCTCACAGCTGTTCTTACGTTTGAGCCCATTGTTGCAGCCATTGTGTACATCCACTTGTCGAGGGACTTCCTCGTTTTCATTGCCCTCCACTTGACCAAGAGTAGTCTCTCCTGACAACATGGCCAAAGTACATGAGACGAAGTCTCACCTCTTTGCTTCTAAGGAACATTCTGGTTGTACTTATTCAAAGAAAGATCTGTCTATCCTATTGGTTGCCCCTAGTCCTTTCAAAATTCTTCTCCAGCACCACAATTCATATGTATCCGTTCTTCTTCCGTCTTCTTTATTAAGTCCAACTTTGACATGCATATGAGATAATGGAAAATGCCATGTCTTGAGTCAGGCACACCTTAGTCCTTAAAGTAGCATCCTTGATTTTCAACACTTTAAAGAGGTCTTGTGCAACAGATTTACCTCATGCAATTCTTCCTTTGATCTCTTGACTGCCCTTCCATGAACACAGATTGTGGGTCCAAGCAAGATGAAATCCTTGACAATTTCAACCTTTTCTCCATTTATCATGCTATTACCATTGGGAAATTTTTAGTCTTCCTGGCAGTGGACTATAATCCATAGTGAAGGTTGTGATCCTGGATCTTAATCAATAAGTGCTTCAAGTCCTCCTCACTTTCAGTAAGCGAGGTGTGGCATCCATGTATCTCAGATTGCTAATAAGCCTCCCTTCCATCCTGATGCTGCATTCTTCTTCATATAATCCAACTTTTTTGATTATTTGCTCAGTGTACAGACTGAATAAATATAGTGAGAGGGTACAACCCTGAATCACACCTTTCCTGGTTTGAAACCATGCAGTGTGCCTCTGTTCTGTTCTCACAATTGCCTCTTGATCCATGTACAACTTCTCCCTGGGCACAATTAAGTGTTCAGGAATTCTCATTCTTCTCAAAGCGATTCATACTTTGTTAGGATCCACACAGTCAAATGACCCTATAGTTAATGAAACACTAGTAAACATCTCTCTGGCATTCTCTATCCATCTGATGACAATAATGATGTCTTTTGTTCTACATCCTCTTCTGCATCAGGCCTGAACCTCTGGCAGCTGTCAATGAAGTGCTCTAACTATTGTGGGATAATCTTCACAAAATTTTACTTGCATGTGATATCAATGATATTGTTCTATAATTTGTGTATTGTTGGCTTACCTTTCTTTGGAATAGGTACAAATATACATGTCTTCCAGTTAGTTGACCAAGTAAGTAGCTATCTTCCAAATGTCCTGGTATTGGCTAGTGAGTTCTTCCAGTTCTTATTCAACTTGTTGAAACATTTAAATTGGTATTCCATCAATTCCAGCAGATAAGTTTTTGGAAAATGCTTTCAGTGCAGCTTCAACTTCTCCTTCAGTTCTATTGATTCTTGCCCATATGCGACTTCTTAAAATAGTTGAATATCGATTCATTATTTTTGGTATAGTGACTCTGTTTATTATTTCCATCTTCTTTTATTTATTTCCATCTTCTTTTGATGATTCCTATATCATTCAATATTTTGCCTATTGTATCTTTCAAGTTGCATCTCGAGGCTTGAATTGTTTTCTTTAGTTATGTATTTCAGTTTAAGATACTTAGAGTGTGTTCTTGCTTTTGGGGTTTCTAACTGTAGGTCTTCCACCTTTTTTTACAATATTGTCCTTTGTCTTCTCAAGCTGCCCTTCAAAATTTCCTATTCCGCTCTTTAACATCATCATTTCTTCCATTTGCATAAGCTACTCTATGAGTAAGAGCAAGTTTCAGAGCCTATTCTGACATCAACGTTGATCTTTTCTTTCTTCCTGTATTTTTAATGATTTTTTAAAAAATGAATGATGTTCCTAATGTCCTCCCAGAGCTCATCAGGTTTTTTGTCATTAGTGTTTAATGCATCAAATCTGTTCTTGAGATGATATAAAAAATTGGGTGGGATAGACCCAATGATGTATTTTGAACTTGTTTTTATTTTCTTCATCTTCAACCTAAACTTACATATGAGCACTTTGTGGTCTGTTCCACAGTTATTCTCTGACCTCAACTTAGCTGTTGACACCAAGCATCTCCATCATCTCTTCCCACAGATGCAGTTAATTTGATCGCTGTGTATTTCATGTGGCGATGTCCAGGTGTATAGTCACCATTTGTGTTGTTGTAAAAGGTATTTGTGATGAATTCATTGGTCTTGCAAAATCCTTATCATACAATCTCCAGCTTCATTTCTATCACCAAGACCATGCTTTCCAACTACTGTTCCTTCTTTTTCCTCCCATCTTTTGCATTCCAATCCCTAATCATTATCAATGCATCTTGATTGCACATTTGAACAATTTCAGACTGAATAAGTTGGTAAAATTCCTCAATTTCTTTATCACTAACTTTAGTGGTTCGTGCATAAGTTTGACAATGGTTTTATTGGACTTCCTGGTGTGGATAGACATTATCCTATCACAGGCAGCATTGTACTTGAAACTAGATCTTGAAATGTCCTTTTTGATGATAAATACAACCCTATTTCTCTTGATTGTGGCATTCTCAACTTAGTAAAGCATGTGATTTTCTGATTCAAAATGGCCGATACTAGTCAATTTCAGCTTATTACCATTGAGAATATTGATTTTTATGCAGTCCATTTCCTTTTTGATCACTTCCAATTTTCCTAGATTCATACTTAACACACCCCAAGTTACAGTTATTAATTGATATTTTCAGCCATTTCTTCTCGTTTTGAATCATCCCCCATCAGCAAATGAAAGACCCAAAGGTGTTACTCCTACCAGCTTACTCCATCCAAGTCATTGTGGTTGACTCTGTTTGAGAGGAAAGGTCTTCTTCAATCATATTTTGAGTGTCTTCCGACCTGAAGGTCTCAATATCTGGCACCATCTCCGACTTTAGGTTTCCAATAACACAATATTTTGATGCTAACCATAGGGTTTTCAGTGGCTAAGTCCTCTGAAGTGGACACCCTATTTCTTCTTTATAGTCTTTCTTAATCTGGAAGCTCTACTGAAACCTCTTAATTTGGGGGAAGTCCCTGCTGTTATTTGAAATGCTTTACATTATGATGTTTCCGGCATCAAAGCAACACAAAAGTAACCACAGTAAGAGAAACTGACAGACAAATGATGGCTAAAGAAAGCTCTTCTGACCCTTACTGGAATATATTACAACAAATATTTATTGACCGCATGCCTGAATGGGTTAATGAATGAAAGAATGAATAGATAAATGAATAAGTTGGCTTGAATGAAGTTCCATGGCATGTAGGGCATTTTGGAAAAGCCAGACAGAATTACCTACAGTCAGTGGCTCTGTCTTTCTTGTCTCCAGCAGTTTATAGCAGCAGCAATGCTAGCCCCAGATTTGTTGGTACATTGGTAGAAACCCGATGCTCGGCAGATAAGGACTGAAAACTACCCACTTGCTCAATATTCAATAATTTGCTCAACAAGAAACTTTGTAAATTACCTGGTGGGAGGTAGAAAAACATGCTTAGCATCAAACAATCGGAAGTAAATAAGGCTTAATTTCTGTGCTCATGTATCTTACATCTCAGACTGAAATTATTACATATATTATTGCATATCTATGCACACATATATGCAGGTTGTAACTATTACATATATACATGGATATACATTTCCTTACATATTTAATTTATGAAAAAGTGTGTATTCAATTGCCCAATGCTGTCACATCAATCCTGACCCACAGGGACCCTTTAAGACAGATGAGAATTTACCATAGCATATCTAAGGCTGTAAGTCTTTACAGATGCAGCTTGCTAAATCTTTCTCTAGAGGATCTGCTGCTGGGTTTGAACTAGCAGCCTTCTAGTTAGCAGCTGAGTGCTTTAAACACTGTGCTACCAGGGTGTGATAGTTGTGTGTGTGTGCATGCTGTCGTGAACCTGTAAGAAGATATGGGTAGAGCTTAGCCTGTCAGTGAGGTCACAGCCTGATGACCTATCTTGAAAGTGCCACCAAGATTTATAGCTTTCTGGAGGCCCACCTCTCTCACTCTCTGTCTTCATCTTTCTGCTTCCTGGGACCCCTGAGAGCTGCTGGAGCCCTGCCATGATTTCCACTGACCTCAGATCCACGTGACTTTGCACACCCCAGTCTGCACATGCCCTGGATTCCCTGCACACCCTGCATTCTGCATCAGTACATGTGGCTTCATGAGTCTGGAGAAGGACTTAGGGACTAGTATCGAACTTATGGAGTTGAGTTGGACTGGGCTGGGATGTTTTTTTAATACAAAATTACTTTTTGATATAAGCACCCTCTTAAACATATATGAGTGTCACTGGATTTGTTTCTCTAGTCAACCCAGCCTAACACACAGGGATTCTATGTGTTTAATAAATTAGTAATATATAAAGTATAAATATATACATTCAGCTAATCAGTAATATAAATATGTTCAATCAATATTATGTGAATAATGATGTAAATATAATGAAAGCTTACATATTCACTAGCTTTAGAGACAGAGTATCACATACCCCTTTTAAGCCTTTCTCCTTTCTACCCCCTTTATGCCTCAGACTTTAATATTTTTATAGTTTTATTATGTAAGTACTTACCCTTAATAATGCATTCTTTTATTTCACTTGTTTTTGACCTTTATGAAAATGGAAACATTTTTTGTTTGTTTGATTTTTAAAATTTATTTTATTTAATCATTGGGGGCTCATGCAACTCGTCACAATCCTTACATGCATCAATTGTGTAAAGCACATTTGTACATTCGTTACCCTCATCATTCTCAAAACATTTGCTCTCCACTTAAGCCCCTGGCATCAGCTGCTCATTTCCCCCCTCCCTCCTAGCTCCA
>NW_022104341.1:79408065-79437000 GCF_000313985.2 Echinops telfairi
GTGATCATGCAGGCTGGTGTGCTTCTTCCATGTAGGCTTTGTTGCTTCTGAGCTAGATAGCCGCTTGTTTACCTTCAAGCCTTTAAGACCTCAGACACTATATCTTTTGATAGCTGGCCACTATCAGCTTTCCTCACCATATTTGCTTATGCACCCGCTTTGTCTTCTGTGATTGTGTCTGGAAAGTGAGCATCATGAAATGCCAGTTTAATAGAACAAAGTATTCTTGCATTGAGGGAGTACTTGAGTGGAGACCCAATGTCCATCGGCTACCTTAATACTAAACCTATACATATATGCACATAGATCTATTTCCACATCCTAATATATGCACAATTGATGTATGTATGGATGGTGATAAGAGTTGTATGAGCCCCTAGTAAAACTATTTTAAAAAAGAAATAATTACAAACATTTGATAGTAAAAATATATATACATATTGAAACAGTCAAAAAATATGTTTACATATGTACATGCCTTTATTTAGACATCTATAAATGCCCTTTGCCTCCTGGATCTTTCCTCTGTTTCCTTTTACTTTCCTCTTGTCCCACTATCATGTTCAGCCTTCATTTGGGTTTCAGTAATTCCTCTCAGTTACATTACCCTTGGTCACACCCTACCAGGCCTCCTACACCCTCCTCACCACCAATTTGGATCACTTGTTGTTCCCTTGTCCCTGGGTTTGTTAACACTATTTCCTTCACCCACCCACCTCACCTCTCCCTCTCCCATGTCCCCCAGAACTGTCGGTCCCATGGTTTTCTCCTCTAGATTGTTCATCCAGCATATCTTATTTAGACAGACCTGCGGAGAAAATAAGATGCACAAAAATAAGACAGAGCAAAACCAAGCTACAAAATAAAACAAAACAGCAACAACAAGCCAATGACAAAAAACAAATCAAAACACAACAACAAGAAAGAAAAGCTGTAGTTCGTTCAAGGACTGTTTGTTGGCATGCTTTTCGTTAGAGTCTGATGGGGCACCAAGCCCTGGCCCCAAAGTCTATTTTTGGTATTCCCTGGGGACATCTTTGCTGTGTTCCCCTTGCTGTTCTGTTCCACATCCTTAGTGTTTTCCTCAGTGTGGTTGGATAAGATCGGGTGGAATTCCCACACTATGTCTCCAGTGTTATCCCCTGTAGGCTATGGGTCAGTGAGGGATGCCGTGTCTCATAGTGGGGCCAGCCATGTGGTCTTCTCTGTGGATTGGCTTCTTTGAGCGGTAATATCATTGGCAAGGCTTGGTGGGCCAGGATGTGCTCCACTCTCTCTTCCTCCCCCTTCATTTGCTCCCATGTGCTCTGATCATTTGCTCTCGCACGCAGCTGTCCTGGAGCCGCAGCTTCAGTGCTGTCCTCTGAAATCAATTCTTCTCGGGGGGAGGGGGGAACAGGTATCCACGTAGTTGGGATTAGAGCCGGCCCCTCAGATCTCTCCACTGGTTCACTACTCCATGCTGGCATGTTGCATTCACATCTTGGAGCACTAGGTGGAAATCTGGTCCCTCTTTCCCTGTGGAGGTATAAACAAACTGTCCCTGTGGATGGGTTAGTGCCCCATTCCCCCACGAAAATGGCAACATTTTGTATATATCCTGAGACTTGTTTTTCACTCAACATTCATGTTAATGAGTATAACTGTTTACTATATTGTATTCCATGTGTGTAGATAGCACAGCCTACTTAGTCATTCTCCTGATAAGGAATAATCAAGCTGTTTAAAGTCTTTTACTAACAAAGGCTGTGGCTACAGACATTCTTACACATATCTCCTGTGCACATGTGCAGATGTTTTTCTAGACTGCATAACCTAGGAATGCAATTGCTGAGTCATAACAAATTTTGAATATTTTGAACAATAAGATTCCTGAACACCTAATTGTACTCAAGCAGAACTTGTGCATAGACCAAGAGGTAGTCATTTGAACAGAACACAGGGCCACTGCATGGTTAAAAATCAGGGAGGTGACAAGGATGTTTGATTGCTCCATACTTACACAGTCTGTACGCTGAGCAAATCATCTAAGAATCTGGACTATAAGATGAAGAATGAGGCATCATTATTGGAGGAGAACTCATGAACAATCTGAAATATGTACATGGCACAGCCTTGTTTGCCGAAAGCAAAGAGGACTTAAAATGTATACCGATGAAGATCAAAGACTACAGCCTTTGGTATAGATTACACCTCAACATAGAGACAACAAATATCCATCCAACTGGATCAATAAGCAACACCACAGTAGACAGAGAAACCATTGAGTTTGTCAGAGATGTCATTTAACTTGGCTCTATCACAATGTTCACGGAAGCAGTGGTCAAGACATAAAAGGAAGTACTGCATTAGACAAATCACACACACACACACACACACACACACACACACACCCTCCTTAAAGTGTCCAAAAGGAGATGTCAGTTTGAGGACTAAGATACTTCTGACCCAAGCGATATTTCCAATCACCTCCTATGCATGCAAAACCCGGAAGAACTGATGCTTTTGAATTGTGGTTAGTGAAGAATGTTGAGCATACTATGAACTGCCGGAAGAATGAATGACTCTGTGTTGAAAAAGTACGACCAGTCTGCTCCTTAGAAATGACAAAGGTGAGATTTTGCCGCAGGGACCTTGGACTTGATAATCCTAAGGGATGAGTCCTTGGAGAAAGCCATCACACTTGGTTAGCAGAAAGCTCAACAGACTCTCAACAAGACGGGTTGCACTTTGGCTGCAGTGATGGGCTCAGAGGATCACGTGGGGCTGTGGGGCAGGGTTTCATTCTGTGCTGCATAGGGTCGGTATGATTTGGAACCATCTGCATGGCACCTCACAACAACAGGATATGTGTATCTAAGTTTATAAGTACTTTATCATTTCTTTCTAAAACATACCGCTTTATGCTGCAATGACAACATATGAGTTCCTAATGACCTCTATCTTTGCCAATGGTTAGTATGGTCAGATTTTTGACATTGCTCACCTGTCCAATGGGAACAAGATGAGGCTGTCTGATACTGTAAAGATTTGCAGTCGCAAACAGCCTTATATAGGCTAGCTGTGAGTTGGAATCAAATCAATAGCAGGGGGCTTGGTTTTCGCTTAGTGGGTGTCTCTTACTTGTAGATAAGATATATGATTTATTGTGTGTGTAATATTCTAAGCACGACCGAAACATGTTACGTTTCTTAATTACTTGTTTAGTCTATTTCAATTACTAATATCGATGGAATCTTTACATATGAGAAAACTGAAGCTTGGAGAAGCTAAATAATTTATCTCACTTTCCTCTCAAAATGATCATGAAGTCAAAAGGATATGAATAAACAAGATGTAGATGTTAATAACGGAGGGCAGCCGCATGTGGAACTATCAGAGAATTTGGAATCAGACAGCCATGGACTCAAATATTGACTGCCACGTCAGAGCAGTGTGACTTTGTTTCTTCAAATGTGAGTGCAGAGAAACAACACCTGTGCAGGAAAACTGAGGATGGCATGAGATGAATGTAAATAAAACGCCCCGTTCTGTGGCCCACACATAGCAGACACTCCACAGATGTTGCCTCCTTCCCCATGGGAATCTTAGGAACGAAGCATGTAACCTGCTTCGCAAGCTGTAGCGCACTATGCAAATACAGACACGGGTTTTATTTTCCCAGCTCCTATTGTTCCAAAGCTGCGCCTTCCTCCTTTTTTGGTCAAATAAGAAGACTGAGTTTCAGGGAGAGGAAATGAATGACTTGCTCAAAGTCAAGGAATTTTAAGAGGCATGGCTGGGGTGTGCCAATTCCTCAGCAGTCTCACTTCTAGATTTTTCTCCCCATCATTGTCCTTGGAGTAACCTCTCCCAAGCCCCGACTGATTTCACCAACCACTTCTCTTGCAACCATCTGTTAGTTTCTAAACTTGGCAGCATACTGTCCCTCAGCTGATAAGATGTGAACACCTCCTTTTCTTGGTTTATAAAAGACAGTAGCCATACCACAAATATTTTCATCTCTGGAAGCCTAAGTCCTTAGTCCCACCTCCTTGGGGACAGGAGACATACGATAGGGTTACCGTTTCATTCTACGGCTCATGAAGGAGGCAGAGAGAAGTCAAGGGGACATCGCATCCTCCCTAGGATGACACTGCGTTCCTAAGCTGGCCCCATAGACTTATCCACGGTTACTCCTTGGCACGGCTTTCCAGTGCCTACCCAGTGCCTTCGTAAGAGAATCGCCAAGCTTCTCGGTGTGGCACTTACCCCTCTGGGATCTGGTTTTCTCCAGTTCTTTGCATCAGCCTCATGCACCCAATCTCTGCACAGTTCAAATGCATAATCGACAGCTGTCCTTTCCCCAAGCCCAGGCCTTTGCACCTACTGCTTCCTCTGCCTGCACACCCTGTGTGCACACCTTTGCCACTTAGGAATACCTCTCCCCTCTCAACCCTCATTTCCTATAAGACTTCCTCCGTCCTGCTTCTCGCACTTAGCTCCGAGCTTTGTGCCAGCATTGTGAGTATACAGATGACCGTCAGAATCCCTTTTATTTGCTATACATTGTGTTTCTATTTTTTTCCTTCTTATTTAAACTATGCGCTATTTTGACCTAGAACTGGAGCTTCAGTGTCAATTTCCACATCTATACAGCGGAAGCATATTTTCCATCCCATGAGATTGTTGTGCTAAAGCATTGCTGTGTTTGTTCTAGGATATAAACACTGAGATTCAAAAAAGTAAACATCCAGGTTATGCAGCTAGTGAATTGCCCGGGGAAACTGACTCCCCAGCTTCTGCATGCTGCTCTATGTGACTCAGGGGTGGAAGACGCTGGAAGGGAAGGCTTTGCGCTTAGAACAGCACAACCCACTAACCACTCATGACAATGCATGTGTTGTCACACCGATGAGGATGTTGAGGCTCAACAAGGTCCAGTTGTTTGCCTCCAGTCAGCCAGCTAATTTGTGGCAGGTGTGGCCCTGGGCATAGCTCCCTGACACAGGTCCTACGTTTGTAACTCTCTTTGGAAATGCCCACTTCCTCCTTCCTCTAGGCAACTTACGACAGGCATCAATTCCCCTTTTTCTCATAACAGGAGTGAGGCCCCATCTGCCCTAGGGCCCCTCAGCCATCTGGGCATAGATGGAGCTCATAGCCTTTAGCCTGCTCCTCCCACCCCGCACCCACCCTGCCTTAGCTAATCTTGTTCTGGGGCTGGATAGGTGTAGGTAAAGCCTGCAAAGGGGATGGCTGAGATCCAATCTGTTCTATTAATTCCTCTTCATGAACTAGATCACTGACCTTGAGCAGGGAGCAGGCATGTGTATCTGGCTGACCCCATCTGGCTGGGACCACAGTTCTCACTACTGACCTGCGGATACACCTGCTGCTGGGAGTGTCCTGGAGCCCTGTTATCCCAGCACCCTCGAAGTGGGTGCTACAGAGCATTGACCTTCTCGTTACTCTGCTTGGTGGTGGGCTGCAGTCAGCCCTCAGTCCCCAAAACCTCTGACCTCCTGCTCCATTGTGAGAAATAAAAGGCATCCCCATGTTTCCATGGATGATAGCAGTCTCTGAAGCTACACTGCCTAAGTTGGGATCCCTGCTTTCCCACACATGAAGTTTGACCCTGGGAAAGTTACAGCACCTCTCTGTGCCCCTCTTTCTTTATCTGGAAACTGGAATCATGGAAATCTTACCTCATGAGGTTGTTCTAAAGATAAATGAGTTAATATCTATAGAACATGTAGAGCACTATGTAGAGCGCAGTAAGCACTCGATCAGCATTGTGACTCTTATTCTGGATAAGGGGAGGAGCCAGCACTAGTCAAGCACTTTGTAGATGCCAGGTCCTCCTAGGGGGGTTGTATATACGTTTCTACTAATCCTTACCCGGAACACAAACCCAGGCACAGGACTCCAATACTGCTCACTTTTCCTTGCTGCTTTCCCAACAGTCTTTAGCTTAACCTGCCTCATTTAAACTGGGAAGTTTATATTGGCTGGGATAAGAACCTGGGTCTCTGAGCTAGATTACCGCTTGTTTACCTTCAATCCTTTAAGACCCTAGACACTATATCTTTTGATAGCAGGGCCCCATCAGCTTTCTTCACCACATTTGCTTATTTACCTGCTTTGTCTTCGGCTATTGTGTCGGGAAGGTGAATATCATGGAATGCCAGTTTAATAGAACAAAGTGTTCTTGCATTGAGGGAGTACTTGCATTGAGGGAGGACCAATATCCATCTGCTACCTTAATACTAAACCTATAAATATATGTACATAGATCTATTTCCCCATCTTCATATATAAATATATTTACATATGTACATGCCTTTATTAAGACCTCTATAAATGCCCTTTGTCTCCTAGTTCTTTCCTATATTTCCTTTTACTTTCCTCTTGTCCCACTATCATGATCAGCCTTCATTTGGATTTCAGTAATTCCTCTCAGTTACGTTGCCCTTGATCACACTCTACCAGACCTTCTACACCCTCAGAAGCAACAAAGCTCACATGGAAGAAGCACACCAGCCTGTGTGATCATGAGATGATGAAAGGATCAGGCATCAAATAACCAAAAGTTAAATCATTGTGAATGAGGGGGAGTGCAGATTGGGAACCCAAGACCCATCTGTAGGCAACTGGACATCTCCTTCCACGGGGAGGAGAAGAGCCAGTCAGGGTGCAGTGTTGCAACGATGATGAAACATACAACTTTCCTCTAGTTCCTAAATGCTTCTCTCTCCATACACCTCTTCCCCCACTATCATTATCCCAATTCTATCTTACAAATATGGATAGACCAGATGATATACACTGGTACAGATAGGAACTGGAAACACAGGGAATCCAGGACAGATGATCCCTTCAGGACCAGTGGTGTGAGTGGCGATACTGGCAGGGTGGAGGGAAGGTGAGTTGGAAAGGGGGAACCGATTACATGGATCTACATATAACCTCCTCCCTGGGGGCTGGACAACAGAAAAGTGGGTGAAGGGAGACATTGGACAGTGTAAGATATGACAAAATAATAATAATTTATAAATTATCAAGGGTTCATGAGGGAGGGGGAGCGGGGAGGGAGGGGGGAAATGAGGAGCTGATACCAAGGGCTCAAGTAGAAAGCCAATGTTTTGAGAATAATGAGGGCAACAAATGTACAAATGTGCTTGACACAATGGATGGATGGATGGATTGTTTCAACAGTTGTAGGAGTCCCTCCTAAAATGATTTTTAAAAAGGAAGAACCTGGGTCTCTGATTCCTAGTCAAGTCAATGATCGTTCGTAAAACCTTTCTAAAGTTGTTAGCACCTCTCCCCTTGAAAATGTCCATCTGCAGAACATTCTGTGCTCTTCGGATTCTTTGTAAGGGAATGGATTAAGCCAACATGTGTGGACTGCTGCTGTGGAGGGTGGGATGGGGCAGTGGGGATAGGCTACAACTTTGGAGTCGGACAGTCCTGCGTTTGAACCCCAGGCTTCCACCTATGAACTGGGGAGCTTTAGGCAAGTCCTGAACTCTCAGACTTCTGCGAAGTGAGGGCCGCAATATCTTCCTCAAGGAGGTGCTGTAGGGCTTAGATGAGATCACGTATGTCCGTGCTGGGGAAAGCAGCAGGCACAACTAAGTGAGCACTCTTTCCTCTTCTCCTTTGCTCTTTCATGGAAACCGTATCTTTCCAAAAAGTCAAGGGAGTTGCCGCATGTGACCTGGCGGGTCAGTAGAGGACTGGAATTTAGGTGACCTGCTTCCCAGCTTGCTGTGGCTCCGCTGCGGCTGCTCCATGCCAAAGTGACCACTAGGGCCCATGCCGTGTAGTTAAAGAGCTGGCTTTCACCTCAAGAGGTACACTGCTCAGCGTTGTTTGGGGAGGGCAAATGGAGAGAGAGAAATATGCAAATGTCCCCATGCACACCACCTACTCACAACCACCCACACGAGCAGCCCCCAGGACCAAGCACAGCCTCACAGTCCCATGGGGAAGTGGAGACCACTGCCTCCGGAAGTTCATGCAGCTCCTGCCATGTTGGACCCTCGATTCTGACAACAAGCTTCTTCACATCTGCTGGCTCTCCCTGTCATATCTGCTTCCGCTCACAGTCCCCCCACACTCCCATCTTTCTCCCCAGCGGAACATCCACCCTCCATCATTGCTTCCCTCCAAGCTACATCCACACTGCCCCTGGGGGAGCTCTCCGAAGTCCACACCTGATTCTATTCTTTCCGGCTTTCCTTTGACTTTTATTCCTCTCTCTCTCTCTCTCTCATCTTACACTAGATGCACTAAAAGTTGTGACGAGGCCTGTTACTTTCCTAGGCGTCTGTCTCTTCATCAGTGAAACAGGCAGAGTTAGAGGCAGAGGTGAGGTAAGCATTTAGACCCTGTGAGCGTCAGCTCTTTAAGATTCCCTGTGAGTCCATAATCTGGGGGCCCTGGGCTCAGCTGAGAGCAAACAAGAGTCACTCCCCCAAGGGTCCTGGTGCCAGAGTTGGAGGCTAGCCTGGAGAACTGTTGTCATATGAGCCACATTCTGGGCTTCAGAGGGGATACGCGTCTCTACAGTGTGCTGCCTTTCAGCAAGGAATAAGCAACAATAAACCTTTCACAGTATTCTCCAGGGAGCAAATTGTGCTGGCACACACAAATCATTCTGCAAATCACATGTGAATAGACTCCCGGCTCTTCCCTTCTTGGTGTAATGAAAAGAACACAGCTGTGAGGCCAGCAGAATTGAATCTGAGTAAAGCCTAGGCTCCTTGTGTGCTGTGTGAGACAAGCCATTGCCACCCTCACTTTGTTTCTCCATCTGTAAAATGGAGCCAATAAAATTCTAAGCCAACTAATAGTGATTCATTGTAAGTCAGGTAAGGCATGGGCTGGCGATGTGCCTCTGTAAAGAAGTAGAGCCTCGGAAACTCGATGCAAGGTCATTCAGGGTTGGAACTGAGTTGGTGGCCTGGGGAATGTGTGCAGAGTCCCATTAGCAGACCACCTTTAATCATTTATTTCACATATGAGGATGTCTACTGAGCATTGTCCTGGTGCTAAATACTGACTTAGGCACTGATAATATAATGACACGCAAGGCAGACCTACCCCTGACCTCCTGAAAGGACGGCAGACCTAAATAACAGGTGCTACCTCAATCCCCCAAACTCAGAGATACGGGAAAGCAAACTTTCCTGATTGGTCCATAACTGAATTCAATTCCTGTTTTGAGGCTCAAGTCTACTAGAGGCCAGAAACAGAACCTCGGCTGCTTTAGAGCCCCTTTTCTGAGGGTAAGGAGCCCTGGTAGCATAGTGGAGAACATGTTGGGCTGCTAATCACAACGTTGATGATGGTTCAACCCTACCAACTGCTCTGTAGGAGAAAGATGAGCCTTTATGAGCCCACAAATACTTACAGCCTTGAATGCCAACAGTGGCAGACATATCAGATTGCTATGTGTCTGTCATATATGATTGATATATTTGAGAAATCAACTTGATGGTAGTGAGTGACTTGGTCCTCTCTTTCTTTCTCTCTCTGGTTGCAGTGATTTCAGTGAAAAGCTCTGATGTTCTCAGGGGTTGTATCACTGCCTATCCATCCACATGACGGTCCTTTGACCCCACTGCATCTGTGTCTGGAGGAGGCCATGCCATGTTGGACCTGGTTTATGAGTGCAAGCTTCTTTGCATTTTCTGGGTCTCCCTGTTATATCTGCTTCAGCTCACAGTCTCCCCACACTCCCATCTTTCTCCCCATTGGAACATCCACCCTCCGTCATTGCTTCCCTCCAAGCTACATCCACACTGCCCCCTGGGGGAGCTCTCCAAAGCCCACACCTGATTCTATTGTTTCCTGGCTGAAACCCTTCCAATGGCTCTCTAGGGATCTCTGGGTTGTTCATTTGGACCCTATTCACCTTTAGCAAATCCCTGCTTATTCCCCTAGCAACTCTCTCAACACACCTCTCACCCCCACACCAAATAGGAACCATCAGCAAAACATGCCCCCCCTTTATCAGGTGCCAGACACTTGGCTTGTATTAGCTAATTTAAATCCTTGCAATAACCCGCAAGGTAATTATGATGTGTCTTCTCTTAACTGATGGGGAAATAGAGCTGTGACACTCAAAGGTACAGGTCACACTGCTAGGGAATGGCAGAGCAAAAGAACTCAAGCCTCCTTTCAGAGTCTTTGCATTTAGCTTCTGGAATTAACGAGCGTTCTGCTATTGAATAAGCTGCTTTCTCTCACACTTCCAACCCAACCTTTTCTTAAGCATTTCCCTGCCTGGAATGCATTCTCCATGGCACCCCTTTCATCTAGCTCGCCTGACTCATCTTTGGAATCTCCATCTTCCAGGATCCATTCCTGAGTCCCAGGCTGGCTCAGGAGCCCCCTCCAGGTGGTGCCCTGTAATTTCCCCAGCAAAACTTGGACGGGGCTCTTTGGAGAGTTGTGTTTTTACAGCACACACTACCAAGAAAGTCTTATTCATCTGGAAAGCCCAGAAACGGACCTGAATTTACATCACAGACAGTACTGGTGAATGTTTGTGGGACGAGTGATTGTGAGTTCAACTAACCTTACACTTTGTCAAGGTGGAATGAATTCCTGCAACTAATTCGTCAATAGACATTTATTAAGTACCTGCTGTGTTCCCAGACTTGAACCAAACACTTTGGGAGGAATAACAACAATCAATGAAAGATCCAATGTTATTTGCGTGGCAAGGTTCATCCTGGCCAAACTGAGGGTGACACAAGGCATAGACCTCTGCCCCCTACTTCAAATTCACTAGCACTTTTTGTGCCCGTTGCCAAGAAAATTGACCCAATAGAATACGGAAATCATCCAACAATATTGTTACTATCACTTGCAAGGAAAAGTTTGCTCAAGATCATTCAAAAGCAGTTATAACCTTATACTGAACAAGGAACTGACAAAAATTCAAGCTGGATCCCAACAAGGATATAGAAGGAAAGATATTACTTATACCAGATGAATCATGCTGGAGAGCTGAGAATACCAGAAAGATGTTTACCTGTATTTAATTGACTATGCAAAGGTATTGGATTATGTGCATCATAACAAATTATGGGTAGCACTGCAAAGAACGAAAATTCAAGAGACGTAACTGTGCCCATGTAGAACCTGTGTGTAGAAAGGTAGGTAGTCATTCAAGCAGAGCAAAGGGGATAATAAGTGATTTAAAATCAGAAAAGGTGTGCATTAAAGTTGTATCTTTTCACCATAGTTATTCAATCTGCATATACTTTTCAAGTAATGAGAGAAGCTGGATTGTATGATGAAGAATGCAATATCAGAATTGGAGGAAGCGTTATTAATAACATGCAATATGCAGATGAGACAACCTCGCTTGTTGAAAGTCAAAAGGGCTTGAGGACTTGAAGCACTTACTGATGAAGATCAAAGCCTACAGTCCAGGACAACCTTCAGTAGCCCTGGTGGTTTTGTAGGTTCGGCACTAGGCTGCCAACCACCAGGTTGGCGGTTCAAACCCCCAGGAACAGCTGTGAAAGAAAGATGAAGTGCTACTGTAAAGAAGTACAGTCTCTTCACAACTGAATCCCCGAGCAACATCCAGTTGGAGAAATGGAGAAAAGATTGGAGTTGTCAAGGATTTCACTTGGATCCACAATTGATGCCCATGAAGAAAACAGTCCAGAAATTAAAGGATTTACTGCATCGAGTAAATCTTCTGCAGAAGACCCCTTTAAATTGTTAAAAAAGGAAAGATATCACATTAAAGACTAAGGTATGTCTGACTTAAGTCATAGTAATTTCCAGCTCTTCATATCAATGTAAAAGTTTGACATTAAATAAGAAATACTGGAGAGAAAAAAATACGTCTTTGAATTATCGTGTTGACAGAGGATGTTGAACATACCAAGGGCTCCCATCAGAACAAACACATCTGCGTTGGCAACACAACCAGAATATTCACTGGGAACAAGGGTGGCAAGACTTGGCCTTACATACTTTGAACATGTCATCAGACGGGACCCGTCCTGGGAGAAGGACTTCATGCTGAGTAAGGAAAAGAGCCAGTGAAAGAGGGAAATCCTCAGGAAGGTGGAGTGAGCCAGTGATAGGAACTGTTAGTTCAAACACAGCAATGATTCTAAAGATGGCACAGAACTGAGCAGTCTTTCGGTCTACTGTACCTGAGGCTTCTGTGCGCTGGAACCGACTAGATGACACCTTACAACAGTAACAACTCCTCTGCTTCCATCTTCCATCTTCTGGATTAATCAGCTTGGGAGAGAGGGCCTGACAAACTTGTCTACTGCAGGGACAATGGTGGATCATTTCTCTCAGCCAGAGAGACGATTCTGCTCAATTGATGAGTGGAGATTATTCCCTTTAGGGGCAAAGGAATAACATAGCTGAAGTTATAGAATGCAAGGGTGGTACACCTTATTGGAAATTGTTTAGACAAAAGTAGACCCAGGATCTTATTAAATGTCACCCCAAATTGAGCCAAAAATAGGACCCAGGGTCTCTCACTGTTGGCTTGTTGTTTTCCCCAAATTAGTATCCTTGTTCCTAAATTTGACACCCGCAAACCCACTGCCATGAAGTTGACAATGACCCTATAAGAGAGAGTGGCACCCCTCTGTGGGTTTCCAAGACTAAATCTTCCCGGGAGCAGACAGCCTCATCTTTCTCCCGTGGAACAACCAGTGGCTCTTGCAGTGAGCACCTCAGTGCGTGTCTCACTGTGCCACAAGCGCTCCTCCATGTCTCCTATGTAGAAAAATTCACAGACTAAGACTTCTAGCTAGTTCTAAAATCAACACCACCACCCCTACTGTCCCCATTACCTTTAACCTCTGATCTAAGAGAAGTGACTCACGCACATCACATTTTTCAAGCCCTGTGAGTTGGGCATTGTGCTTCTGATCACAAGGTCTGTGATTTCAACACAGAAGCCACTCTGCGAGGAAAAGATCGGACTTTGACTCCCATAAAGATTTACAGTCTTGGAAGCCATCTATAGGGTGGCTATCTTTCAGGATCCATGGGTTGGCAGTGGGTTTAGGGGTGGGCAGGAAGGGGGAGTATACCAAGCAGTGAACACACCGACACTGTGATATACCGACACCGCAGTTTTGAAGATCAGGTATTATTATTCCCACATTAAGTGAGGGGACTGGTCAGAGAAGGTTAGTAACTCTAGCTAGCAACCAGTCAGGATGTGAACACACGCCTCAACTCATTCTTTACTTGGCCCAAGCAGTGCTTTTGGTTCATAGCCAAGAGTGACGTTTCTTCTCTACGATTACTTTCTCTTCATGCTTCTCTCTGCTTACGTTCATTCCCACCTCCATCCTAAAGCCGAACGTTTCCTTCCAATTTCCTAATCAATGTGAACGGTTCAGGTTGAAATGTCTCTAACCTCAAGCCAAGAGATGGGGTGAACACTCACGCAGGGAGAGGGACTTCTGGACAGTGGCAGCCTCTGGGCTGGTTTTGTTTTCTCTTATCCTTTTATTAACTGTCTAATTGGCAGCCCAATTAATCTGCTCATCTGTGACGGAGGATGGATCGCAATAAGCCACCCCATTTCCAGAAGTCATTTGCCGAGGCAGCGTGGTCCGGCCCTGAATGCGGGCTCACTCCTTGATGGAGGGCCACCCTGGGAGTTGGGGTCAATTAGTGGACAGATTAAGCAATTATTAGCCCCTAACAAGGGTGCCTGGCATCATTACCCTGCCTGTTTACTGGCCAACTGCGGCTTTAATATGAGGACCAACAAATAAATTAGGGCATCTGGTCCTTTGCCGTGTCTGCCGAGAAGTAAATGATGTCCAACTGGTGCTCAGCTGCTTATGGTGCCCTGCCCTGGCCTAATGAAAAGCCCAAGATGTCCCTCAGTGGTCGCAGCTTCTTGGAACATGCTCTGGAGAGAGGGATCATTCCAAGAGCTAAGTGCCCACACTGGGCACATGGACTGTTCTCGTTTCCCTGCTGCCTCTCTCCTGTCAGTCTGTGAAAACCAACCTATCTGCTAAGGCTGAGCTCATTAGCTTCTTTATTCGCGACAATGTTCTTACTTTTTCTGGCCAGGGAGGGGTCCCCCTTCTGAAATTTGGGAGCTTTTTGCACTTCTCGATCATGTAATCACTTCATGAACTCCAGAGTGTCCTTTTACCCAGTGTTGTATGTCTCTGACGAAGACATTGAAGCGCAGAAAAGGAGCGGGCAGGAGTAAGGCTCAGAGTTGTTTACTTTCCCACTGTGTCAGTCTGGGTAGACTAGAGAAACAAATCCATAGACACACAGATGGGGATAAGAAAGAGATTGATATACAAGAGGAATTGAACACTGAGAAAACGTCCCAACTCAGTCCAGTCCACGTCCATAAGTCTGATATTAGCCCATATGTCCGATATCAATCTATAAAGTCCTCTTCAGACTTATGAAACACATGCAATGAAGCCAAATGCAGGACAATCACAAGCCAGTGGGTAGAAAGTCTGTGGGTCCAGTGGCGTTGTAAGCATCTCAGTGCTGGCAGGGGTCTCTCTGTGGCTTCTCTGGCTTCTGAGGTCTGGTTGTGTCCATGTGACTTGTCATCTGCAATGTCTCCCAGGGAGTAGCAGAGAGAGAGAGGTGTCTTCCGCCTCCAAGGAGGAAGTACCAGTTTTCCCAGAATTCTCAGGAGAAGGCAAGCCCACACAGAAGTTTCATTGGCTATCTCTGATTGGCAGCCTAGGCTCCACCCCTACACTCTTAATCCTTAAATTGACACCAGATTAGGTGACTACCACTCCCACCCTCTGTCCTACAAAGAAATGCCAAAAACCATGACCAGAAGGACATCAGAGAGAGAGAGTTACAGGGTCAGGTTAACACTTCATAAAGGTCACTCAGCCTCCAGTGGCAAGGGTACATCCGAAAAATAGCTGCTGCCACCCAAGCTCAATGTGATGGTGCCTGGATTAGAAGAGAGGGAGAGGGAGGGAGCTAAGAGGAAGATTTGCTAAATTCAGACACTGATTGGACTTGGGGACTGCCTGGCAGCGGGAAGTCAGGGAGAGTTACTTCAACTTGCTAATTTGGGTGACTGGGAGGTAACAAGGTAGTGTTGATGCCACAGAGAGGCACAGAGTAGCAAGAGTTGTGGAGTCTGTGAACAGCACATGCTCAGTGTAGGGAAAGGAGCAGCGTTGGAGGATATTAAAGAAATCCCTTCTAGAATGAAGTTGGCCAATCCCCTTCTCTTCTCTGCTTCTTGGAATGCCAACTTGCATCATGAGTATTTAGATCTCTAAAGCCTACAATGCTGCAGCCATCAGAACCAAGTGAATGTTTAGCCAGCAGTGACTGTGTGAGCAAGCAACTCTCAATGTATTGTTCAGCATCATCCTGCTTATTCCATCTCTGTTTGTCAGAACCTGGAGGGTGCTTTAAGAAACAGCGCAAATGCCATCTTTTCTGGGATGCTCTCCCTGTGCTCTCAAGCAGGAAATGCTCTCTGCTTCCTGCCCATGGGCTTCAATATTATTTCGTGAACAATCTGTGCCTTGTAAACAGAGATATGTTCATAAAATATCTCATATTGCGAGAGAGGACCTATTAGGCTCGTACTGTGTGCCAAACTAAAAATAAGATGTTCCTTTCTTCTGGAAACACTTTGAGATGAACTTACATGCTTCTCTTTCCCTAGGGATTATTGATTTTCTTGTAAGCCAGCACCCAATTGCCCGTGTCCTACGAGAATACCTGGTCTTCAAGATTGCACCGATGCTCAACCCTGACGGCGTCTACTTGGGCAATTATAGGTAAGGGGCTGGGGAAGATGCTTGGAAGCTGATGATCACAGGACAGTGGTAGGGAAGCAAGAATAAATATATAAAACCCCTGAGATTGTGGCCTGTAGTCACCCTTCATGTCTAATAATGAATTCACCCCCCTTGACTTAATTTTCAGCCAAACTATGAGGGGAACAATAACACCAAGGCAGTAAGCACACCACCGAATAACCAATCATTTGAGATCAAAAAGGATTTGCCCAAGGACAAAATTAAGAAAGGTTAGGCAAGAGGGAGGAATAGAAACAGCAAACAAGAACTAGAAAGAATGTAAAATAGGTGAGGTGTCATTGCAGTTATTGCAACCAATGCGATGAAACAAAATGTGCATGAATTATTGAATAGAAAATTGCTCTGCTCTGTAAACCTTCACCCAATTCACAATAAAAAGAAAAAAAGAGAGAGAGAAGAAGAAATAAAGGATATATTTATGAAGCAGAAACTACCCTTGGGTTTATTCAGGAAGTTTCAGCTTGACTTTGGTGAAGGTAACTGGGGAGCCTTGACTGTTTTGCACACTGTCTACCTGAGGCACCTGCTGGGGTTTCCTGGGAAAGCAGTGGGCCAGGAATCAGGAGACATGGTATCAGTGTAGACACCTACTTCCTGTACAACTTGGGAAAGTCACCCTCCATCTTGGAAGCTCAGTTTATCTTGTCGGAACAACAGAATAATTATTTACCTGGCAGGGCATTTATCAGCTTTGAACAATAGGATCGGGATGATGATGCTTTGCAGAATATCATATGACAGTTATAATGGTTCTGCTTTGTTTCTGTGTTTCATCTTGAGCATTAATAATGAGGGAGATTGCTATCCTAGATTGTCTCAGCCAGTCCCATAGTTACTGATCATACATGTCTTGAACTCGCTCTCTCTTGCTTTAGTTTCTAGAGGTAGAAGACTGTATTCCAGTGCTCATTGGAGTACAAAACGAACACTGAGGCGTCTCAGAGGGCTGTGTTAGGGTCTTTATTTCATAGTTCAGGCAACTATCTTGCTAAAAGTAACACAGTTAGTAAATAGTAAACTGCCGGACTCTACCACCTAGGATAGTGGTTACACTTTGGGTGGTCAGCAGTTCGAAACCACCAGTCACACCTTGGGAGAAAGATGGAGCTTTCTACCCTCGTAAAGAATTAGAGTCTCAGAAACTGGCAGGGACAGCTCTACCCTGTCCTATAGGGTCACTATAAGTCAGCATCCACTAGATAGTGGTGAGAGCTTCAGAGAACAAACCAGGCCTACAACTTTTAAGGTAATATTTAAACTCTTTAGCTTGGGAGACTTTTTATGATCTAGTGTCTGGTGTCCATTGTCCTGCCTTCCTTCCCATCTTTCTACCTTACCTACCACCTTCCCTTTTTATAGCTTTTACTCTAACCACTGTGTGCAAAGCCTAGTTCTCCCAGACATGGCCTGCTGGCCCCTGCTGCCTCATTTTCACATGTTCACACATACCGTCCTTTGCCCAGAACCTCCTCATCCTGACTACATCTCAGCAACTCATTAGAAAAGCTCAGGTCGTGTCCCTTTCTCTGAAAAGTATTTTCCAAGCCTCAACACACAATTGTTTGCTCCCTTCTCCGAGATCTCAAAGACGTGGTTGTTGAATAAGTCTTATCCCAGTGCACAGACCTGTGGATCTGAAGGCATCAGAGGGCAGGATCGGAACCTTCATCATCTTTTTGTCAGTGCCTAGCAGCAGAGATCAGTACATGGTAGATGCTCAAAAAGTGTGTGATGAATATAAGAGAATGAAATAGATAACTTTACTGATAAAAAATCGGAGGTTCAGAGATGAGATGAGAGAGAAATCTTCAAGGTCAATGGTCTTAATTAAACTAGACCTCAGATTTCCTGACTCCCAATTAGGCCCATTTTACATAGAGTTGGTTTACTACATGGGAAAACCCAATAGACAACTTGGTCCAGAGGGGCTTGCTGATGTCCCTAAGTATGTATGAGTCAGCAAGAACTCATAGGACAGAATGAAGCCTTAAGGAAAGACGGTTTTCCTTCTTCTCTTAATTAGCAAAACCCACCCACCCACTGCCACTGAGTTGATTCTTACAGTGACCCAGGATAGGCGGTAAACCTTCACAGGAGGGGAAAGTTTCGCTTCTTTCGCTCTGAGCAGCTGATGGGTTTGAATACTGGCCTTGTGCAATGCTTACCTGACAGCTCCACAAGTGATGGTTGAGTAGCATTTCTAGATTTTATGAATTTCACCTTCCTTAGACAGAATGCACCCTTAGTGATAATGGTGGCAAAAGGATCATTTAATTTATATTACTATTTATGTTTAATTATAAGAGCAGCAGTGGTCAGACAGAGGCCAATACTGACTTTCCACACACTTATTTATGTCATCACCCGCTCTCCCGAGGAGGACCAGGTAGAAAGTGGTTCTGTGGCCTTGGTCAAAATAGCTCCCTCTCTGCATCTCAGGTAGCCAACAGGAGGGATAAGGCACTCACTAGCTGTGTCCTATATGTCTTCAGGCTCACGGTTTTGTTATTCTGCGGTGGGTGGGGGCACTACATGATGAAGAGCGTGAGCTCACAGAAATGTTTTCATACTAAAGTTTTCAACCCTGACTTTCCCTCATGAGGATATGTAATTCTCATTATGATCCTTGGAAAAAGTTTATGAGCACAGATACCAATCCTGTTGGTAACGCAGCTCTGAATAGCAACAAGGAAGCCTGTCAATTATAAAAATTCACTATTAAAGCTATGGATACTATGAAAGAAATAAAAGGAAGAAGGCATAGAAATGAGAGCTTTAAGATACCTTAGAGATAGACCAACCCCTTTCAGAGTCAAATTATTCTGCAGAACAGTATTTCCCATGGTTTGGTGGGATTTGCCAGAGCATTAGGGTTGAGAAACTTAGTTGTTATGCAAAGCGAATCATATTCGGTTACAGGATTTCTCAGAATTTTGCCTACCCTGATAAACAGTGAATCTTCAGAGGGAACATAGTGTGCGCTGTTTGCCAAAGGTTTGTGTTATGGAATCATTTGCCTATAGAGATTTGTTTTATTTGTTTGTTTGTTTAGTTGCATTAGGGTGTGCAAAGTGCATTTTGGGATAATTTAAAAATTAATCATGGGAATGGTTAAATGAAAAGGGGAAGACGGTAATCAATGTCATTCACTGAATTGTACACGCAAAAACCACTGGGTTGATGAATGTTTTACTCTATATTTTCACATGCGCATGAAATGCTGTCAGATGCTCTTTTGGGAAATGATACTGTAAGACTGAGTCGTCTAGCCTTCGCACACTTATCTCAGCAAAGCCCTCACAGAAACCCTGCTAAGGTGGGGCTCTGTTAATGTTTTTCTTGTAGATGATAAAGGTCTACTCAAACGCATTTAAAAAGAGGACAAGAAGGTAGGAGGTTGAGAGGAAAGAAGGATGAAGAGAGGGGAAAGAACCACGTCTCCGATGCTTTCTAGCTGAAGGAAGAGCCGGGCCTCACAGGAAGCCACACCAGAGAGCTAGAGGTGGTGGGAGGCCAGGCCGCCTTTCTCTCCGGCCCTCCAGCTTGTACTTTTTGAACATCTCCCTCAGTGTGTGGCCTCCAAATGACTTAATCGACCTACCTGAGGCCATGCGCCTGGAGAGAGCAAGTGGAGATGCTGATCTGTCAGCACAAACTGGCCTCCACCTTGTCCTACACTGCTTCTTCAGCCCCAGACACGGTGGGAGGAAAAACAGAGTGGCCTGGGCTCAAGGCCTTGGCCTTGGTGGGAGACTCAGTTCAACAGGCCACTTCCAGACAGAGTACAACGTGAAGGCAGGGCCTTTGGGGGTGGGGGTGGGGTCAAAGTCAGTTGTTGAGGCTGGGACCCCAAGTGTCACTCAGGTCAGATTTCAAGTTCTGGTCTACAGACTTGCTGTATGATTTCAGGTAAATTGCATAGCCTCTATAAGCTTCCTTTTCTCATCTGTAAATGGGAATATTAAAAAGGTTATGGAGACTTTATTAGATAATTCATTTAAAAAGCAGTGCTGGGTATATTGCAAGTTCTAAACAAAATTTTATTTCTTTCATTATTATTGCATATTAAAGAAGCATGCAATCCAATCTAAGAAGGGTAACTAGGGAGAATTCCCATATTTGAGCATTCTAAGCTTATATTTAATAAGTACCTAGACTGCAATATTTATAGTAAAATAGAAAAAAAACACATGCTTGCATATAATAGCAATAGATCGTAGCCATATCTGGGTAGATATCGTTCTTTAACATAGAGAGTAGCAATATTTACTAAGTAGGCATCCTCATATGGTACTACACTGTGGTTTATGTGAACAGTACGTAGGAGCTATACTAAAGTTTATAATGACAATATATAGGACTATAGTAAGCTCAATAGTAGCTATGTATAACAGATTATATTGGGTGATAAAGGAAGAGGTCATTATATTACGGTGCATAGTAAAGACCGAGAGCTAACTCTCATTTTGTCTTGCCTACTAAACTCCAATTGCATAGGCCTTTCTTTCAGTTCTGGTCTTAGATTTAATGCTCTTTCAAAGAGAAGCCTTCCCAAGGGTTTCAATATATAAGTCATCTCTTATTGTACTTTTTCATTGCACTCTGGACTCTCCTTTCATTCCCCTAACCCCAAATTGTAATTGTGTCTCATTTTTGAGGATTGTTTCTTTAAAGAATACATAAGCCTCTATCCTGTACACTCCACAAAATCAGGATTTCATCTACCTCATTCTCTATATCCCCAAAGCTTGGCACGGTGCCTGGCAGAGAGTGGACCAACCCTGGCTCTGTATTTCCTGAATGTGTGACAGTGAACTAAACAGCAGAATGTACTAATCGTGTGATGATATATAGATCCCAGCCATCCCCACTGGAACCTATCACCAGATGTTGTCATTGCCTTCACCCACAAGGCTTCCTGACCCCGATTGCTTTGGTCTTACGCCGTTGTGACGTGAATGCCAACAGGCAAATTGTGATGAACTGCAGGTAGGATTTAGCAAACTCTGGATTCAAAACCATACTTGGCTATTGTACAAGTCGTTATATTTCAAAGGCACATACAAAACACGATGGAACCGTACATCAATCCTTTAAGAAAGGAAGTCTGATTTTTATTCATTCCATTTCAGCAATGGAGAAACTGGGATCCAGTGAAAAGCGCTGTTCGAGACCACGGGGTGTCTCTAGGAACTCTCCCCACTTCCAAAACGGGACTGTTCCTTCTATCTAACTCCCCCCCCCACTGCGCCTCCTTGTCTGTCCTTAGATAAAGCATTTCTCTTCCTCTGGCCTCCCTTTCTCTTGGACCTATTGATGCAGGAAAAAGACAAAGAACCCTTGTTTTAGCTTTTTTAGTCGTAGCACCAGGGAGGGGTCCTGAGGCTGTTGGCTTTGCAATGTGTACATCTCCTTTAGAGATTTTGGTGAGTCCAGGAGGGGAGGGAGGGAGGGAGGAGAGAGAGTCAAGGGATCTTGAGAAATAAACACCACACCCCACCCCACCCCCGAGGTCCCAAAGGAGTTCTAGTCTGGACAGGCAGGTGATGGGCTGGGCCCATCCACATTTGTTGGTGGTTCTTGGTGTCTTCTGTTAGGCATGGCTACCAGCACGCCCTGCAGCATTTGCACACTTCCTCCACCACATCCCCTTCCCCACTACTTCCTTTGCAGAGAAGATAGCCCAACCCCCACCTCTACCCCACTGTGTTTTCTTCAGAGCATGTGTGATACGCAAGTCGCCTTGCAGGCTCTCCGTCTCCATATGACAATATGAAACTGTGTTGGGTTTGCATTTCTTAATTAGGTGCTTGTCATTGTGTATTCCATAAAGCCACGTATAAGTAAACAGTCTTAGACCTTTGAATAAATTTATTGGTTTTATTTATGTTTCTGGGCATAAAAATCTATAATTACCAGGTACAGCCTCAGTATAACTGGTATTTAATGACAATTACTTTTTTGTTACCATAGAAATGAGTCCAAAGTAGCTACCCATAATTTCTCATTTCCCAAACCTCACACATGCTGAATTGCAATATTACCATAGTAATTGCCTATTAGTCATCATAAAATACGCAGTTACCCAAAAGATAGCAGGGTAATGTGAAATCCCTCATCTTCAGAAAACCTCTCTGCTTCCTGAGCGTATGGGTTGGGGGAGAGGAAAGGACCTCTCGGAGAGTGCAGACACGACTCTGCTTTATTGCCTGCACCACAGAGCCAATGGTGGAAGCAAATGATACTAAGTACAGGCTCGCACCTTCATTCTGTCTCTTGGTCCTGGTGATTGGTGTCTAGAAAAGGGTTCTTCATTGCAGTCAATCCAACTTAACGAGAGTACATTGAGGGCCTGGGGGTGTCAGGTCCTGGACTGAGCCTTGGGGAAGCAGAAGGAAGTCAGAGGCAGCCCTTGCCAATGAGAAGCCCACAACTAGAGGTGTATATGATGCCAAGGAAGCCTAGAAATATTAACAACGGCTCATGGTTTTTAAGTGCTTACTAGCTGTACATTGTAGTCAATCATCTCATTTAATTGTCACACCCACCCTAGGATGGCGGTAGGATTATAACCTTGCTTTGAATTGAAGGTGAAATAAAGATGCAGAACCACCAAGGAATGTACCCCGTCTCCCCCGGACAGTTTGTGAACTTTAACCTCCTACAGTTTCAATCTCTTACTACACTTTCTTCTGAAATCAGGGAGTCTTCCAACAGGGGCTAAAGGGGTTTATTTTTCTTCTGTTTTGTTTTTTTAAAGGATGAAGTATGTATAGTTCACGAGACATAAACAGGAGATAAATAGGGTTAAGCAGAAAAATGTCATTAGTTTAGCAGAAGGTGAAATACCAGGGTAGGTGTCTCCAACACAAATACATTGACATGATCATTGTCCTGCCTCTCCCACCTTGATATTCCAGAACAGAAAACTCAGTAAACTGTCCAAACTAGAATAAAATGTAAAATACATGTCAATGTTCTATTTGTTTTTTGACAGCATAAAAATTGCACAATTTTCATTGAGCTAGAAATAAAAAACAAAGATCAACTGCAAGTATCACGTCATCTAGAGATGCCAACTTCACAACGCTTTGTACCTCTTTGCCCACTTGGGTCATGGTCCCCTCAGTTGGCTTTCTGTTACAGCATCATTGAGCCTTGGAATGGGATGGGAGCTCAGAGACACCTAGTTCCGCACCCAACCCAAGGCAGGAACCATCTACGAGCAATCGTCGTGCTACCTATCCTTAGTCTATCCAGGGATCTTCAGGGAATGGATGGGTCCTTCCCTTCCCAAGCATCACGCTCTGCTGATGGCGATCTGACTGTATTTTATATTTAGGCTAACCCTTCCATGTGTCACTTCTGCTTCTACTTTCTGTAGGATTTCTGAAGTGCCCATAATTGACATGATAGCTCTGAACTGCCTGAAGATGTGTGTCCCCACTCTCCTCCCCTCCCCAATCATGCCAACCTTTGCCAGCTCTTCCTCGACAGGCTGAACCTCCCCAAACCCTTCCAACTGTTCGCATATAGTCATCTCCTTCCTTCCCGACCATCCTCCGGATGCTTGCCATTGTGGGTCTCTGAAGCTTGGTGTCCAGGACTGGATGATTATTATGAGGATGGCAACAGCTAAAAGCCATTGAACATTCTGAGCTTAACACTATTCTGTACACGTTGTATGTATTGTTTCATTCAATCCTTAGGACAATGCTATTATCATTCTCACTTTACAGATCAAGAAACTGGAGCACAACGTGCATGATTTCCTAAAGCTTATAGAGCCAGTTAATAGAGTCGGAGGAGGAAGAGGCAAGCCCTGAGCCTCACTCTGACCTATGATTCTTCTCATATGGCCTACATGAACAATGCCATTGGAATCACCTCTGCCTAATCTTTACGTCATTTCCACTAACAAACTACACCACCACTCTCCTCACATTTCCTCTTATCCATTTCTCCTAGCGACCCTATAGGACAGAGAGAACTGCCCCACAGAATGTCCCAGGCTGTCAATGCACCTAGAAGCAGACTGCCACACTCATCCCTCCTAGAGTGGGCTGTGGGTTCAAACTGTCGACCTTTTGGTTAACAGTGAGCTTAACCACTGAACCACCAAGGCTCCTCCCATCTTTTAGAAGCTTCCAGAAATACCATGGCATTGGGAGAGAAGGCATCATTCCCATTTTAACCAAGCCACACAGAGGCTGAATTGCTCAAGATTATGCAGAAAGTCATCAAGGGTCTCTGACCTTCGAGTCCAGATAAAGCCCAAGAAACAGCAGAGGCGAAGACAGAACCTTCCCTCCCCATGACTGTTCTCCTGCTCTATGTAACCCAAGAGATGCTTCTTTGGAGGCCGAAAGGACATCGGGGCTGGCGGTCTAATCAGGTGTCTAACCCACAAGTGCACACCGACAAAACCAATTATTCAAATGAGCTTCCCAGCCCCGTTCCATGGCAAAGGCCAGATGGCTAGGTGTCTATGGAGGCCGCGCCCCGTCTCTGTCCCTGCCAGCAGCTGAATAACATTTTAAAGTTACAGTTGATAGAAAGTTGATTTTAATAATTGACTCTACAGTGAAGACAGACCTCAGAGGAGATAGTAACCCAGAATTGGTGACTGGGGAGTCTGGAGGAGCAAGACAATGTGATAGAATTGAGCACTTCATAATTTCTGGGCTTAGCTCCCAACCCAGTGCTTGAAGAGTGTCAGCTCTCTGTGCCAACTTGCTCAGGTGGCTCCTCGTTGCCCACTCGAAGGAACCTGAACTCTGTATCCTGGCATCCAAGGCTTGCACGGGCAGCAAGGAACCTGAACTCTGTACCCTGGCATCCACGGCTTGCACGGGCAATGCTGAATTTCCTTTTCAGCTTCATCCCCCACTGCCCCCTTGCTCTTTCCTTCACACCTCTCCCACCCACATCCTCTCCTCACACCTAGGCCTTTGCTGACATTCAGCCTCTGCTTAAGAAGCCTTTTAACTAAATAGTGTCTGCCACCTTCTTTCTCCTTCTCATCCTTTCTCTATCCACCCCTGTTACTCACTTCCCTCAAACATCCTCCCAACACACGCTTCGCATCCTGCACTGCGAAGGTGAGGTCGGCTGGGCCTATGAATTTGTCTCCAAGGCGTTCAAAGTCAGAAGGGAAGAAAAATTCTCTGCTGGAGGGACACTGAGGACCAGAGAGTTACAGTCAACCCTACCCCATCCTGGAGGATTGAGAGTAAGAGAAACCCAGGAGAGCATCCTTACGAATATATTGTGTGAAGAAACGAGTCTTGGAAGATGAATGGGAGTTAGCCAGAAGAAGAAAAAGGCAGCGTGTTCTAAACCAAAGGAATAACATTAATACCAGTGATGATAATAATAATAATAATTAACATTATTTACACTTATACAAGCCACCAGATACTGTTGGGTCTGAAGCCTCGAGAGTATTATTTCCACTAGAGATTTCGGGATGGTAATTAATCATACTCCTGCTGTCATTCTCATCCTAATTCGATCACTTTAGAAGGAAATATGGGGATCAGAAAGGCAGAGGTCAAATATTAGTCTTTATTACTGATGAATCTCAACTTTCAGGGTTTGTCTTATACGTGTGGCCAAAACCGGTCTCCTTTTACATCTCCCCAAATTCAGCCTCCCCACCAGCTGGGCAGGAAGTGAGCAGCCTCATGGGAAGCCCACCCGGAACGAAGAGGAGTGCAGGCTGGAGGCTCCACGTGGGCGTCCAGATCCAACAGAGACGTGCCAGGAGCTCTTCAAGCAAGAAGACACTGTCCTTTTCCCGTTTGAAGAATGAGATGCGTTTCACCCGTTCAGCAGAGAGCAGCAGCAGAAAGGCTGCACTTTTCCTCCCTGGGTACTGGAAATCCCTTCCACCCCGACGCCTAGGAAAGCTGTGAGGGCTTCTTCCCAACAACCTTGCAGACTTACGAGTGGTTCTTATATTATCTTCATAGTACAGGCAAGAACACTGAAGCCTGCAGAGAGGTTGCGTAATTTTCCCACAGAGCCACAGGTAGGAGGTACAGATCCAGGAGCCAAACCCCAAGAGTCCGTCGTGGAACCCAAATGCTTACTCACTGAACCCCACGATATGAGCCCTGAGAGCAGGGTTTGGGGGACTGATGACTGGTCTGGAAAGGCTGGCACGTGCGATCAGGGCATCTATATAGGATTTCTGAAGAGGATTTTGGCTATATTTCTTCCAATACAGATGTTTGTTCTTTTGAAAGTACTTTTAATATTGTTTGGCAGCACTATAATTCAAATGCATCGATTATTCATCAGTCATCCTTATTCAGTGTTCAACTTTTACATGCATATGAGGCCATGGGAAATACCATGCCTTGGGTCAGGCCCATCATAGTCCTCAAAGTAACCTCTTGCTTTTCAACATTTCAAAGAAGTCTCATGCAGCAGATTTACCCAATACAATGAATTATTTGATCTCCTAACTGCTGCTTCGTGAGCATTGATTGTGAATACACACGATGAAGTACTTGGAAACTTCAATCTTTAATCTGTTTATCATGATGCTACCTATTGGTCCAGTTGTGATGATTTGAGTTTTCTTTACATTGATTTGTAATCCATCCTGAAGGCTGCCATCTTAACCTTCATCAGCAAGTGCTTCAAGTCCTCCACACTTTCAACAAATATGCTGATGGCATCTGCATGTCTCAGGTTGTTAATAAGTCTTCCTTCAACATGGATACTACATTCTTCTTAATATAATGGTGAGAGGTATACCCTGATGAACACCTTTCTGGATTTTAAACCCTTGTGCCGTTTACACAACTGCCTATTGATCCGTGTACAGGTCCTGTATGAGCACAAGTATGTGTTCTGGAATTCCTATTAGTCTCTAGGGTATCCATAGTTTTCTATAATCCACACAGTTAAATGCCTAATCATAGTCAACAAAATACAACACCTATCTGATATCAACAGTGCTATCCCTTGGGCCACATTCTCTTCAGAATCTGGCTTGAACTTCTGGCAGCTCTCTGTTAATGTTTTGCTTCAACCATTGTTGGCTGATCTTCACAAAATTTTACTTGAATGTGATATCAGATATATTGTAGTTTAATTGGCACATTCTATCGGGTCATGATTTTTTTAATGTGTACAAATATGAATGTCTTCCAGTCCGTTGGCCTGTTAGCTGTCTTACAAATTTCTTGGCACAGGTGATTAAGTGCTTCTAGTGCTTCTCCCACTTCCTGAAACATTTTAATTGGTATCCTGTCAATTCTTGGAGCCTTGGTTTTGGCCAATCTCTTCAAAGCAGCCTTGACTTCTTCCTTTAGTACCATTGATTCTTCCTCACATGCTACTTCTTGAATAGCTGAATGTTGACCAATATTTTTGGTTCAATGACTCTGTATTTTTCCACTTTCTTTAACTGCTTCCTGAATCATTCCATATTCTGCCTATGCAATCTTTCAATATTGCAACTTGTGTTAAGCTAGATTGGCTAGAGAAACAAATCCAGTGGCATGCACATATCGGTAAGAAAGAGCTTTATATAAAGAAGTAAATATAGATCAAGAAGGCATCCCAACCCCATCCAACTCAAGTCCGTTAAGTCTGACGCTAGTCCATAAGTCCCTCTTCGGACTCATATAACTTCAGGCCAATGATGCAGAAAAGTGAAAAACAAGGAGGAGGATCAGAGGCCGGTCCAAAGCTGTGTGGATCCAAGGTCGGTGGATTACATGACAGGGTGCTGACATCTCTCCGGGTCAGGCAGCCCAAAGGGGGCTGCCCCTGGAGACAGACACAGAGCTGCAGCAGGGAGGAAGGTAAATGACAGAGACAGATAGAGGTTCTCAGTTTCTTCTTATAACAAGGCCACACACCGAATGAGATATCATCAGGCTGTGACCTTATTGATAGACCCCACCCCTACACTTCCATAAAAATTCAGATTGACAAAAAATCATCTAACTACCACACAACTCAAGGCTTGAACTTTTTCTTAAATTCTTTCAATTTAAGATATGCCACATGCCGAGAATGTTCTTCCACTTTGGTTTTCTAACTCTAAGTCTTTGCACAGTTCATTAATATATTTGACTTTGCCTTTTTGAGGTGTCCTTCAAAATTTTCTGTTCAGCTGTTTGACTTTATCACTTTTTCCATTTGTCTTAGTGACTCTAAAATCAAGAGAAAATTTCGGTCTCTTCTGACATCCACTTTGATATTTTATTTCTTTCCTGTTTTTAATGACCTTTTGTTTCCTTCTTGAATGGTGTTCTTGATCATCATTCTTGTCATGATTGCATATGATCAATTGATGATCTGTTCCACAGTTGGCCCCTGGCCTGGTTTTAGCTGCTGATAATGTGCTTCTGCATTGTCTCTCCACCACCTAGCTGCTAGTTTGTCCTACTGTGGTGGCTTGTGTGTTGCTGTGATGCTGGAAGCAAAGTCACTGCATTATTGTCACCACCCAGCTCATCAGACTCTGTCATTAGTACTCAATACATCTAATCTGTTCTTGAAATGTTCTCAAAATTCAGGTGGGACATACTCAAGGTCATATTTTGTCTCTTGTGTACTTCACCTTCATTTTCTTCATCTTCAACCCGAGATTACATATGAGCAATCGATGGTCTGTTCCACAGTTGCCCCTGGCCTGGTTTTAGCTGCTGATAATGTGATTCTACATTGTCTCTCCACCACTTGTCTGCAAGTTTGTTTTACTGGTGGTGGCTTGTGTGCTGCTGTGTTGCTGGAAGCAATGTTACTGGTTGTGTTAGTCTTGGTAAACTAGAGAAACAAATAAACAGAAACTCATATATATATATGAGAGAGTTTTATTTAAAGGGTAAGTGTACATTAAGAAAGCATCCCAACCTAGTGCTGTCCAAGTCCCTAAGTTCAACATTAGCCCATATGTCTGACACCAATCTACAAAGTGTTCCTCAATCTCACAAAAGACACAATGATGTCAACTGCAGGAGGAAAGCTAAATCAGTGAGCATGTCAGCATCTCAGCTCTGGCAGTGGTCTCCACCTCCAGCACCCAGGGCTCCATCAGGGTAGGTCCATGTGGCTTCTCCTCAGGGATGTC
>NW_022104341.1:79437731-79440210 GCF_000313985.2 Echinops telfairi
AGCTGCACTGTATGCATGAGCTAGAAACAGGCTCCAGGACTTGACAGAATATCCGTTCTAATGTGTCAGAAAGCTGAAGAAACACTGGAAGCACTCACTCATCTATGCCAGGAAATTTGCAAAACAGTAATTATGCCCATTTCAAAAAAAGATAACCCAAGAGATGCTCATACTTTAGAACAATATCATTGATATCTCACACAAGTAAAATTTGACTTACGGTCATCCGGCAATGGGTATAGCAACATACTGACAGGGAACTGCCAGAAGTTCAGGAAGGATTCAGACAATGATGTGGATCAAGGGATCTCATTGCTGGCGTCAGATGGCTCGTGGCTCAAAGCAGAGAGTACCAGAAAGATGTTTACTTGTGTTTCAGTCACACTACAAAGGCGTTTGACTGTGTGGACCATAATGAACTGTGGATAACCTTGAGAAGAAAGGGGATTCCAGAACACCTCATTGTGCTCATTCAGAACTTGTACACAGATCAAAAGGCAGTTGTGTGAACAGAACAAGGGAATACTGCATGGTTTCAAATCAGCAAAGGTGTACATCATGGGTGTATCCTCTCACCATATTTGTTCAATCTATATGCTGAGCAAATCATCACAGAAGCGGATTATACAAAGAAAAGTGTGGTATCAGGATTGGAGGAAGGCTTATTAAAAACCTGCAATATGCAAATAATACAAATTTGCTTGCTGAAAGTGAGGAGGAGTTGAAGTATTATTCCAACATGCGTAATAAATTTTATTTCTGTGTGTTCCATCTGGAGAAGTCTATGTGCATAGTCAAAATTGTTGTTGAAAAAGTATCTGCGATGAAGAGGTCTTTAACCTTGCAAAATTGTGTGATCTCCAGCATCTTTTCTACAATCAAGGCTGGTTTTAGTCCAACTACTGCTCCTTACTCTTTGATTCCAACTTTTGCATTCCAATCGCCGATAATTATCAATGCATCTTGATTGCATGTTTGGTCAAGTTCAAACAGAAGATGTTGGTAAAATCGTTCAATCTCTGTATCACTAGCTTTAATGATGGAGGAATAAATTTGAATAATGGTTGTATTGACTGGATTTCCATGTATGTGAGCAGATAGTATCCTATCATAGACAGCATTGTGCTTCAAGGTAGATCTGGCACATTCTCTGACAATGAATGGTGCGATTCATCAGGATTTCAGTGGCTACTTTCTTTAAGTGGACAGCCTGTTGATTCTTGGTAGTCTAGTCTTAATCTGGAAGCTCTGCTGGAACCTGATCACTTTGGGTGACCAACCTGATATTTGAAATGCCAGAGACATAGCTTCTAACATCACAGCAACATATAAGCCACCACAGTATGACAAACTGACAGACAAGTAGTGGCATTTAATTGTAGAAGCAGTTAAATCCAGTTTACTTCTATTCCATATGTCAGCTACCACACCGAGGCCTTTCTGGACTCAAATGGCTGTCTGGGTCTAGGATACCTGGATATCAGGAAGCCTGGAATCCAGGAAACTAGGACATATGGAAGCCAGAGATCAGAAGCTAGTGGAGGCAGAGTTAAATCGGCAAATCTGATGTTATAGCGGGCCATGGGTATATGTCCCAGCATCAGAGGCAATGTCATGGGCCACTAGCACACACAACAAGAGACCAGACAGAGGATATAGTGCAGTAGGAAGGAGAGAGAGAGAGAGAGAGAGAGCGTCCCTTCTCCACAGTCTATTTATATGTATGAAAATTGGCCATACCCCCAAGGTATTGTCATCAGGCTGTGACTTGCACCTTATAGGGGAGACCTTACTACCACACTACTGAGCATCCTAATCCAAACAACTTGACAAAATCTAACTATCACAATATCCTAGAAAAAAATCTCAGTTGTGATGCAAATAGATAAATGCACATCCATGTTCATGACAGTATCATTCACGATTGAAAAACGATAGAAAGAACCTTCGTGTGCATGAATGAATGAATAGATAAACTATGGTACACATAGTGGAATAGTATGCAATATTAAAAAATAAGGAACAATTCATGGAACATCTTATAACACGATGTACCTAGGGAATATTATGCTGTATCTGTGAAATAAATCCATAAAAATGACAACTATTATATGGACTATTATAAAAAGTTTTAAAAATAGTTACTTACAAAAAGAAACATGATTTGACAGTTAGCAGGACAAGAGGTGGAGAGAGGAAAAATTACAAACAAGAGATCAGACTCATAATGTCTTGTGTGAAGGGAAAAACAATCGGTGGCAAGAGAGATGCCAGTACCCTATGAGTACAGCAAAGAAGACACTGGGATATGCAGAAGAAGAAAAGGCATCAAAGATTAAACACTATTACATAACCAACCCCGAATAACAGCAATAATAATTGCTTACATGATTGTTATTTAGACCAGTGATTTGAAACCACCAACTGCTCCTCAGAAGGCAGACGGGACTTCCTTTTTTTTTTTTTTAAATATCATTTT
>NW_022104341.1:79442069-79443446 GCF_000313985.2 Echinops telfairi
TTCTGAGCTTGATGGCTGCTTGATTACCTTCAAGCCTTTAAGACCAGATGGGACTTTCTTATCCTGTTAACAGTTATAGTGTTGGAAACTCACATGGGGCAGTTCTAGCCTGTCCTATAGGGTCACTGTGGATGGGCATCAACTCAATCTCAGTGAGTCTGAGTCAGTGCCTACACAGCTAGATGAGCAAGCTAAACAGATGTGGGAGGGCAAAAAGAGTAAACCCCAAGTATACATGTGTTTGTCAGAGGTTATTGCCACATACATATTTGTATGTGCTGCAAATATATGAATGATAGATAGCTGGAAAGATAGCAAGCAGGCAGAGGACAGAATTATAAACCACAAACCGGAAAAACTTAGCCAAAGCCAAACATCTCAAGGGATTCAGTAACTGGACATAGGGGGTTATGATAATACTCTGGGAGGATATAGGCATTAATTGGTATACATAGTCCACAGAGACAATGCTCTCTATTCTACTATGGGGAGTAGCAAACAGGATCACAAAAGCTTGCAAGTGGCCATCTAACAAGCAACAGTTGGTCTCTCAGTATCTGGAGCACAGAAAAGTGAAGCAAATGAAAGACTCAGGGAAACAATTTGTCCAAAGGACTAATGGGCCATGCAAAACACAGCTTCCACTGCCTTGAGATCAGAAGAGCTAGGTAGTGTCTGACTACTACTAAAAACTGCTCGGACATGAAGTCCCCCATACCGCAACAGAGGGCAATCCTGGGGACACACAACAGGGAGTGTGTCCGGTCTGATCTACACACGCACACAGTGGGGCAAACCAAGAAGCGAACATAACAGATCAGCAATGGGAGCAAAGCCAAGCCACAAAGCCCCTGAGCAGCCCCCCAAATAGACTTCAGGCGAGGTGGGGCAGTTCTCTGGATCCCCCAAGACCGGTGGGGAGATAGTAAAAAAAGTCACCGGACAGACCTGGAATTATCTATGCTTTTTCAGTTTTTGTTTTTTAATTCAATCTTTTGTTTTCTTTTCGTTTTGTCTCCATTACTGTTGTTTTGCATGGGAACAAGCCCAAGGAGAAAGCAACCAGACCACAGTTCTGGAGGAAGTTGGGGGAAGGAGGAGGTTGGGAAGGGAGCAGTGAGCAAACAACGCCATAGACGGGAACAACTAGGGAATTAAAAGCAACAACAAGGGGAACATAGAGATCCCCGTGGTGTTGGAGCAACAGCACTATAGCTGAGAGGAATTACAGAAGAAAGGCAAGTGTAACGGTGGGGCAGGAGAAGGTAAAAGGAAACACAGGGAATTTCTAGGAAGCAAAGCTATGGATAGAGGCATAAACATAGGTATATACATATGTAAATATATTAATTTATAAAAAGAGAGGTATTGACCTAT
>NW_022104341.1:79444445-79447394 GCF_000313985.2 Echinops telfairi
CAAATATACTCGATACAATTGTTATAAGAGCTGTAAGAGCCCCCAATAAAATGAAAAATAAAATAGCATTCTTAACAACTTAAAAAAAAAAGCCAATAAACTATTTAAGGCAAGAAAAATGGAGGGGGCAGGGGACCTAAAAAGAGCATGAGTATTTAGCAAATGGAGGGAAAGAGCGAGCGAGCGAGAGAGAGAGAGAGAGAGAGAGAAAGAGAGATCAGAGCTGTTCATCTACACAGTGGAAAGAAAGCACAGCAGTAAAATGGGGCAAGAAGCACGTGTGTGAATCACTGTCTGCAATGGCAGTCCCCAGAGCATTAGAATACTGTTATCAAGGAACGAAGCCCAATATGGCAAAAGCACCTACATTCAACAAGCGTCCAGATTCTCAATCAGTGATATATGATATCCCATGAGTTAAGAGTTCTTATTCATTAATATTTAATTGTAAAGCCATGAAGCTTCTGCAACTATTACACTGTTTGAAACATCAAAAGATAAAAATAAGTAAAATAAAATAAAAACTTCTCTGAAAGAAATCACATTAAAAGGCCCAAAGATGGGAGGAAAAAAATGTAGAAAAAATTCAAGATCACAAAATAAGACCAGTCTTACTGGTCTGATAGAAACCAGTGAAACCTCTAAGACAATGGTCGTTAGATCTCTTTGAAACCTGTAATTGAATTTACCCCCTGAGATTAACTTCCAGCCAAACAATAAACAGGCCCACAAATGAACAATAGCACCCATGAGGAATGTCCTACTCAGAGCAATCAGCCTGGAAAACCTTTGTCCACAAGCAAAGTTTAGAAGGAAAGAGGAGTGTTGGAAATGAACTCACCAAGAAGAATGCTGTTACAATCAAGGGATTGCGCCTAATGGCGTAACAAAAAAATTTAACTAGAAACGAGTTTTCTCTGTAAACACATAGCTAAACCACAATCAAGTGTTCATTAAGAATCATAAATAATGAGGGTGGTGCGTCTCCTCCCAAGCTCTCGTAAGAGGTGGTCACTGTGCGTCTCTGAGCCGAGATACAGAACTACGAAGCGAGTGCAGGGATGGGTAAGAACAGGTCTGCAGAGCTGAGAAGACTGCACTGAGATGTGCCTCGGTCACTTGTCCTGATTGCACCATGGACAGTTTAATTAACCTCTCTAAATCTCTGACAGTACAGTTTAATTGAGGGTCTACTGTGCACCAGACACTGGAGTCTCGATGGCAAATCAGACAGATCCAGTCTCTGCCCTTCCAGGGCTTTAGAGCTGTTGAGTAAAACAGATGTATTTGCCCAAGGCCACAAAAGTGACAGATCTGGGACTCAATTCCAAGTCCTTCTGACTTTGAAGCTTATGCTTTTATCCATTTTTTCCCTCTGCCTCCACAACACTGCTCACAGATAACACATTGTCATGATAATCTAAGAAAGAGCAGGCGGGCAATGCTTTAAATAGCTTGAGTGGGTGTGTCATGAGTCTCCCTTGCAGTTAGGGAAAAGGACCTCGCCTGCCATCTTCCATCTCCACTACCCCAAAGCCCAGCCCACTTCTTAAGCTTTCTTCAGGGACGGTTGATGATAAATTGCTGGCATGCTGACACTGGACAATCAATAGATCTGGAAGGTACCTCAGGCCAAGGGCAACCGGATTCCAATCTTTTAGTGGCATTAAATAAAGCAATATTATTTTGCTTTTGGTACAAACATACGTAATCCAATCTGGTTAGTTGATAACTCTGAAAGAATCCTGTGTTTGGCAGTCAGTTACACGTCAGTCCCATACATCTTTGCTTTTCAATGCTACCCTCCCCGGAATGCAGCCCCACTACGCTCAGGGCAAGACTGATCGGGGGCACCAAGCTGCTGTTCTGGCTCCTTCATTAGAAATGATGCAAAGGATATCCTGAGGAGGAGCATGTAGATCATTGCTTTCATTCTAGCTCCACTATTGCCACCAGGAGGGGCACAATGTCTTTCATGAAAGGGAGCTACTCACTTGCCATTTGAATCAAGTTCTCTGGAATCTCTGCTCTTGGGTGGAGAAGAAGGAGAGCCAGACGGGAAGAGCACATGATCTAGTAACACTGTGACTCTTTCATAGGTCACATACCTCAGAGAGGATTTGGGAGAGACTTCAGAGGGTCACAGTGATCTATTGTGGCATCAAAAAGAGTTGAGCTTGAATCTAAGGTCTGCACACTAATAGTTGTCAAGTGACCAGCACAAAGTCAACAGGTTCATAGATTTTATTTATAGGTGCATAAACTGAGGAGAAACAATATTGTAAATGTTTCTAACATGTAGCAGATGTGCAAATCATTTTCAAACTATGTCTACAAGTAATTACCTCTATCTTGTTGGCACATTTGCAAACCTGAAGGACATTTGTTCATGCATCTAGTTATCTATTCACACATTCATTCATTCAGTATTTATGTTCAATATACTCTATACCTAAGGTGATGATGATGATGATGTTAGGTGCTATCATGTTGGTTCAGATTCACAGCAACCCTATGACATCAGAACCACACACTGCCCAGTCCTGAACTTGTTTTTATGTTTGAGCCCATTGTTGCAACCTCTTGTCATTCCATCTTGTCAAGGGCCTTCATTCATCTCGCTGCCCCTCCACTTGACCAGGCATGATGGCCTTCTCCAGGGACTGGTCTCTCCTGATAAGGTGGCCCACGTACTTGACACAAAGTCTCACCCTCCTTGCCTTTCAGGAGCATTTGGCTGTACTTCTTCCAAGACAGAGCTGCTTGTTCTTTTGGCAGTGCATGGCACTTTCAAAATTCTTTGCCAACACTGTAGTTCAACTGCATTGATTCTTCCTCAGTCTTCTTTTTTCAATGTCCAACTTTCATGTACATATGAGATCATTGAAAATATCACGGCTTGGGTCAGGCCCACCTTAGTCATCACAGTAATCCTTGCTTTTCAACACG
>NW_022104341.1:79448028-79449726 GCF_000313985.2 Echinops telfairi
TTCTATAATTTGCACATCCTGTTGGATGTCCTTTTTTTCGGAATGGGTACAAATAAGGATCTCTTCCAATCAGTTGGCCAAGAAGTTGTCTTGGCATAGATGAATGAGTGTTTCCAGTGCTCCATCAGCTTGTTAAAATATTTCTACTGGCATTCCATCAATTCCTGGAGCCTTATTTTTGGCAAATGCTTTCAGTGCATCTTGAACTTCTTCCTTCAGTACCACTGGTTCATGCTAATATTCTAACTTCTGAAATGGTGAGATATTGACTAGTTCTTTTTGGTTCAGTGACTATAGTCTTTCCATCTTTTTTCAATGCTGGAAGAGATCCATATTTATACCCATCAGGATTGGAGGAAGGCTTATTAACAAGGTACAATATGCAGATGACACAACCATGCTTGCTGAAAATAAAGAGAACTTAACACATTTGTTGATGAAGATCAAAGATTTAGCCATCGGTATGGATTACAACGTAATGTAAAGAGCACCAAAATCCTCACAAGTGGACCAATAGGTAACATCATGATAAATTGAAAGGAGTTTGAAATTGTCAAGGATTTTGTCTTGCTTGGATCCGCAACCAATGTTCATGGAAACAGCAGTCAAGAGATCAAAAGGTGCATTGCATTAGGTAAATCTGCTGCACAAGACTCCTTTAGAGTATTGAAAAGCCAGGATGTTACTCTGAGGACTAAGATGGGCCTGGCCCAAGCCATGGTATTTTCTTCTTCCCCATATGCATATGAAAGCCTGACATTTAAGAAGGAAGACCGAGGAACAATGGATGTGTTTGAATTGTGATGCTGGAGAAGAGTATTGGAGATACCATGGACTGCCAAAAGAACAAACAAATCTGTGTTGGTCAGAATACCATTTACAGGCAAGGATGGAAAGATTTTAAAAATTAGTATAATAAATCATTTTATTGGGGACTCTTACAGCTCTTATAACAATCCATACATCAGTTGCATCAAACACATTTGTACATATGTTGCCATCATCATTTTCAAAACATTTTCATTCTGCTTGAGCCCTTGCTATCAGCTCCTCGTTTTTCCCCTCCCTCCCCCTCCTCCCTCCTCCCACCCTCATGGACCCCTGATAAATCATATGGATTATTTTCATATCTTACACCATCCACTGTCTACCTTCTTCCATGTTTCTGTTGTTCATCCCCCGGGGGGGTGAGTTATACATCAATCATTGTGAACAGGTCCTCATTCCCACCTCTTCCCACCCCACCCTCATGGTATTGCTACTCCTATTACTGTTCCTGAGGGGATTCCATATGTTGAGAACTCTATCGGTACCATTGTTCATGTTCCAGCCTAGCCAGATTTGTAAGGTAGAACTGTGGTCATGATGGGGTGGGCGGGGCTGGAGGGAGGAAGGCATTAAAGAACTAGAAGAATGTTGTGTGTTCCATTGATGCTATGCTGCACCCTGGCGGACTCATTTCTTCCTTGTGAGAGAATGTCCAATTGTCTACAGATGTGCTTTGGGTCTCCTCTCTGACCCCCATCATTTGCATCAGTATACTTGTTTGTTTTGGGTCCTCTGATGCCTGTTACCTGATCCTGTTGACACCTCATGATCACACAGGCTGGTGTGCTTCTTCCATGTGGGCTTGCCTCTCTGCTAGCTGGCCACTTGTTTAACTTCAAGCCTTTAAGACCACAGATGCTGTATCTTTTA
>NW_022104341.1:79451288-79459717 GCF_000313985.2 Echinops telfairi
ATGCTCAGTAGGGGGATTGCTGGGTAGCTCAATTTCCACTTATTTTATGTATCTCCATATCATTTTCTACAATGGCTGCACATACCTACAAGACCACCAGCAGTGAGTGAGAGTTCCTATCTCACCACATCCCCTCCAACACTTGTTGCTGTTTTGGTTTTGTTTTTAATTGGGCTATCTTTGAGGGTGTTCAGTGGTATCGCATAGTTGTTTTAACTTGCATTTCCCTTATGGTTAATAATCGGGAACCTTTTCTCATTGTTGGCCGTTTGGATTTCTGCCCTTGTGAAACTTCTGTTCAGGTCTTTTGCCCATGTCCTCAATGGGTTATTTGTTTCTTTCTCATTGTAGGCTAGCAGCGTATTGTAATTTTAGTAATAAGGCCTTTGTCTGATGTGTCATTGCTAAAGATGTTTCCCTAGTCTGTGGGCTTTCTTATTACTCTCTTGGTGAATTCTTTCTATGTACACAGGTGCTTTAGCTTCAGTATATCCCGCTTGTCAATATGTGCTTCCTCTGTGTTTGTGTCCTCTCCTATTTCTGTGCCAAAGTTCGTAGGTTTGTCCCAATTTCCTCCTTGATGGCCCTAATAGTTTAGGATTTTACCTCAAGGTCTGTGAGCCAACTTGAGTTTATTCTTGTGCATGGAGTGAGGTAAGGGTCTTGATTCATTTTCTGCAGGTAGATATCCATTTTTTGTCCAGCACTACTTGTTGAAGAGGGAATCGCTGCCCACTTGATATTTTGGGGGCCGGATGGCAAGATTTTGTCTCAAGTACTTGGGACATGTTTTCAGGAGAGACCAGTCACTGGTGGTGCACATCATGCTCAGTAAAGTGGAGTGGCCGCTCAAAAAAGGAAGGCCCTCAGGGAGATGGATGGACCCAGTGCCTGCCTCAATGGGCTCCGTATAGGAGCAATGGTGAGGAAAGTGCAAGACCATCCAACGTTTCATTGTGCTGTGCATAGAGTCACTGTGGGTCTGACCCATTCCCTGGGCACCAGAGAAAAACATTAATGAAAATAATTGTTGTGTTGACTAGATTTCCTAGTAGGTGACTAGATATTATCCGATCACACACAACATTGTATTTAAAATTTGAGCTTGACATGCCCTTTTCAACGATGCCTTCCAGGGATAGTAAACTACATGTTTTTCTGAGTCACAATGGCCAATACCAGTCCATTTCAGCGCACTAATGCCTAGGATATCAATCTTCATGCTCTTTGTTTCATTTTTGATGCTATCCAATTTTCCTAGAGTCATACTTTCCAAATTCCAATTATTAACAGATGTTACAGCTATTTCTTCCCATTTTGAGTAATGCCTTATGAAGACACTGCGGACCTGAAGCCTTTGCCCCTAAAGGTTTTACTTCATCCATATCATTATGGTCAGCTCTATTTTGGAAATACAACTCTTCCTCATTCATATTGCGATTGCCTTCCCACCGGAGTGGCTTATCTTCTGGCACTATCTCTAACCACATTATGCTGCTGTTCACAAGGCTGTAGTATCTGACTGTGTGTCCGTGCTGTGCACAGGTTTTTCAGCAGCTTACTCTTCTGAACCGGACAGCCTATTCCTTTGCATCGTCTGTTCTTATTTTGGAAGTGCTGCCAAAACCTCTTCACCTTGGGAGACCCTGATGGTATTTGAAAATACCAGTGACATAGTTTCCAGTTTCACAGCAACACATAAGCCACCACAGTAGGACAAAATGACAGGCAAGTGTGTGTGTGTGTGTGTGGGGGGGGTGTGGCAGATAGATCACAAGCAAACGAACAAAAACTCCCTGCCATCGAGTTGATTCTGACGCACTAACCCGGCAGGGCAGAGTACAGCTGGCCTTGTGTGTTTGGGAGTCTATAAATCTTTACTGGAGCAGAAAGCCTCGTTTTGCTCATGTGAGATGCTAGTGCTTTCCAAGTGCTGACCTTGAGGTTAGCTGCCTGCTGCTCAACCCAGTAGGCCACCAGGGCTCTATAAAGTGCTCATTAAATGGCAACTGTTGCCATACTTACTACCATAAGCTCAGAACGATGGCAAAATATGCATCAAAAGGCTAACAATTGGTTACCTTAGAGTGATAGGAAGATCGCTTTTTCCAATACTTTTATATTGAAGTGGGGTTTTTTCCCCCCATTTAAGAAAGGTCATTTTACAGTCAGTAAATCCTCTTACCAGTAATTCTACTTCCAAGAAACTATTCTAAGGAAAAGTTTTAATGTGCAGGAAAGTTTAGTGATAGAACTATTCACTCATGCATTTAAAAAGATAGTAAAGTATTAAAATCAACATAAATGTGCCACAGTGGGGAAATGGCTCACTGGATTAGGAGGCATGGAGACCATGGAAGATGTCCCATGATAGCACTATTAAATGGCAGCTTCTGATTTTGTCAGGTGCCAGGAGCCAGCTCCATAGCTGGCTCTTACTCTTAAAAGAGATCAAAGGAGAAGGAAATGACCCAATTAGAGAGACCACCTTGGTGGCACAGTGTTTACAAGTTGCGCTATTAACTTCAAGGGGGTTAGTTCAAAACCAAGGGAAAGATGGGGCTTCCTACTTGCAAGGGCAGGTCTACCCTGTCCTATAGGGTCACTCTGAGTCAGAATTAACTTGATGGCAGTGAGTTTGGCTTTGGGGTCATCGCCAGTAAGAAAGAAGAACTAGGAGTAAAGCATACACTTTACATCCATGGTTCCTGGGCTGAGATGCTCCTAGACCCATGAGTAGATTAATGCAAAAAATACACAGAGATCTTCAAGGAATGCTGGGACCACAGATGCTGAAAGGAGACAAGGATCTTCTTCCTAAATTGTGATACAAGTGCGAGTGAAAAGCTTTCCTATGGCTAGTGGCTTGAATTTCGACTTCTAACCTCCTAAACCGTGAGGGAAATAATTCTGTTTATTAAAGTCATCCACTTACTTTTGGAATAGCAGCACTAGACAAACATTGCCCAGGCAGTCTGGCCCCAGACTTGGAGTTCTTTGCCCTGTTCCCTCTTTCTATCATTAGTGGGTACTTAGTCTGTACCAACCACTAGACTAAGATCTTTCCATGGGTTTGGAAAGATATCTACAGTGTTTATAAATTGAATTTAGGCTGTAAATATGTAGCCCTCTAGCCTAGGCTCATAACACTACAGCAGGTCCTAGATTGGAGGTTAAACTAGGTCACCTAAATTCTCCATGCAGGTTTCAATCCTTAATTCCATGAGCCTTTGAGCCTCATGCATGTTGTTTTCCCTTATGCATCTGGTATCAAAGACATATTAAATCCCTGAAAATACAAATTCACCTCTCCTTGATTTCTCTTTCTACCTATTTCTACCTGCTTGAATGGAGATATGTAGGAGGCTAGGTTCTGGGAAAAGCTAAGAGATAAGTGAGACTTCATAGATCCTTAGAAAGCTAATGACCCATAAAGGAAATATATCCTTGGTTGAATAGCTCCCCTAAGAGACAAATCAAATCCCAAACCAAATCCACAGTCATTGGGTCAAATTAGGCTCTTAGTGACCCTAAATAGGGGCTTGTGTTTTTTTTGGACAGTAAGTCTTTACTGGGGCAAACATCGCCAAAGAACGGGGGTTTCATTTTCTCTTTTTTACTTCACACACTGGGATGAAGAATGCAGCAAAAGGACAAGACACACAGATTCCCAGCATCTTCCAATTTGTAGCCTCCAACTTGAATGCCAGCTCTCCAATATTTGTGTGTTTTTGTATTGTCTGTCCCGTCACGCACCCAGCCCTGAGAGGTATGTGTGTGGATTTACAGAACTATTCAGGACTCTACCAGGGTGTCAGCCTCCGACAAGCACGCTTTCCTGGCTCTTTTTAGGAGGCTCCCACCCATGGCCATGCAGTCCACTGCAGGCCACAACGAGGGAAACTTTGCTTACATTACATCAGAGTTGTGGCCTGATAAGGGTGTTGCGTTCCCATCTGAATCCCCTTAGAATTCATGAGATGATCATATCATGGGGATATGATAGAACTGATATTATAGAACTGATGGATTGAATAATTATGTAACTGCCAAACCATGAGAGTCATGGCTCAAAGAAGTTGACACATATGTCGGAGGGAAGACAAAATTGTCCAAAAATACCAATCCCTTTGGTCCTCCAAAGTTAATGCCTTTACCTTGTCAGTGTTACACAACTCTTTAGCTCTATCAGAAAGTGCCTGGAGGCACTGGGCCAGTCAGTCTCAGCCAGACGGCACTCAGCTCTCCCCTCTTCAAGCTTAGCTCCACTGACAAGTCCAAGCTATGCCCGCTCTACCAGAAGCTCCTGTCTAAAGGCTCCCAGCTCTCTTGCTCCATGAGCTGGCTCCCATATTGCCTCCTGCTAGTACCCTGGTTCTGCTGCTGCTGTTTCTCTGCTGGTACTTCCTGCCATCTGCACTGCTTCTGGTGTTACAACTCTCCTCACTCCCTCTGAGCCCTCACCAGAATTTCCTTTGACATCCATGATTCCACCAAGAGTGTCTTCAAGTAAATCTAGGCTTTTAATATTAGACACCTTACACTTCTTCCAGCCTCTTTGTACTCATTATCCAATTCCAAAACGACTTCCTCATTACGCCAATCAGTGTGATAGGTAAAGATACATATTTAACAAACTGAGAGGAGGCTACACTTTATTGTTAAGAAATTAATGAGAGTAAGTTGAAGGATAAAATGAGAGGGAAAAGTTAATAGGATAGAGGGATGTAGAAGCAAAGGGAGAATGATTTGGGGTGGATAAGAAGGGAATATATGACTACTATTCATCTTGAATTGGAAAGGAGCAGAATTCTATTCTTTTTTTTTAGATCATTTTTGGGGGGCTCTTACAGCTCTTATCACAAAATCCATACATACATCCATTGTGTCAAGCACATTTGTACATTTGTTGCCATCCTCATTTTCAAAGCACTGTCTTTCTGCTTGAGCCCTTGGTATCAGCTCATTGGCTGTAATTTGTTTTATTCACGTTATGGGGGCTCATCCAACTCTTAGCAGAATTTTATTCTATAGGCAGTGGAGCGTCCTAAGTGAATCTTGATCATGCAAGTAAGATGGTGAGATCTGTCCAAAATATTCATTCTTGTGACTGGAGGAGGGTGGATTGAGAAGAGAAGCTCGTGAAAATAATTTAAATCATAAGCAAGCAGAGTTTATGGTTTCTGCAAGCGGTGCCTCTGGACATTAACACGGGGTTGACCACGTGAGTCCTTGTAGCCTGTTTTAAGCACTTGATCTGTTAGTCTGTGTATGACAGAACACTATTTGAGCAGAGAAAGGACTTAGGCTTGAAGAAGATCATTCTGGCTGTTGTGTGGGTACTTGGAGTGAAAGGGCCAGGTAAAAGCAATTTGATCAAGTAGGAGATTTTTGCAGTATTTCTGGACCATTATTGTAGAATTGGACAGTTTCTGGAAGTTGTGCTTCAGCCTGAGCTGACCTGAAGAGTACCTACAGTGTCTGTAGGTCCAGGGGCAGAGGTGTGTGGACAGAGCCCTTTCCCAAGTACCGGCTGGACTTTGGTTATATCTGAAGAAAAGCAAAAAGATGAGGGGAACCACAATTGCACGTATGTTCTTGGAATTAATTACTATGTCCAAGGAAGAGTTAAGCAGAGAGAAGAGTTGGTCAGAGTAGGCTTTGCGAAATAGGCCACATTTGAGCAATGGAATCACTCAGATGTCTGAAGGAAGATGATCCACTCCAACATAGGTGCAGATGGGAATTGCTATTCCCATTTTGCCAATGTGGAAACTGAAGAACAGGATGTTTTTAGACCATTTGTTCAAGAATAAAGATGACATCAAAATTGGTACCCAGCTATGTGAATTCCAAGCAGAGGGGATGCTTGTGTGCCCAAGCAGAATGCAGGAAACACTTGGTGCTTTGGAGAAGCCGTGAGGAGGTCACAACCTGGCACAGAGAGAGAGAGAGAATGATGCCAGAAAAGTTAAAAGAGGGTAGACCGTATAACTACTTTGTACCCGTTGTGAAAAGTTGAGTTTTCAGTGTGTGTATCACAGAAAATCATTTGAACAGAGAAGGAACTTGGGTCTGTAGATCCTTCTGGCTCTTGAGTGGGTAGACGGAGTGAGGAGGCAAGGTAAGAGCAATATCAAGTAGGAGATGGTTACAATATTTTGAGTTTTATTTCTAGCTCAAGGTGTTATCAGTGAGAGTGATAAAAAGGGGTGAGATTGTGGATGTATTTTGAAGGTAGAGACAGTGGATTTGCTGTAGGTGTGATACAAAGCAGAACAAGGGGGCAATAAGGGGTTTTGATTTGACATGGAATTTATTTCTACTGCACAGTCTAGGAGATATGCATGCAGACATGGGCCTCTGAGCATGGCCTCTGAAGTGAGACTGCTCCACAGAAATATCTTTATACCTTTCGGTGACGCCATTCCTTCATCCGTGTAATGGGACTTATAAAATAGTCATCTTATAGGGTTGTTGAAAGCATTGAATAAATTAATACAGGTAAAGTGTGTAGAACTGTCTCTGGCAAATTATAAATGTTAGATAAGTGATGTGATTACTACTTGTACACGTAATCATATTTAAATAGCAGAGATGCTGAACTTGCCCTATTTATAGTGATTCCTGTTTTGGGTGTGTTCTAGGTGCTCTCTGATGGGATTTGACCTGAACCGTCATTGGTTGGATCCCTCTCCCTGGGCCCACCCTACCCTGTATGGAGTGAAACAGCTCATCATCCAGATGTACAATGACCCAGTGAGTAACTGAGCAACCAACCTAAGCAGCTTGATCTGGGAAATGACACCATCAACTTGTGTTGATTTCTTAGTCTGGGTTTTCTAGAACCAAATCAGTGAGATATCTATCTATCTATCTATCTATCATCATCTTCTTCATATGGGTGAATATATATATTCACCCATATGAAGAAGATGATGATAGATAGATAGTTGATAGATAGAGCTTTGCTAAGACATCCATTTATAAACTAGAGGTAGGCCACACCCCCAAGGAAACTCCTGTTTCAAAATATTGGCTGATCACATCACATAAAGTGATTGTATATATGGAAGAATATGAACTGATAAAGAACAAACCGATCCCTGTTGAAAGAAGTAAGGCCAGCATGCTCCTTAGAGGCAAGGATGGCAAAACTTTGTCTTACATACTTTGGATATATTGTCTGGAGAGACCAGTCCCTAGAGAAGGACATCGTGCTTGGTAAAGTAGGACAGCCAAAAAAAGAGAGAGCAGCAGACCGTCAATGAGATGGATTGACACAATGGCTACATCACTGGGCTAAGGCATAGGGACGATTGTAAAGATGACATGGAGCCGTGCATAGGGTTGCTGTGGGCCAGAGCTGACTCAACGGCACCTAACAACCACAACCCTACCCAGTGTGTGCCAAAGCATGGAGACAAACCCACTCAGAGCTCAGCCAAGTTGACAAAACAATATGAATCATGACAGTTGGGAAAGCTCATTACCCATCAAGTTTATTCCAATCCGTAACGACCATACATGACAGAATAGAACTGCCTCTGTGGGTTCAAAGGCTGCAGATCTTTATGGGAGCATAAAGCCTCATCTTTCTCCCATGGAGTGGCTGGTGGATTTGAATCGACAACCTTGTGTAGCAGCCCATTGTGTAACTCACTACAGCACCAGAGCTCCTCAGGAAAGCCCCTTAGGAGCTCCTAATCAAGGCACATTCAAAATAGGGTAGGTCTACGCCCACTCTTCCCTGAATCCCACAGGCTGACTTGTCCCTTCAGATCCCTTTTTTCAAAGGATCCCTCAAAAATGTAGGGTTCAGTTATGGAGCTCCAATGAGACAAAGGAAATACCCTAGAGCACTCTCCTATTTATCAGGGCTTTTTGGTGTCAAGCAAAAGAAATACAACTGCAACTAATTGAAGCAGCATGGAGAGTTTACCACAAGAGTACCAGGACAAATGGGTGCATAAGCAAAAGTGGTGAAGAAAGCTGATGGTGCCCGGCGATCAAAAGATATAGCATCTGGGGTCTTAAAGGCTTAAAGGTAAACAAGCAACCATCTAGCTGAGAAGCAACAAAGCCCACATAGAAGAAGCACACCACCTTGTGTGATCACGAGGTGTCAAAGGGATCAGATATCAGGCATCAAGGAACAAAAAATCATATCATTGTGAATAAGGGGTAGTGCAGAGTGGGGACCCAAAGACCATCTGTAGGCAACTGGACATCCCCTTACAGAAGGGCCATAGGGAGGAGATGAGCCAGTCAGAGTGCAGTGTAGCAACGATGAAACATACAACTTTCCTCTAGTTCCTAAATGCTGCTTCGCCCCTCACTATCATTTTCCCAGTTCTACCTTACAAATCCAGCTAGATCAGAGGATGTACACTGGTACAGATAGGAACTGGAAACACAGGGAATCCAGG
>NW_022104341.1:79460497-79496873 GCF_000313985.2 Echinops telfairi
CCTCAAGACTTGAAGGACTGCCAGTGTCTCACAACTGTCTCACGGGAGTGAGTTGCACTGAGCCATTTGTACTGCTTTATAATTTAATTAACTGTTTATTTCTTATGTTATATATCTATCTGTATAAATATATATATAATTACTAGCATTCTGATTTTGTTTATCTAGAGAACCCTGTCTAACAGACAGGACATGTCATCTAATTAAAGACTTTAAACTAGCCTTTTCCACATGTACAAAATGTGGCTACCAAGGACCATACCCCTCTGCTTCTTTCAGCAGAGAGTGATTTACTCTTCTCTTCCAGTTCAAAGCCTTGTATCTGGGAGAATATGCCCCCCTCTGAGAAAATCAAATACATCTCAGGAGACAAGAATAATAAGACATGGCAGCCTTATTATAACTATACAGTACAAGGTCATATGGGGAGGCAAATCTGTTGCAATAATGGGCCTGCCATTCGAGAAGAAAGACCAGGAAGGAGGAAAACATAAGATGAATATGATACCCGATTTCCTTATGGAGGCAAGGTCTGTCTATACGAAATAGGAAAAGACATTGGATGTTGTAATTTAGAGAAGACAGATGGACCACCCTCATTCTATTTCTGAAGAAGAGAGAGAGAGAGAATGAGAACAAGACAGATGATTTGCAGGTAGCAGACAAAGAAAAGGATAGTGCCTTTAGAGAAATATAACTTAGAAAAATTCTAGCTGCCTAAGGATGGAGTGGATATGTGGGTTAATAACTTGACCTTACTACAGAAGTTCAAGTTGCAGGTAAATGGTACTCTGTTCAGAGGGTGCGTGGAGGAGACTCAATCGTTTGGAAGACATTCTGGTGAAATGACACTGCAGGCCTTCCCACCTTTGATGACTGCGATTTTATGACCCCTTGATTGCCATCGGTGATAGATGGTGATTGCTGAGAGGAGAAAGTTCCCAGAGTTGGGGTCCTTGAGAGACACACCAGTGTAACTCATTTTACTTACTCTTTTTGATGATGCCCAGAAAAATGCCCCATTAGAGAACACCTTGTATGCTAATCACAGAAACTTGTCCTTAAGACCCAATACGCTGTTAGGTTAAGGCAAGGATGAACAAAAGGCACATCTTTGTAGGAAATGTCGCTTTCTTAGTTAGGGGACTCAGCTGTCCCCCTGATCCTGCCCCATGGGCTTGGCTCGCCTGCTGTAGCCCCGCCCTCTGGGCGGGGCTTGCATAGCGTGTTGCAGTTCTGAGGTGCCCTCTAGTCAAGTTCACTTCAGCGCATGGTGATCCTTTGCACAACCAGGTGAACCGCTCTCCAGGCCTGCACCGTCCTCACAATGGAATCTTTGCTGTGTTGAGCCCATTGCTGCAGTCACTGTGTCAATCCGTGTCATTCAGGGTCTTCCTATGTTTCATACCATGTCCAAGGTACTTGAAAGGAAGCCTCCCTCTTCACTCCTGAGGAGCAATCCACCGGTACTTTGTCTGAAACCAGTTTTGTTCGTTCTGGCCGGCTCTGCTAGCAGAGCACCATTCAAAGGCATCCATGCTTCTGCAGTCTGCCCTATTCTTAGTTCATATGAGGTGACTGAAGATATGATTCTTTAGGGCAGGTGCCCCTCAAAGGGACGTCTTTGCTTTTGAACACTTTAAGAGGTCTTGTGCAGCAGACCCTCCCAATGCAAATCCATTTCTTGACTACAACTTCTATGGGCACTGATTGTGGGTCTAAGTAAAATGAAATTCTAGCATCAACGAGGTGGTGACAGTCATGTGAAATTGTCCAGTACAGATTAGTAAGTAGGAACAAAGAAATCCATGTTTGTCTTGCTTTCTGGGCAATTCACCACTATCATGCCAAGTGTCATATTGTTTATAGATACCAAACAGTTATTCAAAGAGGAAGTGCTAAGGGACAGTGAAAGAAAAGCCATGAGGCTGGAAGCCATGGGATAAAGTGATGTTTTAGATAAAGGGTTGAAGGAGAGAGCTAGGGGCAGGGAAGATGGGGAGGAGAAGAAGGGCAAAGACTAGAGGCAGCCTAAGAAGAAGTCTCAGCCAGCCACTGCCATCATCAATTAGAAAGTATTGATTGGCCTACAAACATCTGGGCGTGCAGCCATGTTACAAGCAGAGCTCAGAGAAGGCTGAGTTGCAGAGATATTTATTAGGAAAATCCTGTGCCCGCGAATAGACTGGAGCTGAATTAGCTGCTTTATGCCACTAGCAAGGCCATGGAGAGGTAATATGGGAGTCAGGATAACAGGGTAAATAGAATCTCCGCTTTCTCCTTCACCTCCTTCACCTCCTTCTCCTCCTCCCACTCTCCTTTCCTAAAACAAATACTTACATTGAAGCATCTCTCTGTACCAGGCACTGTGATCCTAACAGTGCAGAAAACTCTAATCCTTGCAGTCTACTGCAGGAATCAACATTAAACAAATTAATTCCGAGGAAGATGAATTATGTACTGGGTCAGGATTTAAAGATACACAAAGAAAAGAAAAATGTGGGCATTATAGGTAGAGTCATCAAAGTCTCAGTTTGCCTGGGGTATTTGTCCTGGAGTGTTTACGAATAAGATTATTTAAAAACATTCTGGTTTGAATTGTATGATCTCTCTATGTATATGAGATGTGAGAGCACCTAACATAATAGCAGGTATGTTGCAGATAACCTGACAAACATAATTTGGGTCTGATTCAGAATTGGCTTCAGGTGTCACAGCGTCCAGTTACAAACACTGCAGTGCCTGGAGGCCTCTACCCTAATAGCTTTAAATGTGTTTCTACTCTTGACCTCCACTGTCACCTGCATAGCCATCATCACTCAACCCTGGGTTATCTGAATTTCCAGGGAAGTTTCTGGACTTGCTTCCAAGTACTCACCGCCTCACTCTCATTCTGGTGGCCTTCTGCCTATCAGCAGAGAATCAGGGAGACCCACCATGACCTGAGTGTCACTCCGCACTGAACTTCAATGTGTCAAGCCCTGTGCCGGGCACTAGGAATACAAACACCTCAGAGCAGGTGCCCCCCCACCCCACCCCTAAGGAGCTCACCTCTTGGGGAGCTAGGCATTGGCAGACAGCTATTCTGTGTGCATCAGTAGAGAGAGGAACAGGAGCTCATCCAACGAGGCGGCACTTGAGATGACTCGCAAAGGTTTCCAATGTCAGGAGCGCTCTAGATGCGGCAGCGGCATGCATGACTTCCTCCACAAGGCGGCGTACTCAAAGACTGCAAGTCATTCATGACTGGGACTGCAGAAAGACAAGAGTAGGAGTGGGGTGGGGGTGAAAGATAGGGTGCATGGAGCAATTAGGGCATTATTCTGATGGAAATGGGGAGTCGCTGAAGGATCTAAGTAAATGCATGGTAGGATTAGGTTTGAATTTCACAAAGATTCTTCTCGTGTCTGATAAGTGGATTCATTCGGAGGGTGCCGGTGTAAAAATATGGAAACCATTAAACTTGACTCTGACCGATTGGAGAATAAGTCTTGGATAATACCCCAAATTTTAACTTCATCAGTGTGGTAGAGGGGAACCCAGGGAGAACACCAAATGTGATGACGAGGAGACGCATCCAGCCTTCTATGTGCTTTGTTTGAAGCGGAGTAGGAGTGATTTATCTGAGGTGCTTTCGAAGCCTGCTGGAACAAGCCCTTCCACATCCTTCTAACCTGGTATCAAGAGCCTGATGTCCTTGTGTTGGAGATGGTAAATTCTTCAAAGGTTGATTTTCCAGCCCTCGACTCACTAAACCCTTAACCCCTCTCAGCGACACTGGATATTAAAAGATGATCTTGACCAAGGAGTTTTTAACCCGGAGGACTACACTAGGGCTCCAATATCAGGTAGTGTTTCATGGTCAGCTTTACTGATAGTTTCCCATGAACCACATGGCACTTGTTTACGAGTTGTGATTGAAAATCCCTTGGGTCAGAGTGAAGCTGATTCATCCTGGAGTTCCTGGTCCCCTGACTGAGCAGGTGCACAGCATAGCACCTGCAATAGACGCTGGGTGAATGTTGAAGCACACTCAGAGCCTCCATGATTTGGTTTTAGAAGGTGTGCCTGATGGAGGGAGCCACTTAGCGGCAGACCTCACACTTAGCTCACCTCCTTCTTCGGACTGTCCCTTTCTTTCTCTGCCCCACCACCGGTCCTCCTTCACTGAAGGCGCTTGTTTCTGGACAGGGACACTCTTCTGAGTTCTCCTGCAACGGATTAAGATTCTCCTAACGTTCCAGGAACAGAATCTGAGATGGCATCACGTAGCCTCACTTTCATGACACAGGTGTCTTTTGCTCCCTATTGGCATTGCCAACCTCTGGCTACCAAAGGCTGATGCAACTCCCTTTATGCCAGCCCCCCACCCCTACCTCCAGGATTCACACCCTCCCGTTTCTAACTTGTCCTGACTGCAGGAGCTTCTCTTAGGCATTTTCATATTTTTCATGGTGATATTTTCCATTTTTGATTGCAACCAGGGATCCAATCTGCTATACATCTAGATCTCTCTTTCCCAGTCTGATTTTAGATTTAATAAATTTACCCCTTCTCTTAGTATTTATCACCAGAAATAACTTCACTTTCCAGGTGAGATTTCAGCTCTAATCCACAGGAATTGGACTCTACCCTAATATATACTCCATAGAATATGACAGTGACGTCACATCATACAATTGTAGGTACGAGCAGGGTCATTCACGCACAAGTGCACATGCAGTGCCCTCCCTGGACATCTACATCCAGCGACAAGCTTAAAACGAGGTCTGTCTATGGACTGTGTCCCTCTGCATCTCTATCAGCATCAGACTGGGTACCTGTGAGGCACCAATGAAGAAGTGTTTGGTGGAGCTAAATGACAAGCAGCCTTTGTTCTAAAACTCTCGGTTGGATAAATGCAGTGCACACATTGCAAACACTACCACGTGCAAGACTGTGGGATCACATGACAGGGTGCCAGCCCAGGAAGAGCTCACGAGCTGAGGCCAAGGCCAACTTCATCTGAACACTTTGGATTCAAGACAGTCAGGAATGTGTGCTATCACAGAGGAGCAAACGGAGTACTTTGGAGATAGAAAGCTGAGGAGATTAACCCAATTGGGAAGGGGCTAAGAAGGCTGTGGTGAGGCGTCTTCATTGGGACCAGACCTTTAGGAATGGATAACACTTACTTAGTTGATGATAATTGGGGTGGAGGAAGGTTGCAGTGAAAGGAGGGAGGACATTCCAGGAAAAGTCCGACAGTGGAATGTACGTGGGAGACTTTAGCTGCTGGAGTTGGTGTGCAGCACATCTGACAGGATGCCAGCCCTAGGAGGACTGGCTGAGGGGCAGATGTGAGCAAGTACCAAGAGGGATTTAAATCATGGACCAAATAATTTAACGTCTTTGTATGGTCCGATTCTACCTTCCATTAAACTCAAAGCCTTGAGTCCTCTTTTAAATGGAGTCATAGTTGAATTAAATACCATGACTGTATTTTAAAAATCAAAGCCATGGAACAAAATAGTTCTTGTTAGGAATATTCTAGAATTTAATCCCTTTTCAGTCTTGAGAATTATATTGTCCTTGAGGAGACATCACTAATATTTGAGCAAGGGCGAGAGAGATGAGAGAATACTATTTCCATCCATTCTACTCCCCAACCTAGCAATCCTAGAGTCATTCTAAAACCTAAATTTGATTCAGTCTCTCTCCTCGACTTAAACCTTTCAGTGACTCCCATTACTCACCGGATAAAGACCAGTGCTCCTTGGTCTACTATTCAAGGGCATGCCCTGTTCATTTCTGCACCCCGAACCCTCAGGACAGAGCATGGAATCCTATAGAGTCGTATCTTGCATGATGAATGAACAGCTGAATAAAGAATATATGCTTTAGCACTTTGCTTAGGCTGCATTGTGGAAGAAGACTCCAAAGGAGGTAAGACTCATAGGCAGTGTTGTTGTTTTTCAGAGATTTTCTCCCTTTTTGTGGAGAGAAAGGCCCTCCTCAGCTGCTGTCTACGTTGCTATAACAACTTGGCTGCAGCTCTGTGAGACAGATCCATTTCCTTAAATCATTTAAGGAAAATTAGCTGCCATAACAACATAGAGCCGCGTTTAAAATAGAGCAACGCAGGGCTGGTGCTCCTCCCCCCTCCCCTTACCTCCTGTAGCCCTCAAGATAAGCTGCTCTCTTTCTGTCAAATAAATAAATAAATGATAGCACATTTACTTGACAAACAGAGCAATCAGTGACATGGTCAAATAACACACCCAGAACCAGCACTCATTCACAGCGACACACAAAACACACACACACATACGCACACAATGTAGAAACATGTAGAAAATCCTCACATCCACATACATGAAGCAGAAATATGCATTTATAAATATAAACATGGTAAATAGAAATCAGGCACACAAACACATCATCACACAAAGGGCAGATACACAAAGGTGCAGTTACACCAGTCACTCCTCTGAAACGTGTACTTTGCGGAGATGGCTCCTGAGGCCTGCTTTTAGGGTGAGCGGGGATCTCAGTGGGTCCCCAGACAGAAAGGCTCTGAGATGCCAGCCACAAACTACAAATGGGGGACCCTTGAGTTTTCACATCTAATGCTCCTTTTAGTCATCCAGGGGCGGTAGGAAGAGGCCTTGCTGACAGATGGGGTAGTCGTGACCTTGGGAAGGGCACACGGCACAATAAGTGGTAAAAGCTCGGTGGAACACCTCTTGCCACATAACACATAACACACATAAGGATCACGAGGAAAACAGGAGGCCACAACAGTGGCATTTGGAGGGGGGTCTCTCATCCCTCCACCCTATGGTGGGAGGGTTATCGCCATCGGCCAGAAGGCAGTGTTCCACTGGCTTCCTTGAAAGCCATCTTCCTCGTGCGTTTCTTGAGCCCCCAAATGGCATAAACTGTTAAGGACTGAGCCTCAGATGAATGAAACGCCTGTAAATCTGCTTCTTCCAGGTCACAGCTTTGAAAACCCTGTGGAGCTCTGTCCGGCTTTGCAACCCAGAGGGCTGTCGGGAGTCAGAACTGGCTTCCGAGAAGCTGGAAGTTTTCCCCAGGGCACTTGTCGACTCTCGCTGAGGCATCAGGGACTCTAGCCTTGCACAGTGCACTTCCAAAGGTTTAGTCCATCCCCGTGTGTCTAGTTTGTTACCCCAGGGGTTCCCCAGGGGGAGCAGCTAAAACGTTGTGGGCCTTCTTTGTGGCAAGAGGGACTGGGAACATTGACTACCAGCCCAAGTGGTCCGATAACTAATTTGCTTGGTGCTCTTAGGGAAGCTTTTAACCACCCACCTCCCCCTCACCCCTAGAATATACATTCTAGGGGGGTGAAGGATGATCTCCAAAGGGTTCCTTTAGCTGCAACCATCTGGATTGTCTATATGCATGATCCATTCATGGGCAGGATTTCCATGGCAAAGGACAAAAGCCATGGGTGCTACTGGGAAAAGGAACTCACCACCATCCAGTCCATGCTGCCTCATAGCGACCCTCTGTGGGGGTCCAAGGCTGTACCTAGTTTCTGAGAGGGGAGAGCCCTGCTCTTTCCCCTGGGGAGCTACTGGCAGCTTCGAATGATGGACCATGTGGATCACAGCCCAAATCATAACCACCCAACTCCTGTTACTAGGACACTAAGTACTAGGTACTTAGCCCATAGCAGAGACTGCTGGAGTGTTAGTTTCCTAAACCTATGTGTGCTCATCGTTAAAGATGAACAATTCCTGACCCACTTACCTCACAAGTTGTAGCGATCCCATGTATGTGAAGGTAAAGTGCTTATCAAGCTGAGGGAGGTTTATTGTTCTGGCACAGGGTAGAGGGGAACGGGCCCCTTGAAATATGAAGAGACGGCAGCCAGCTGCTGTAAGTCTCCTGAGGGATGAATCAATGCACTCGTAACACCGTTATGGATCACACAGTGAGGTCTTCTCCAATATTGTTCCACTTCTACCAACATGGCCCGGGAAATAGTGTCTATCCCTGGAGGGAAAGGTGCAGTCTGGGAATTAAGACTTGAAGCAAATGTAATATTGTACTGGGGGCTCGGAGAACATAGGGTGCTTTGGGTTCATGAAATTTTTACAGCTTTTCCTACACAGTTTTAGATGGTTTATGAAACTTGTAGGCATTTCTGGAGAAATCATTATATTTCTAAAGGGCAGCTTCAACCTGTGATTTAAAAAAAAAACTTTTTCTAAGTCTCTAGATTCCAACTTTGACTCGCTGGCAAAAAGCAAGGTGGAGAAATGTGTTTCTCCCATCAGAGGAATATGCCTGTCCAGTTGGTTACTCCTTTCAATTTCTTTAACATCTTTTTATCCTGATGGACTGTGGGTGCCTTTCACCAACTCACTAGGTAGCATACTGTTTCAACTGCATGGCGATTAAGGACGCTTATAGACAGTTCCCTTTGAGCCAGATTAATTCAATTCTTTGTGCTCCCTACCTACAAAATGGAAATAAATAAGTTCACTTCATAGGATTTCTGTCAGGACTAGATCATATGAATTTATTTTTAAAAACTGACCTGTCATCAAGTCAATTATCACTCATGGCAGCCCCATGTGATTCAGAGTCGAATTATACTCCGAAGAGTTTTTGATGATTATGATCTTTTGAAATAGATCTCCAGCCCTTTCATCTGAGGCACCTCCAAGTGGATTCAAACCATCAATTTTCAGTTAGGAACCGGGCACTTAGTCATTGGTGCTACCCAGAGACTCTCTGTGTTAAGTGATCTGTGAGTAGGAGCAGGTGTATGCGAACTAGAGCTGTAATTATTATTTTTGACTCGGCATTCATCTCCCTGCCCCTCAGACGTCCAGCTTCCATATCCCAGCACAATCTCTGATCCCATTGAGGATATAGATTTAGCTGTCTTAATCATGTCTATATCTGTACACAGCACAAGACACAGGTTCTCAATGAATGTTTGTTGGAAGAGATAATAGAATGACAGGCCAGAAAGGTGGAACCCACTCAGCAAGTCATGGCATTTTGGACAGCATTCTGAGGAGTAGATATGTATGTGCTGAGTAGGGAAAGAGAAGGAAAAAAGATTGAAAACCAAAGAACACGCTAAGATGTGCTCAAACTCAGATTTAAACTTTGAAACTTACCCCCAGGCCTGACTTCATTACACGCATTTGTAATGTGTTCCACATGAAATTCCCATTTCTTCACTTCTCCCTAACAGTTCATCGACTTTGCTTTTTCCACTTGTAGCATGTCCTCCATGTAGCACCTTGATGCTACATGGCTGTAGGTTAAATGACCAACCCTTCCAAAGCAAAGGATCTTCTTTCATCCTGTGCTGTTCTGGGCACGGGTGGGCACCAGCGTGGGGAGAGCTTCTTGACTAGCCCATAGATTAAAACACATTCTTTCCAGAAGGGTACTTGCTTGGATTCCTACAGGCATCTTACAGAGCTGGGGGTACACCAGATAAGCACACAGCATGCTGCATTCTCGCGATGGGTTTCCTGCCTGCCTCCTTTACCATATGACCTTCTCAAGGGCAGGGCCTGGTGTCAGGCGTAGCTCGTATCTCCATTAACTGGCAAAATCCAACTTGCAGTAGGCACTTGATGAGTAGAAAAAGCTTGATAGGACCTCATTCCACTCACTGTTTCCCAGCAAGACAGTAGTACTGAGAAAACCACTGCACACTCAATATACAAACCATCGCCCCCTCTCTCGTGTGATTGAATAGCCTTTGACGTATATCTGTTCCTTCTGTTTCTGCCCCTGCTTCTCCTCTGTCACAAAGGGCACCCCTCAGAGAGTCTTTTCTCAAACTTACACATTTGGAAAATTCGAGATGTTTGCTTTCACCTAAGTAGAATTGCCACGACAAACCCACAACTTCTGAAATGTTGTTCTTTATCCCCTCTCTGCTCTCATGCTCTTTATTCTACCAAACCCTGGTTTCTAAGCCAGACCAAGTTGTGCTCCCGGCTTCTCTGTCCCATAAACCAAACCAGATCCACTGCCCTTGAGCTGACTCCAAGTCATAGCGGCCCTACAGGATAAAGTAGTACTGCCCTGCAGGGTTTCCCAAGCGTAAATCCTCATGGAAGCAGATAGCTTCATCTTGAACCTTGCAGTCGTCAGCAGCCCAATGTGTATCCAGCACCCCCACCAGGGCTCCTTCTCTGTTCTGAGTCACCCAATTATCCAGATGACAACAAGTTAACAGGGAGTATGACCTGCCACTCCTGGGATAACCTCTTTCAACAAACCTCACCGCTTCAGTCTTCCTTCTTTATGTCTTACCTCCAGGCCGTCTCTTCCAGGAACTTTTCCAATTAACCTCCTATCCATTCTTATTCCTCCAGCGTCCTCCTCCTCTCTCTGCAAACTTGTCTGAGCAGGTTGGGGTCTGCATAAATGTTTCATGCCATGAGGGATTCCACTGAGGAGACCTATAACAGGATGCAGGTTACATTTTAGGATGTTTTGTGTGCAACGTGCATGGAACTCTTCCGTGAGTTATTTCTGGCGGTTGCTGTTGGGAGGCTCTGGAGCCCAGGATGAATTCATGCTGGTACATCAAATAGCATATTGCATTTCAGAAATTGGCCGTAGCCATGGGAAATCAAGGAAGCCAGATGCCTAATTAGTCTATTATTTACCGTGGTGGAGAGAGCTGAATTCTGATGAAAGGGAACAGACTAATCACTGCTTCCAGCAAGAGCTGAACTGCTTAACCTTTCATCAAGAAATTTCTCCCCCCAGCCCCCTCCTCACCAAGAACGAATGCCCACTCCCAACTCCGAGGCTCATCCCAGGTCTCTGACTGTGAGAAGACTTTCAGCCTGGACACAATCAGATCTCCAGTCTGACCTTCTGGACCATGTGTCTTAAGGTGCTGCTACTCCAAGGTCATTTTGGACTTCGATTAGTCTCCTTGATATCAAGGCCAGTAAAGGGCCTGGATTAAATAATAGCTCCCTATAACCTACAAAGGAAGAAACCCTACATTTGTCCTTCCAGGGAACATTTCCTAGACCCAGTCACTGTATGCTAGAATACAAAAAGCAAGAAGGAAATGCCTCACTGATGGTCTAGAATAGGGCAGTCTTCAAACTGTGCTTAGAAAACTCTCAATGGCCCAGAGAACCCTTCACAAGGGGCGCCTCTCCATTTTACACAGATCAGTATAATATTGTGCTTACAGGCTTTAGTTTAAATCTCAGTTCAACATTAGGGCTATCCTACCTCCATTTCTAACTATCAGGATCCTCGTTTATAAGAGATTGTTAAATGAAGAGACTGAAGTAATGCATGCTACTTGCTTAAGATACTGTAGCAAGCATGTTACATATGCTAAAAAGTTAACTATTGGTGACATGAAGACTGTGCTTGAATAAAGGATTTCTGAGTTGTACAAAGTTTGCAAGCATCTGGTCCAGAGCTCTGGATAGAGTAACTCAATTATTTCTGGATGTCATGTCTGGAAGCAGGAACATCTGACCTGGACTGAGAGTCAGGCAAAGCTTCCTGAGGGAGCAGAGCTCTGAAATGAGTTCTAACAGAAGAACGGAGTTGGTTCACAAAGACTTAGGGGAAAGCATTACACATGTGTGCAAACAACATGTGCAAAGACCTAGAGATTCAGCAGTTGCATGTACTGAGGAAATTCCCAAGAGTCTAGTGCAACTTAATTGGGGGAGAAGTAGAGAAGGTGAGCAGGAGTCAAGGCTGGGTGGTGGGCAGTGCCCTGATAAAGAGCCTTGTGGGCTACCCTAGGAAGCTTCAACTTCATCAAGAAAGCCATGGAGAACTACTCTTCAGGGAGCAGAAGCCAAGCCAAATCCACTGCCATCAAGTAGATCCTGACTCATAATCAAAGTACTCCATGGGGTCTCAGAACCGCTAACCTGTACAGTAACAGACAGTCTCTTCTTGCTCCTATGGCACAGCTGGGTGGTTGTGAACCACTGACCTTGTGGTTCACAACCCAGTGGTTACTTTACCTGCTGAACCACAGGGCTGTTGTCATGGAGCAGGGAAGATTAAACTCAAATGGGAATTTAAAAAATGCTATGAATTTATGGACATAAAAACATGCTGTTATGTTTGTGGCAATTGCAGTACTAGAAATCTAAACTCAAGGATTAAAATCAGAATTCTGAATGAGGGTGTATGCACACATATGCACAAAAGTTCATAGCAGCATTATTTTTAAGTAGTGGAAAAACGAGAAAAAATCTAAATGTCTGTAGGAAACTAAGTGAATCATGTTACGTTCATATAATGGGTGTTTATGAATACTTTATAAAAGTGTGAAAATGCTTATGACATAATCTTAAGTAAACAAAATTGAAAGAGAAATTTGCATACATAACATATGTTAAGACATATATAACAACTAGGTTTAAAGCATACCTTTTCAGAAAATGAATGGGTGGAAACTGATATTAATAATGGTGTTTCCGTGTTGTAGAGTTGCCTTTTCCTGTTATATTTCCCAACACTTTTTCACAGGCGCATGTTAACTTTATAATCAGAAATAATTATATGCGGAGAGTAGGACTGAAATTTTAATAGCTTGGTGACCCAGATATGCGGTTGTTGCTATTAGTTGTCATTGAGGTAGTTCCGGTTCATGGTGACCTTACATATGACAGACAAAAAGATGGCCCAGTCTTGCTCTATGTGCCTGGTTGTTACTGTGCTTTGTTTAAGTCCGTTTTTTGTGGCTATTGTGTAATGCTTTCCAGCTTAAGGGCTCATCTTCCATGATAATATTAGACAATATTCTGTTGTAAACCACAGAGCTTCCATTGGCTGCTATTTAGAATTAACTTGCCAGGCCTTTCTTCATAGTGTGGCTTCAAGCTCTGCAGAAACTTGTTAACCATGGGCAACTGACTGATGGTGCTTGACTTGTTAGTGGCATAGCTTCCAGTATCATAGCCTAACACCAGCCACACCACAGGACAAGTCCAGGCACATCAAGGACCAACAAATCATGGATGAAACCAAATGTTAATCATAGGTTTTGCTATGGAGTATAGCGTTTGTTTTGCTTTCGTGATTTTTTAAATATTTTATCATGATTTTTCTTTAAATTCTGACACCATCAAATACAGACAAGTAGATGGTCGTGATACAGGAGAGACTTTATCTTGTAAAGCATCACCAGACTCATGAGTTGTCTGACCTACTGATTATGGATTTGTCAGCGCCTGCAACCATGAACCCCAGGAAAAGCCTCAGCCCCGTGCCTGGCCACCTGACGCGCCAGCTTTCACAACCCCCAGAGCGGTTTGCTTGCGATCAATCACTGGTTTTGCTTCTCTGCAGAACCCGGCCTGAGACATATGAGATCGAGAGTGGTTCAAGAGAAACAAAATTGTACGGTTCTCAAATCTGCGCAGTCTTAAAAGCACTGATTCTGCCCCCAGTCATAAAGAGAGTGCCAAGGCAGTGAGAGAAATAAGTAAAATATTGCCACCAATCGATAAATATTCATGAGAAAAAGGTTCTAGCCAAATACATTTTGGATATTTTTTCTACAGTTTGTCAGGAGGAGAAGTATAAGGAGGCTGTTTGGTTGGTGCTACTTTCGCTAGGCCAGACAGTAAAAGGAAGCGATGAGCTCAGGCTTCAAGCTCACAGCTCAAGTGCTCCATAAAAGAGCCGCAAGCTTCTGCTTGCGACCTGAAAGAAAGAATGATTTCTTGTAGTAATAGTGTTGCTTTTATTGATCATCAAACCCAGAGTCTTATAAGAGTGGCTGCTTGATAGGGACACTTTTCATTCCCAGTCTTGAATGATGTTTGAAGTTAAAGTGAAGGCATTGATTGGAAAGAAAAAAAAGTGGGGGGTATCCTAAAACTTGGGATTAGCAGCTGCTAGTTTTTAGTGGGTCTCAGAAGAAGATAAAGCTTTGCAACAGGTTCAGGCTGCCACTTTGCCATGTGGGCTAGATTGTTCAGCTAATGCAATAGGACTCGAAGTATCAGCAACCCATAGACATGCAGGTTAGGAACTTTGGCCTCTATCGGTTAGCCACAGCACAGATTTTGGGACACAGTCCTGCCACCCTTTGTAGGTAAGTATTGTCATTTGGAGAATCAGCTTTTGGCTTGTTATTGGGCCTTAGTAGAGACTGAATACTTCATGAGCCACCAAATTGCCTTATGGCCTGAGCTATCTACTAGTGTTACATTACCTTCTTTCTCCCACTTTGCACTTGGGGCCTTATAGGGAGTTCCTTATGATCAGTTGAAGAGAAAACTCGTATACCTGATCTAAAGATAACCTTCCATGATATGCAGGTACCATTTGAAAGTGGACATTGGCAATGCTGAAGCCCCTTTCTGGGACCGCCCAGGACAGTGATGAAGGGAAATCCCTCCAATGGGCAATATACATAGATTGGAAGCAAGTCCTAGCCTTTCTCTCTGTTTCCCTGACTCTCATCCTGACCCACTTCCCAGCCTTCATCTCTGACACAGCCTGTCTTTATCTGTGCTAATACATTTAATTAAGGAGCCCTGGTGGCTCAGTGGTTATGTGTTGGACTGCTAACTGCAAGATCAGCAGTTTGAAACCACCAGCCACTCTGTGAGAGAAAGATGAGGCTTCTACTCCCGTAAAAAGGCCTAACATGCCCTATAGGGTCACTACGAGTCAGAAGGTTCAGGGAGTACTTGTGATTGGAACCCTGATGCTGTCATGCATAATACATTGGGCTGCTGATTCCAGAGCCAGCAGTTCAAAACCACGACATTAACGGAAAAGAAGGCTTTATACTCCCATAAAGATGTAGAGTATCGGAACCCCACAGAGGCAGTTCTACTCTGTCCTGTAGCTAACTACAAGTCAGGGTTGACTCAATGGCAATGCGTTTGTTTGTTTGCTTTTAATACCTTTAATTGAGTTAAGATCAGGTAAGCTCTAGGTTGTGGGGTCATTATGTCATAAAGTTTCTGGGTAGATGTTATCGTTTAAACCAGAAGCAAGTGGGTGCCTGTTATTCCTGAGGTTTGGGCACGTGCTGGGTCATCATTTCTATAGGTTGGTGACAGTGGGAATAGTTCCAAGGAGTATACCAATTACCGTAACCTTCCAGACATCCCAGGGGTCATTCCAGATTCGTAGAGCGACTCCGAGCAGGCCTTGGTTCACCGTGGTGTTTGGCCACTGGATGTCTGGAGGAACAAGGACTAGGTGGATGAAGTTGTACTCCCACTGGAAATTAAGCCCTCTCCATGGAAATGGCCCCTGTGACTAGCTGCGTCTAGAAGGTACATCAAGGCTAGCCCTTTTCTTTCAACTCTGGCTCCACCAGTGCGCACTCACCAGTTAGAAATGACTTACCAAAGGTTCCTACTTACATTGTCTTTCCTGTTAAAGAGTTTAGCTTGAGCTGGTCAACCTTGAAACCGCCTCAAATTGCTAAGGCATGTTCCTTGACATCTTTATTACATAGACCTTTTGGCATGACTGGGGCAAATGAAAAGTCTTTCAGGGAGAATGGGAGAAGGTTCTGGGATCTACTGAGTATTAATAAGTGATAGACAGTGTCCTCTGTCTTCTACCACATAGTTCCATCTAATCCATTTAACTGTTTTTATTATTATCCCTGTTTCTCAATAGAAGCAACTAACCTAAAAGTGACAGACCCCTCTGATCTACCATTATCTCCCCTAGTGTACAAATGTATCATGATGTTTTATCACATTGGTCTGTTTATGCGCTTGTTTACTCAACTATTACTCCATGAGGGATGAAAATATGACTTGGCCCTCTCTGCACCTTCTCCCATGGGGCACACTGCCAAAGTCATCAGTAAAAGGTCAGTTGAGTGAAGGAACCAAAGACAGGTGGCTGGAAACGGCAAGGTCACTGCTATGCTAGTAGTAGCACCATGAACAGTGAAAGCTCCATGATCCCGGCCCATGATCTCAGCGCAGTGGAGCGTGGACTTGCTGGACAAAGCAACCAGCCAGAGGCTTAGCCGTTCTTAGAAATGTTTCATTCTTTACTTAAAAGGCTTGTAAGTGACAGCCCTAGGAAAGAGGGACTCTGTTGATGTAGCTTTTTCTTAAATACAAAGGGATCTTTGTATTCGGGATAGGTCAAAATCAGAATTGCCCTCATTTCCTCTAGGTTAAATTGACCTTATAAATGAATATGGCAGGTTTATTAAATTATGCGAGGAACTGCCCCTCCACCCAATACTGTGAGGAAGACTCGGATTTGAGGAGTTCACAATGGATTCTCTAGAGTGAACACGCCAGGTCGATGAGAAGAGGACAGGGTCTTCAGTAAGGCAGGGTAGTGCTGATGCACTTCAGGAGGGGTATACCTTTGTCACTGCAGACTGTGGGCACAGCCTAAGACTGGACACATTCCTATCTTCTCCTGGCTTGGCCACATTTTACCTTGAATTCATCATTTGGTTCTGTTCTCTAAGTCTCAGAGTTCACTTTGCCCTCAGATCAGAGCCAGGAAACTTCAGACAACCTGTGCCTTCATTTTATAAATAGAAAACCTACACCCTAGGCAGGGAAAAGGCTCACACCGTGAGACGGTGAGACAGATAGGACTCAAGTTTAGGACCTCAGGACTTGAAGTTCATGAGCATATGTTTTTCTCATTAGATCTCATCTAGTCTTAGTGATTTTCACTACTATGCCACAGAGACGTATCATTTCAGAACACATTCACATACAAGCTTTAAGTTGACCTGCCCTGCAGTGTCTTTAGCCAAAACTGTGAGCCAACCCCTAGGGGACCTAAAGGCTATGTCGGTTAAGTGTTAGACTGCTGACTGACTGCAAGGCCAGCGGTTCAAGCTCCTCAACTGCTCTGCGGCCGGCTGCCGTAAAGATTTATAGCCTCAGAAATCCTATATAGAATCACAACAAGTCAGAATTAATGCCAGTGAGTTTGGTTTGGGGGCTGCCAATATTGTGAAGTCAGGGTTATTGTTTTATTTTATGGATGGAGAAGCTGAGGTATGAGATTATTAAGTAGCATCTCCAAAAGATAGAAACAGGGCTCAAACTGAGCTCTTCTCCACCCACAGGTAGAACAGAGCTGAGAAGTCTGATGGTTGAGTTAGAGAAGAGAGGAAAGGCAGGGACCAGGCGGGGGGTCTAGGGTCATCACCACCAACCTGCCTACACAGTCAAACTTGAGGTCCTCACACGGGCCATCAACCCTATCCCAAATGCCTCTTCGGGAATCCAGAAAGACTCAGAACAAGGTACAGAGGAAGCAGGGAGTAATCAGGGTCAAACCATGGTCTTGGCCAACTCAAGGCAAAACGTACAGCTGTGACAAACTCATGACCACGATGAGTCACATCCTGAGAAACCAGGTGCTAGCCAGTAACATAGATGGGTAGGGCTGATAAAGGTATAAAAGAATCTCCGTGGGTACAGGATAGGAGGGATACCAGTGAAGGCAAGAGGCATGTAGTGTAAAAAGGCATATAAGAAGAAAAGAATCGCAGAAAAGGGGTAGGTCTTACTGGTGTGGACAGACTCTTTGTAAAGAATTGGTGAGGTGAGGGCCGGGGTGAGCCCGGGGGCATGGCGTCATATTCTAAAGGGCATCAGAGTACCAGGCATATTTATTTGGGTTTCATCACTTTGGCTAAAGGGACCTGTTGAAGGCTTGTGGGCAGGAAGGGCAGAATGGCGTGCATTAGCTCTGATGACGCAAGCAGCACCGGTGTTTAGACCTCAAAACTGTGACCCCTCTAATCTGACAGTCTGCTTTGGTATAATTTGCTAAAAATGACAAAATGTCTCATGTTGCTACAGTTCATTTTGACCTTTCTTAATATTAGAAAGTTAATTTCAGAAGGGAAATAAATGTATTAGTGTTGTCACAGTCATCAAAGGATGAATTCTGTGCTGTCAAGCTATTTCTCGGAATGAATCCATCATACTGTAAAATGGTGGCCTTCCAACATTCAGCCTCTTCCAAGCTTCCCCCTCTGCCTTTCCATCTCCCTCTCTCTCTCCCTTCTCCCTGCTTTCCTCCCTTCCCTCACTACGTCCATCTGCCAGGTACTATGATGTGCTCAGGAGTTGGAGACATAACAGACACAGTGTCCCCTTGAAGGCCACCTATGCTAATGAGGAATATAGAAAGAGAAATCAGACATTGTAGGTGTGACACTGCTGTGAGGACTCGTGCTGTCAAGTAGAATCTGCCTTAAGCAACTCCATGTTTCATAGAGTGAAACATTGCCCAGTACTGCACCTCATAATCATTGTTACATTTGAGCCCATCACTGCAGCCACTGTATCAGTTCATCTTGCCAAGGGTCATCCTCGTTACAAATCATGATCGCCTTCTCCAGGGCCTGCTACCTTTGATTCTCGAGATGAAGTCTTACTATCTTTGGGTGTAAGGAGCAGAAGTTCTAGTTGTACTTCTTCCAACTTGTGTGTTTTTCTGACAATCCATGACTATTTGAATACTCTTTGCCACCACTGTAATTGAAATACATCAATTCTCCCATGGTCGTTCATTGTCCAGCTTTCATATGCTTATGAGACCATTGAAAAGACCATGGCTGGGGCCAGGGAACCTTAGTCCTCAGAGTGACATCTTTGTTCTTTAACACTTCAAAGAGATCTCTGCAGCAGATTTTCCCAGTGCAATGTGCCCCTGACTTTCCTGACTACTGTCTCTGTGAACATCATTTGTGGTCTCAAGTCAAGTGAACCCCGGGAGATCATCGATCTTCTCCTCCTTTTTCACAGTGCTGTCGATTGGGCCAATTGTGAAGATTGCTGTTGTCTTTATGTTGATATGTAATCCATACTGAAGTTTGTATTCTTTGATCTTTATCAGTAGCTGCTTCAAATCCTTTAGGCTTTCAGCAAGCGAGGTTGTGTCATCTGCATATCGATCCTTTCTACAGTTCTTTCCAGAGTTCAGCTTGCCAGAATAATTGCTCAGCAGACAAATTGAATACGTATGGTGGAAAGATACAACCCTGACACCCACCTTTCCTGATTTTACACCATACAGCATCCCCTTGTACTGTTTGAACAAGCTCCTCTTGGTCCATATACAGATTCCACGTCAGTGCACTAAAGGTGGAATTCCTATTCTTAACAAAGTTATCTACCATTGCTATGATCCACACATTGAATGTTTTTGCATCGCAACAAAGCCAAAGTAAACATTTTTATTGTGTTCCCTGCTTTCCATGACGACCAAAGTCAATGAACGACAGCCCTCTTTCCATGCATCTTCTGAATCTGTTCGGAGTTCTGCCGGCTCCCTCAGGCTGTGCTGCTGCAGCCACGGTCAATGAACTTCTGCAAAACTTTACTTGTATGTGATGTAACAATATTGTTCAATGATTACTGCCTTCTGTTGGGTTACTTTCTATGGATCTCTCCCAATTGATTGACCAGGTAGCTGATTTCTAGATTTCTTAATATAGACTAATGAGTACTTTCAGTACTGCATCAGTTTGTTGAAACATTTAAATTGGTATTCCATCAATTCCTGGGGCTTTGTTGTTTGCTAATGCTTCAGGGAAGCTTAGACTTCTTTCTTGAATATCATCAATTCTTGAACAAAAAAGGGAATACTAAAAAAACCCAGATTTTTGCAAAGCTATCTATATATAAAACAAACTTATCACCTTCAAAGTACTCTCCATTACACTTAATACATTCATTTGTCTAATCTGCGATTCTTGGAAATGTCTTTCAAACTCATCTGCTTGGATGGCTGATAGCACCTCCCTCATTTTTATCTTCACTTCCAAGTCATCAAATCACTGTCCTTTCATGTCTCGCTGCATTCATGGGAAAACAAAAAGAAGTTGCACAGAGTGAGATCAGGTGAGTAAGGAGCATGGGACAAGAGAGGCATGCTGTCTTTTGCCCAAAACTGGAGCACTGAGATGGCTGCATGAGCAGGTGCATTGTCATGGTGACAAAACCAGTCCCTCACCTGCCATAAATCAGACTTGTTTTGGTCGCACACTTTTACGCAATCTTTTCAGAACCTCTCAGTAGAAAGCTGGATTCACAGTCTGACTTGGTGGAACAAATTCCAAGTGTACTACAAGTTAACATTTTGGTCCATTCAGGAAGTTGGTGGGTGTCCAGAATGAGGTTTGTCATCAATTGATAGTTCCCGTTTTTTGAAATGAGAAAACAATTTGTACACTTGAGATTTTCTCATAGTGTTATCCTTGCAAGCTGTGTTCAACATCACAACAGTTTCTGCGGCAATTTTCCAAAGCAGGAAACAAAACTTCACAGCGGCACACTATTCTCTTAAATGTGCCGTCACCAAAAAATGAGGGTTGAGTGAAACTACTTTTGTGGAAAAAATTCACTTTAACCAGAGAGAACCTTCCCAGGCAATCCCCACTGGGTTCACTAACTGAGCAAGTTGCTTGATGATCGCCTAGTGGGAAAAACATGTAGTATGAAAGCTCCACTCTGCCGAGCACAATTCCGGTTTTGCAGGGGTACCCGCTCGTATGCTAACTCTTTAAATAGTTGAAGGTTAACTAATTCTTTTTTGTTTTATTTTTGTTTCCTGTATCATTGAATATTTTATTCAATTGGATTCCTGTGGATGACATCTGGCAAAGTCCCTGTGTGTAATCACTGTTTATGTTTTTGAAGCAATATACTAGCAATGAAGAAACCATTGGTCATACAAAATTCTATTAGGCAATCCCCAGCTTCATTCTTCTCACTGAGGCAAGATTTTCCCACTACAGACCCTTCCTTTTTATTTTCAATCACTAATAATTATCAATGAATCTTAATTGCATATTTAATCGATTTCAGAATGTAGAAATTGGTAGAATTGATTCAAGTTCTTCATCATTTGCTTTAGTGGTTAATACAATAATTGTATTAACTGGATGTTCTTGTATGCATTCAGATGTCATCCTATCACAGACATTATTGTACTTCAGAATAGATCTTGACATGTTCTTTTTGATGATGGATGTGATGCCATTCCTCTTGAACTTGTCATTCCTGGCATCGTCAACCGGATGATTGTCCAACTTATAAGAGCCAATATCAATCTATTTCAGCTCATGAATGCCTAGGATAGAACTCCTTATGCATTTATTTTTAAAGATTTCTAATTTTCTTAGAATCATACTTTTTATATTCCATACTGTAGATATTAATAGATACTTGCTATAGTTTTTTTTTCTCATTTGGAGCTTTGCCCCATCACCAAATGAAGGTTCTGGAAGGTTTACTCCATCCATGCCATTATGGTTGAATTTAGACTGAAGAGTCAAGTCTTAACTAGACATATTTTGAGTACCTTCCAATCTGATGGATTCATCTTCCAACACAATATCAAACAATGTTTCACTGTTGTTCATAAGGTTTTCCATGGCTAATCCCTCCGAGGTGGACAACCTATTCCTTCTTCCTAGTCTGTTTTCAGTTTAGAAGCTCCACTGCAATCTATTCACCATAGAAAACCCTGCTGGCATTTGAAATAATGATGGTATAGTTCCCAGCATCACAGCAACACTCAGGTTACTGGAGTTCAATACATTGACAGAAGTGTAGTGGGATCCTTCCTGAGAAAGGTAAATTCAGCCACAGGGAAGAAGCATCTCCTCCTGTATTACTTCCCCACAGCTGCTGTGTCAGAGTATCACAAAACAGATGGTTTGAAACAGTAGAATGTATTCTCTCACAGTTCTAGAAATGAAAATCTGCATCCAGGGTGGAGGTGGGATCAGGCTCTATTCCAGAGCTCTAAAAGGAAACCTTCCTGGCCCCACGTGTTCGTTAGTATATGACATCATGGCCACAACCTCTGTGTCTCTGTTTTCAAGGGCGTCTCCCCCTGTCTCTGTGTCCCTACTTCTCGTTCTGAAAGGGCAGCAGTCCTCTCCAAAGGAGCCTAGATATACTTCAGTGTGGCCTCATGTTAGCTAATTACATCTGCAAAGACTTTATTTCTAAACACGCATTTCACAAGTGGTGGGCTTGACCTTTAATAAATCAAACCTACTGCCATTAAGTTGATTCCAATTCATACGGGTTTCTGATACAGCAAATCTCTATGGGAGCAGACAGCCTCATGTTTCTCTAGTGGAGTGGTGGTCGGGTTTGAACCTCTGACTTTTCAGTTAGCAGTTCAACTCCTAACCCACAGTGCCACCAGGATGTGATCTTTAGTTAGCTATAAAGATTATTGATTTTGTTATATTATGTGGTATACTACTATTAATTATATTATCCCAAATATACTTACTAGCTGTGTGACTTCAGAAAACCCAGCTGGTGTGTTAGTTTGATTAGTTTCTTATGAATTCCATGTAGAAATTGGATCAGACCTCACGTTCTTTGGTTTGGAGCATGCCCATCATCCAGGGTCTGAGAGCGCAGTACAACCAGGGATTCAAAGTGAACTGGTTCCATAGTGTATGAACTGGTCATGAGTCCAAATAAATTCATAGGGTAACCAGGGCTTTGGAATTAACTGAATCAAAGCTTAGGTAACCTAAATAAGTTTAAGACCCAGTGTAACCTTCGGATGTATAAAACATACCTGGGTATCTTAGTGAAAATATGTGTTCTGATCAGTAATTTATAATAGGATATGTTATTCTGCATTTCTAACAAGGCTCTAGGTAATAATATTGTTGTTTGTTTAAGGAACACAATTGGAGTAGCAAGGAAATAAACTATGGTAGAAGTAGACAGTTAGGTCCGGTTAACCCCACCTCCAGCCACCGAGGTTGGGGATTTACGATAGCTGGGAGAAAAGTAACATTCTTCCCTAACATAGAGAACATGCTGCAATCTTACTCAGATCTAGTCAGCAGGGTTCTGGGTTCATTTTCATACCTGGGATTTTCACTGTCTCAAGTTTAAAACTGGTTGATTCTCATAAAAGATTAGAAGGAAGAAAATAGAATTTTCAGGATATTGAATAATATTTTCTTTCCTGATCACAGCTGTTTTCATCTGATGTTTTCCTTATAGCTCAGATTTCTATCTGATAAGTACAGCAACCAGCCTGTGTGAGGAAGGAACTATTTTTTTTACCACCTTTTGATGTGGGTGGGAAACTCATTTTCATTCCCAAGAAACATCAGCTCACGCACGACTTCCGAAAACACAATTTTCTGAAGCCTAATAGGGCCCATGGTGTGCTATTCAATGCTCCAATGCATTTCTCTATACTCCCTTGCAAGAAACACACTCTTATCCCAATTCTGTGATCCTCTTTTCTAAAAAGGTGCTTGGTCTACCCACAGTCACATCACCACCCTTGCCACATTCATATCGGTGACAGGTTTTATGTCAGCTTGGGCGGGCCAGGATTCTTCCATGATAGTATCTACCATAGCATGGTTAACTCCGTGATGGGGTCTCCTATGAAGGAGACAACCAGTTGTGGGGAGAATAGACCTTCTTAATCTGGTCACAGCCTTGATATGCTTGAGGGAGGTTTCATTCGGAGTGTGCCCTACTCTTGGAATAAATAGACAGTCTGTGGAAGCTAGCTCACTCCCACTGCTGGATCTGGAGCCTACATCTGGTTTATCAACCTCCTGTTACATTGCCTGCCAATTCCAGGAGCCACAACTGGACTACCTACCTTAGGTTCATTTGAAAGATCTTGGATTCATTCAGTTCTGCATCCACCAGCCTGTGGTCTTCTGCCTTCATATTACTGCTTACTATTCAGCTGCCCCGAAACTATAGGATTCAGGAGAAGCCTTTACCTTCCATCTGACTCATGAACTGAAAGAAGACTGGACTTACCCACTTCAGTGGTGGTATAAGCCATTTCTTGGTATAAATATCTTTCGATCTACATACAAGCATCCTTGGCTTTGCTTCTCTAGAGTCTTCGCCTAACATAATGCCTATACTTGCTCCTTCACCTGCCCTGCAATTGAACTATTGCTTCTCCCCTCTGCTTGTCCAGTCTTCAAATTTCAATATTGCATTCAACTTTTTCTCTATAGCCCCACCTTCTGGAAGCCTTCTGCTATTGTCATGACTGGAAATGAACTCTTATGTTGGTCCCATGGGAAGGGGTGTGTGTGTGTGTGTGTGTGTGTGTGTGTGTGTGTTTCCCAATATATAACAAAGCATTGGCCATTTTAACCATTGCATATGCCCAGTTCCGTGGATCAATTATATTTACTGTGGATCAATTATATGTTGTGTACACAAAATTTAATGTTTGTCATTACTTTAAAAGAAACTCAGACTCCTCTAAGCAGTAAGCCCCCATTTCTACCTTCAATTATCCCCTCAAACTCACTGCCATCAAATCAATTTCAACTTCTAATGGCCTTACAGAACAGGGAGAACTGCCTCCATGTTTTCAAGACTAACTCTTTATGGGAGGGGAGTGGATGGCCTCTATTCCTTTCCTATTCGCCTCTGTTGTTGTTATTAGCTGTCATAGGATCAGCTCGGATTCATAGCGACCCTATGCACAACAGAACAAAACACTATACAGTTCTGTGCCATCAAAATTGTTCCTATGCCTGAGCCCATTGTTGCAGACACTGTGTCAATCCATCCCATAGAGGGTCTTGCTCTTTTTTGCTGCCCCTCTACTTTACTAAACATGATGTCTTTCTCCAGGGACTGGTCTCTCCTGACAACATGTCCAAAGTATATAAAACAAAGTCTTGCCATCCTTGCCTCTAACGAACACCCTGCCTTACTTCTTCCAAGACAGATGTTTGTCCTTTTACCAGTTCATGGTACTTTCAATATTCTTCTCCAGCACCACAATTCCAATGTATTGATTCTTTTATGGCCTTCCTTATTCAATGTCCAATTTTCACATGTATATGAGGCAATTGAAAATACCATGACTTGGGGCAGGTTTACCTTAATCCTCAAAGAAACATCCTTGCTCTTCAATACTCTAAACAGGTCCTGTACAGCAGATTTACCTAATGCAATATGCTGTTTGATTTCTTGACGACCGCTTCCATGAGCATTAATTGTGGACCCAGGTAAGATAAAATCCTTGACAATTTTAATCCTTTCTCCATTTATCATGATGTTACTTATAAGTACAGTTGTGAGGATTTTGGTCTTCCTTACATTGAGTTGTAACCCATAGTGAAGGCTACAATCCTTGATCTTCATCAGCAAGTGCTTCAAGTCCTCCTCACTTTCAGCAAGCAAGGTGTGTCATCTGCACACCAAATGAGCACAATGAGGTGTTCTGGAATTCCCATTCTTCTCAAGATTATCCACAGTTTGTTATGGTCCACACAGCTGAATGCTGTTGAAGAGTCAATGAAACACAAGTAAACATCTTTCGAGTATTCTCTGCTTTGAGCCAGGATCCATCTGACATCAGAAATTATATCCCTTGTTCCACATCCTCTTCTGAATTTAGCCTGAACTTGGTCAGCTCCCTGTCAATGTACTGCTGCAACCTTTGTTGTATGATCTTCAGCGAAATTGTACTTGTATGTGATCTCAATGATATTGTCCTATAGTTTGAGCATTCTCTTGGGCCACTTTTCTTTGGAATGGCCATAAATATGAATCTCTGCCAATCAGTTGGCCAAGTAGCTGCCTTCCAAATTTCCTAGCATAGATGAGTGCATGTTTCCAGGGCTTCATCAGTTTTATTGAAATATTTCCCTTGCTATTCTATCAATTCCCAGAGCCTTGTTTTTGGCTAATGAATTCAGTGCAGGTTGAACTTCTTCCCTTCTGATAGCCAGGTACCACACTTCGCTAAAGCACCCAAATCTTCAGTGATTTCTTCATAAGGGAAAGAATTGAGTATAGTCACATAATGCGAGAATAGTCCAGTCCCGTTAGTAGGGTTTCCAAATCATATCCTTCTGGTGGCACTTATGAAGGATGTTGTGCACATCAAAAGGGCAGAGTATGAAGTCCCAGTTACCTAAAGCATACAGCCTGGGTCACCAAGGAATGGGTAGAAACAAGGTCAAAAGTGCACAATGAATATTGGATGTATTCTCCCTTTGGGGTTCTATATGAGTAATGTTCAGCATTTTTCTTATAGTGGCAGGCTGCCCCACCTGGTTTACCCATCAACAGAGGTATAACCACCTTCCCAAAGATAAACCTGACCTCTGCCCCTTACCTTTGGACTTAAGTGTTCATGAAGGTTCACTGTGAGCCCTTGTAGGGATGGATGCCTGTTGGTTTGAGATGACTGGAGAACAGTGGTATACGTCAGAAACGTATTGTTCTCCCCCTTCTCCTCTCAGCGTTAGAAACTGAGCCCAGCCAATGCGAGGCCTTCTCTCTGGAAGTGATTATTGAGGTCTCTTTAAGATCACAAATAACAAGGTGATAAAAGGATCATGAGCATTTGGCAAGCACACTGTCTCATTGCTTGGGAGGCCAGATGAGAAGAATACATTTATTTCTAGGTATTATGGATTGAACTGCACCCCTTAAAACAAAGGGTGCAAGTCCTAACCTCTGTATCTGTACATATGACTGTCTTTAGAAATAGGGGTCTTTTGGTATGTTAGTGAGGTCATAATATAGGAATGTGGGTCCTAAACCTAATGACTCCTAAGTGATGTATTATAAGAAGAGCAAAATAGGTTAAGAGATATACACACAGGGGACAGACAAGTACAGAAGAACAACAGAAATTATCAATGATTGCCATCAGACACCCAAAACTAGGAGAGAAGTTCACAGAGGAATGGACATATCCTAAACCTTGATTTTAACTTGTAGGCTTCAGAACTATGAGAAACAAATTCCTGTTCTCTAGAGCCAATCACTTGTAGTATTTTTCTTACAGCAGCATTCACAAACTAAGACACAAGGTATTTTATTCTTTCAGGTGCTGTTACAAATGGAATTATATTATTAAGTTTCTTCTCAGATTGCTCATTGCTGTTGTATATAAATACAACTGATTTTTGTGAGCTGAACATATACGTTATAATTTTGTTGAATTCATCTATTAACTTTAGTAGTTCTCTTGTTGATTCTTTGGATTTTCTATATATTGGAACATACCATCTGTGAATATAAAAAGTTTTGCTTATTTCTTCCCAATTTGGATACTGTATTAGTCTGGGTTTTTGAGAAAGAAATTTATACCAAGGAGACAACCCAGTCCAGTCTAACTCAAGTCCATGGGTCAGGTGCTAGGGGGAGACCCTCCCAGACAGTGCAAGTAACAGCAGATGAAGTGAGGATCTGGGAGATTACAGCGCTGCGGGCTCAGAGTTGAGTGGATCTAAAATTGGCAGGATTATGGCAGTGTGCCAATAGCTCTCAGGGTCAGCAGGTCACATGGGCCACCAGCCCTAGAAGCCAGATTCTGGATCCAAGGATCAGGAAGGAGAAGAGGGGCACTAAAGAGACTATTTCTCCACACTGTCTCCTCCAAAGGCCACGCCCTGAGTAGGTGTCATCGGGCAGATTGGACTCCCCCCATATCTTCTTACAGGAGCAGTCAACTTACCATAAAACCTACTACAAAGAGCTTTTATTTGTTTTCTGCCTCCATGAGCTTTTCTTACACAGGTCAATTCTGACAGCAATCATGTTAGATAGATGTCCTCCTTATTTTACATAAGAATAAACCGACAATGGGACTTCAACATGGGTATGCTTAAATATCAAGTCTCTTTCTTTCCCACACCTAGAAGTCTTCTTATTCTTCCCCGAGTACTTTATTTCTATGCCTCTTACGTATTTGTTTGGTATATAGCTAGTCTTCAGTTCACAAAGAGGAGAAATCATTTTGTTGGGTTAAGATGAGGTAAAGAAAACTGAAAGATGCTGGATGTTAACAGTGGGGGGCGTGGGGGAGGGTCAGGAGCAGATAAGGTAGTGGAAGTCGGCAAACAGAGGGCATATTTGCATACTTCTTTTCAATGGCAGAACCCATGTTGTGAACCAAACACCTTCCCTAGGTGCTTTCATTTGCTTTCACACGATGACCTTGTTTGGTCTACCATTTGGATGGATTCCTATGATTATGATGGTCCTTAATACTATGGGGTCCTGTTCGAGCCAGTTGACACTAGTAAATTAGAAGCAATCACATTACAGAATGTTAGCCTCAGGGGAATACTGGCAGGTTTGGGTTCAGCCTTTTCATTTTACAAATGAGAAAGCTGATGCCAGAAGGAAAGTGACTTCCCCAAGGTCATGCAGCAATGAGGTGACATATAGCCATTTGGTATTTATTACGTATTTTCCTTAGCATTCTCCATTTCAAAATGAGGTGCTTCTGGGTGAATGTGTATCTTAGTTAATGCTAAGAGTCTCCCTGTGTCCGAATACAAAGAATGTGTGATTTTCTGATTCACCCTTGTCTCTCTGTTGAGAGAGTAGGCTTCAACCACAATCTTCGTTTTACTGGAGGGCTCAACATTACCAAGGGATTCCTAGGCTAGTTAATGAGGGAAGGCAAAACCATGGAAATCTAGACCCTTGACACCTGGGTTTTTCACTTGAGCTTTATAGTGTGCAATTCTGTCTCTAGTTATTTCTCATCTATTTAGTATTTAAAGTGAAAACACAAGTACAACCATTGACACACAGTATAAACTCAAACACTATACAATTGAAGGAAACTTTGAGTATAAGGGCAACCAAGCACGTTTTTTTCCCAAGAAACTTCTGCATCCATCAGCTTGATGCCATGGTTAACAAAGAAGTCTAATAGGTCATTCACTTCGAACAGCCAACATTTACTTTATGTCCATGTCACATGAGGGCGCTAAGTCAGCCATAGCTCAGCTAGATTTCTGGGCTCTGTAGAGCTCTGCTCAGCTCCAAAGGTCTTCTAATATAGGGCTGAGGCAGAACAGAGAGTCCTTCTCTGGGCTGATTTCATAGTAGAGAGCAGAAACACAAGAGCGCCTGGATCAAACCATACAATAGCTGGTCAAGTTTCCTTCCAGAGATGTTAAACAGCAAAATTGTTCCTATTCCATTGGCCGAGGCCAGTTATTGAACTGGTTGTTGTTGCTACGTGCCATCTAGTCAGTTCGAACCCTTACTAACCTTATCGCAACAGGAAGAAGCACTGCCCAGTCCTGCACTATCCTTACAACTGCTCGTAACCTTGAGCCTATTGTTGAAACCACAATGTCAATCCACCTCCTTGAGGGCCTTCCTCTCCTTACTGCCCCTCTCCTTTAGCAAACATGATGTCCTTCTCCAGGGACTGGTCTCTCCTAACAACATGTCTGAAGTATATAAGAGAAATCTCACCATCCCTGTCTCTAAGGAGCACTCAGAAGCCATACTTCTTCCCAAGACATATCTCGTTTGTCCTTTTAAGAGTCTATGATACTTTCAATATCCCCTTCCCCCACAGCACAATTCAAATGCATTGGTTTTTCTTTATTCTTATTTATTTAATGTCCATCCTTCACATGCATAGGAGGCGACTGAAAATACCAAAGCTTGAGTTGCATGCATTCTAATTACCAATTATTATCAATGCATCTTGATTGCAGGTTTGATCAATTTCAGACTGAACGTATTGGTAGAATTCTTGGATTTTATGCGTGGTAAAGTGGTGGGGACAGCAAGCAAGAGGAAGGCCTTCCATGAGATGGATTGACATGATGGCGGTAGCAAAGGGCTCACACCTAGGAGTAATTGCAAGGACGACGCAGGACCATGCGGTGTTTTGGTCTGCGGTGCACAGGTTGCTATGGGTCATAATCTATTCAATGGCACAAATGACAATATAATAATAAACGTTAGTGGCTGGTGAATGCATTTGCATAATAGTTGTATTTTCTGGATTTACTAATACGCAGCTAGACATGATCCTATCACAGAGAGGATTGTGCTTCAAGATAGATCATGACATGTCCTCTTTGAAGATGGTCGCAGTGCCAGTCCTCTTGAAATGTGTTCTTCCCGGCACAGAAAACCATATGATTTTCTCATTCAAAATGGCCAAGACCAGCCCATTTCAGCTCGCTAATACTTAATATATGGCTGTATATTTGTTCCATTTCATTTTTTCAGCTTCCATTTTTGCTGAATTCATACTTCATACATTACATGTTCCAATTATAATTCGATGTTTGCAACTATTTCTTCTCATTTTGAATTGTGCCCCATCAGCAAACGACGGTCTGCAAGGCTTTCCTCCTGCAGACGTTCACATCATTATGGTTGACTGCTTTGAGAAGGCAGCTCTTTCTCGGCCCTGTTTTGAATATTCTCGTGCTATACATGAGGTTTTCAATATCTAATGACTCGCTGAACTCCATAGGGTTTTCAGTGGTTTTTCTTCTTCTTCGCTGTGCAAGCTCTGCTGAAACCTGTTGGCATTGGGTGGCCATCCTGCTATGTGATATACCAGGGGCATAGCTTCTAGCACCACAGCAACACACAAGACACCCCAATCTGACAAACTGACAGACAGGTGGTGGGCGGAGAGACTTGATGGGAACAATGGCCGAATAATCACCATCATCGTGTTGGTCACTTAAAATATGACTTTAATAGGGTCACTTGACTTCTTTGGGCCTCAATTACTGACTTTAAACATGAAAATGTGTCTTAGGGAACCAGATAGATATTTTGGAAGGAACGTGAGCATTAATTTAGATACATCTGAGTTCACATCCCAGTTGTACCACAAACTACCTATGTAACTTTCAGTAAATTATCTAACTTTTCCCAATTTTCTCATCAATTTCTGTCAAAAAGTCAATGCTATAGTTTTATTTTTAATACAATGACTTCAACCATTTGATGTTTTTCATATTCTTTTTTTTGACTTTAGAAAGGGAATTATGTCTCTTGTGAATAAACTTCTCTTTAAAATTCCTTTAAGTTTGAGTACATTTTTAAAAAAATGAATCCAATTCTTTTAAAATAAGAGATATTTATAGTACAAGTATTTTCAGTTTTTATAAGAAGCATTTGTATTTAGCTACCCATTCAACTAGCCAGTTCAATGTAAATCTGTCTGTACATTTGAAAAGCGATTACTGGTCATTGTTTCTGGGTTGTTGAATTACAAGTGCTTTTAAAAAATTAATCTTTCTACTATGACCTTTTCCAAGCCTTGGCTCAGCTTCTACAGGAATGGACACCCTGCCTTTCCTCACTTCCCCTACACAACTGCAGTGAATCCTGACTCAGCCACGTAAACTTGACCCCTTCTCTGAGGAGCCTTGTCTGCCGTCGCAGCACTGACTCCCCTTTAGGGGAGGTGGTTGATTTCTGCTATCTTCCTGAGAGCATACCCTCCCATGGCAGACCTCAGGACTTATTCATCCCTTTAATCCCATCATTCAGTGCGAGATCTGACTCAGAGCAGGTGCTCAGTGAATATTTGTTGAATACATTAAAGATTGAGGTCTGGCTCCTCCCACACTGACACATTTCAAAGCAGGCAGTTGCTTCTCTTCAATGGGGCAGCAAGCCCTCAACCTCTCTGGCAGTCTGGAGAGCCAGTGACACATGCCTGGGCACTTCCGCCTGGGCACTTCCACCTGGGCAGCTTCTCAGCACTGTCTTTGTTCTTTTGATTTGTGTACAGCTCCCATTTTCTCCCTCCTTCGCCACCTTGTCTCAGATTGTAGCTGGGGTATTTTTTTCTCTTTGCTCGTCCACCTCCCCCAGGACCCCGTTATGGAATGCAGCAGCGTTTTAAACCTTAGAAATAAATGGATTGATTTTTATCTGGAATTTTGTTTATTTCTACATTTGTTTCTGGCTAGGAAATTTTAAAAACAAAACTCATTTCCTCTAAACCAATAGAAAGAGTCTTCCATAGGCTCAAAGAGCACGCAGCACAGTCATACAAAGCACAGCATAGTGGTTACAAACAGGGCTTGGCTGTGCCCAGATGGGTCTTAGGTTTTTCTTCTATCCCTTACTAGCTGTGTGACCTTGGGCAAGTAAGTGACCCCTTTCTGAAATGATATATGTTTAAAATGAAGATAATATCCAAAGTTTTGATTTATGTGCAAGTTAAATGAGATAGCGCTTATAAAATATAGCACAGTAAGTTCTCATTAAATGGTAATAATTGCAGAATATAACGAACTAGCAGTTACTGAAGAATGTCAGGCATTGTTTAAAAAATGCTTTATTGATAGTCATTCTATCAATTCTCACTACTGAGGTAGGTATTATTATTTTATGGGTGAGAAAACACACACACACATAGATAGTCCCTTAGCTAACAAGGTATTAAGACCTTGCTTGCACACAGGTACTGAGTATGATCAAAATATACACTCCTAGTCCCTCCAGATCTCTTCCCTAGGGCAAGATTGGCTCTGTCTAGGACATTCCTATGTTACCCTCCACCCTCCTTACCCATTCATGCTCTCCAGTCCTCCTGCCTGGAAGTCGAGTCATCTGGCAGGAGAACATCCATCTCTCCTACTCTTCCTTGAAGCCCAGAGACCTGGGCCTCTGCCAGGAAGCCTCAAACCTGCTTCTAAGCCATTTGTCAGGCTGCCAGAGGGCTGGGCGGCCTGTCTGTTTTTCACACACAGCTATCAGGGCAGCTGACAGAGCTGGGCAGGCTTGGAAATGATTTTAGCTGTGAGCAGAATCTCAATGAAGGCTCGGGTGTGTTTATGACCCCAGAGGAGGAGGAGGGGAAGGCTTCCCTGGCAGTCAGGGAAAAGAGTAAATATTATTGGCTCACGGCCCAGCTGCCAGCCTCTGACTCTCTTATCTATTAGGTGATTTCTTGTCCCTTAACCAATCTGAGAGCTGCTCAGTTGAACATCGCTATTTTCCATGATAGTGTAGTGGTAACGCATTGGGCTGAGATTCACATGGTTGGTAGTTCGAAGCCATCAGCAGCTCCATGGGACAAAGACTGGGCTTTCTACTCCTGTAAACAGTTGCAGTCCCAGAAAGCCACAGAAAGTCACTATGAGTCAGCATTGGCTCAATGGCATCTAGTTTTTAAATTGAGTTTCCATTTGTTGTGGGAAGGTGGGGGAAGGCTACTTCTCAATCACCTAGAATCTGGTTTCCTGGAGTAGAAGATGGGTGCAAGAGTGTGGGGAAGAAGAAGGTAGAGTAAGGAGTAGAATTATGAGGGATGTATGAATCCATTGGGAAAATAGAAGTCAGAGGAAAAGGAATGAACTTTGGAAAGTAAAAGAAAACATCTATTGTTTATTAACTTGGAATGTACAAAATACGAATCTTGAAAAATTGGAAGTCATAAAAAATGACATGGGAAGCATACAATTGATATTCTAGGCATTAATGAGCTGAAATGGACTGATAGTGGCCATTTTGAATAATGAAATCATGTGGCTTACTATGCTGGGGATAAAACAATCAAGAGGAATGGCATTGCATTCATCTCCAAAAAGAACATTTCGAGATCTGTCTTGAAGTGCAATGCTGGCTGTGATAGCTTTATATCTATTCCCATTCAAGGATATATAATCTATATAACCATTACTCAGATTTATGCACCGATCACTAAAGTTAGTAATGAAGAAATAAAGAACTCTATCACTTCAGATGAAAATTGACCAAACATGCAATGCAGATGCATTGATAATTATTGGCCATTGGAAATCAAAAGCTGGAAACAACAAGGAAGGAAGAAGAGTTGTAAAATATGGCCTTGGTGGGTAACAGAACCAAGCCAGAGACTACATGAGAGAATTGTGAAAGTCCAAAGATTCCTTCACCATAAATACCTCTCTTTAGTAACACAAACAGTTAACATACATGTGGACTTCTCCAAGTGGAATGCACAGAAATAACATTGACTGCATCTCTGAGAAGAGATGATGGAGAAGCTCAATATCAGCAGCTACAATGGTAACAGGGCTGACAGGGAGACAGACCATCACCTGTTCATGAGTAGGCAGCTAACTACAGCACACGGAAACAAGTGATGAAGTCAAAGAGCGGAACCGAAAAGTTAGAAGGACAGCTCAAGAAGACAAAGTAAACTATTATCATGGAAGGTGTAATTAACTAGAAAGAACTTTAGAGAACCAAAAAGACAGAGGACACTCAGTGTGTCTTAAACTGAAGGAACTCAAGGAAAAAATGCAAGCCTTGAGTTGCAATATTTAAATATCTTATGGGGAAAATAGCGAATAACTCAGGAAGCATCAAAAGAAGATGGAAAGAATACAGACAGTCACTGTATACCAAAAAGAGCTAATGAACCATATCAGTCGGTAGCATGAGAGCAAGAATCAATGGTACAGAAGGAAGAAGTTCAAGCTGTCCTGAAAGCATTAGCCAAAAACAAAGTTTCAGGAATTAATGAAAAACAAATGGAAATGTTTCAACCAAGTGACGAAGCACTGGGAGCAGCCACTTATCAATGCCAGGGACTTTGGAAGACAGCCACTTGGCCAACTGACTGGAAGCAATCCATCTTGTGCCCATTCCAAAGAAAGGTGACCCAACACAATCCTCAAATTATAGAACAATAACATTAATATCACATGCGAGTAAATGTTTCTGAAGATCATCCAACAGTGGTGGCATCAGTACGTTGACAGACAGCTGCCAGAGGGCCAGGCTGGATTCAGAAGAGGACATGGAACAAAGGATATGATTGCTGATGTTAGATGGATCTCAGCTGAAGGTAGAAAATACCAGAAAGATGTTTACTTGAATTTTACTGGCTATGCCAAGGCATTTGGTATGTGAACCATAACAAACATGGAACAGACTTGGGGAGAACGGGAATACCATAACACTACATTGTGCCCATGCTACACCTGTACGTATGTAAGAGACAGATGTGTGAACAGAACCAGGGAGGACTACATGGGTTAAATCAGGAAGACGGTGCGTCATGGTCGTATCCTTTCACCATACTTATTTAATCTGTATGCGGAGCACATCATCTGAGAAAATGGATGATATGAAAAAGAAGTCAGAATCGAGATGGGAGGAGTCCTGACAACCAAGATGTGCAGATGGGAAGAAAGAGGACGTGAGCATGTACCAATGAAAGTCAAGAGCACGGTTTTGGGATAGATGACACATCATCCTCAAGAAATAAAAATGATCAGTATTGAATGATTATGAGCATTGTGATAAATGGTAAAAAGACTAAAATTATGAAGTAATTTATTTTACTTGGACCCATAATCAAGCTTATGAAAACAGGAGGTAAGATATTAAACAGTGCATTCCACTGGGCAAATCTGCAAAAGAGCTCTTTAGTGTTAAAGAGCCTGGATGTCACTTTGAGGACTATGGTGCACCTGACCCAAGTCATGGTAGTTTCTATCGCCACATAATCATGTGAAATCTGGACAATGCAAAGGTCAAGGGAAAATATATGCATTTGGATGATGGTGTTGGTGAATATTGGACTGCCCGGAGAACAAACAAATCTCTACCGGTAAAAGAGCAGCGAGAACGCTCCTCAGAAACAAGGACGGCGAGACTTCCTCTGACGTACTTTGTAGGGACGTACTTTGTTATTTGTAGGGGCCAGTTCCTAGAGAGGTATAATGCTTGGTAAAATAGTGGATCGGCAAATCAGAGAACGGCCTCAATGAGGTGAAATGTAACAGTGGCTGAAACAATGGGCTCAAACAGAGCGACAACTGTGAGGATCGCACTAGACCCGGCAGCGTTTTGTTCTGTTGTATGACGGGTCGCTGTGAGTTGGCACCAACTCAACAGCACCTAACAACACAGCTAGGCAAGAACAGGTGCAGGTGTCCCATGGTTGAGCATGTCCTCACACAAAGTCTGTAACGCTCTGATAGGCTGCACTTTGAACCATTGCTCCTGCCTCTCTGATATCTGGTCAATGGCAATGCTTAAGACATTGGACAGACAGCCATGTTTTACACTAGCTTTAATCCCAACACAATCACAGGGCAGACATGAGCAGTTTCATTGCAGAGATGAAGAAAGCAACACTAAAAGAGGAATGACCTTCCCAAAGTTATATTGCTAACAGGTTGGAAGAACAGGATTTTAGCCCAAGTGTCTCTTACTTCACAAACGAGTCCCTTACTTCCTCTACAAAATGTTCTTCTCACTTATTGACTCCACTCTATTAACTACTAACGAAGATGGTAAGAAAGGAGGCCAGAAAATGAACCTTGTCTGTGAAGATTGTCCAGAGAAGTTTCCTAAATGAAGTCGTGCTAACATTGAATATTCAAAAATAAGTAGGACTTGTCCTTCCACAGGCAGGGGCAAGAGAGTTTTCGGCTTAGGGGAAATGATGCGACAGATGTGGAATAGCAAAAAATGAGAATTAAAGGGGGCCCTGTGATTGGAGTGAAAGATGCTATAGAAAAGTGATGCTCTAAATGAGGACCTAATGTCGGGGGTTTAAATGGAGAGAAAATGTTTTGAGAAACGATGTACAAATGCGCTTTACACAATTGATGTGTGTATGGATTGGG
>NW_022104341.1:79497862-79513122 GCF_000313985.2 Echinops telfairi
CATCCAGCCGGCCCTCTCCCTCTCCTTATCCCTCGCTGACTGTGTTGCATCTGTGTTCACAGGAGTCACTAAGTCACCGTCACCCTCACCTGTAAGCCCCTCCCATGACACCCCTCAGTGTGCATTTTTAAGGAATCTGTGCCTTTACACTAAGAGAGAAAGGGAGGTCTGGGGACCACTCTCTCTTGTTTTAAAGGCACAGTTTTTGGTTTGTTTTCATTAGTTGGGATTGAATACATGTGTCATATCATTCCACATTTTAATCACATCAAGCAGAACTGTACAATTGCTACCATAAGCCGTTTCTGACCATTCCCTTTCCGCATGGACCCCTTGACATCCTCTCCCTTGTTCCCCTTGCTGTCCCTCTAGAGTCACTGATCCTGGGTTTCAGACGCCCAAGCCAGAAAAGCATGTGACACAGCTCCAAGCGGTGACCTCCACTGACATACCACCTCGGAAATACGCTCTAAGGTGAACAAACAAAGACCAGAGAATACAATGCAAACCAAACGTACAGAAAATTTCGGAAACCAGACCAGGTCCGGTCTGCATCACAGGGGGTGACGTGGGGGATCTACTGACAAAGTTTTCACTGTTCCGGTCAGATGTATGCCTTTGATCTTCTATACTCCTCCCTCCCTAGCACCCTGTTTAGTGACCACTTTCCTCCCTGTGCCCCAATTTTAGATAGGGGGAGTTCTCCGGACACTTATTTCCTGAGTAGTCCACCAAGGCATCTTGGGCTCCCACTGCCATCTCTCATAAAGACACTAGAGTTGTGTGGCTCTTCCCTAACCTACCCAGCTGACTCCCAAGGAGATCTGATCCTGACATAGTCCATGAGCCAAGAAAGCTAGGTTGACTGCCCTGAGGAACTCATTTAGTAGAATCGGACAGATCCTGTTGAATAACTTGGGACTGCCAACCAGTTCCCAAGTAGTTTGGTAGCATGTCCTGTTCTGACACTTTATAACATCAACCAATGTACTCGACCGCTCTGGGCATCAATGTGAGAATCAACAAGATGAGAAGAAGAATACCTCCCATTAGGGTTGTTTAAGCAGCCCTGGTGGTGCAGTGGTTATGCCTTCAGCTGCTAAACACAGGTCAGCAGTTTTATACCATGAGCCACTTCGAGGGAGCAACACGGGGCTACGGAACTTTCTATTTCCTCCCTTGGAGTTAGAGTCTTGGAAACTCACAGGGGCAGGTCTACCTTATAGGGTTCTTATGCATCTCCTTCAACACAAAGGCAATGAGTTTGGTTTTGAGGGTTAAGAATTAAATGATGTAAGATCTATGTTAAATGTTTAGCATAGGGCTTGATCTTTTATATGTCCATAAATTGCCTCAGAAATGGACATCAGGATTATTTTTGTGTTCTTGAAGTGTGTATGTGTTTTTGTTCATGAAAGCAAATGTGTTTGTTCAGATGTAGTTAAATGTAGATATATCTTTTAAGTTTAAATGTACCACTTAGATGGCGAAAACACTAGAACAATTTCATTCAGTAGAATTTTCTGTTCTTCTGTGTTATGAATTATAGAGCCCCCAACCACATTTAGCTACAGAGCACCTATAATTTGTGCATTGTACTTTGAGGCTAAAGAACTTCCAAAAACAAGAAAAAAACAAACTTACTGCCATTGAGTCAATGTCGACTCAAAGAGACCCTGTAGGACAGGGTAGAACTGCCCCCATGAGTTTCTGAGACTGTAACTATTTATGGGAGTAGAAAGCTTCTTTTTTGTCCTGCGGAGCTCCTGGTGGCTTCAAACTGCTGACCTTGTGGATTGCAGTGAATGTGTTTACTACGGTGTACACAAAAGGTCTTCCATCTGGTAAAAATCAATGATACAGGGAGCGATGCTCATATTAAGAACAGACGTGACTGGAGTAGAAGGTAGAGTTGAAAAACAAAAATACATTTTAAAAGTGTACTTGCAAACCTCTCTGTGGCACTGTGTGTGATTCAAATATTTACTGAGCACCTTTCCTTGCTCACTGTAGTGATTCTGGTGAGCACGGACAAGGTACTAATAAGTCTTATTTCAGAGTGACATACTGGTTTGAATGAGGCGACTGTCCAAAATGTCTAGGTATAAGGTGGCAGGACTCAGCCTAATAAGACTGGAGTTTGCCTGAAAAGGAACACAAGCTGTAACCCTACTGTAGAAGGGCATTATCGTTCCATTCCATAGATCCGTTTCAAAAAGATTCGCTTGCCCAAGGCTGCGGGTGAACAAGAAGTGAAGGTAGTAGGTGTGATTACGGTGGCTTTGAAGTCCTTAACCACTCATCTGTACAATATACTCCTTTTACAAATGAGAAACTTACTCTACGTGAAGAAGCCTGTCAAACTTTGATGGAAGTTTACATGGGTGCTTGCGATATAATTCTTGTATATTTCTCATGAAGGTGAATTTTAAATGCCCTATGATTTTACAAAATGTATGACTCAGGCCTTGTTCCTCTCCTCTTCTCTTTCCACATGCAGCCTCGTAGGGATCTAATCTAGTATCGTCGTATGAGATACCATCTCCAAGCCGTCCTCTCTCAATTTTACATCTCTGATTTGGATATTTGTCCAGTACTGCGTGCTCATTATATCAAGAGCATCCTTGGAAGTGTCCAGTAGATGTCTCCGAGACTTTGCTCAGTCCTTCTGTTCATACCTGACTTTCTCTGACAACTGTTCCTCCCTCTGTCTGACAGGTGTTAATCAATGGAAACTCCTTTATTCAGTTCATTCACGACAAAACTGTGAAACAATTCTATTTTTTTCATTTAAAAAATATTTATTCTCATTTATTATGAACTGGGAGTTAGTACATATATCATTCCATAGTTGCATCATGTCAAACAGTATGGTACAATTGCTACCACAGTCCATTTCCCAGCATTCTTTTACTTCCTCGACTCTTGGCATCGTCTCCCTTTTACACTCCCACCCGCACCTCTTCCCTACACCCTCTACCACCACCACCACTCCCTGGCTAAAACCCTCATTGTACTTGCTGTCCCTATAGGTTCATCATCTACTGAGAGACAGAAACACATACACCATGACTTCAAGAAGGTGACCCCCAGTGACATAGCGCCTCAGAGATAAACCCTAATATGAACAAGCGAAAACAAAACAAAAATACAGAAACTGCTGCAAACCACATCAGGCCACCGCGCTTTCCTCCCTTTTGAGCGCGCATCCCTAGCTAGCCAGGAACGCCCATCAGCTCCCCTTCAAACTTATGGAGGGGCTTCACAAAGTCAGGGGGGATGTCCATGATCTTTTCATGTTCCCACAAAGTTTTGAAAGTCCCTTCGTATGCAGAATTTGACCACCTCTTACCTCCACTGATTCCAGCGTCCAACACTTCCGGCTGGACGACTGCTGTCGTCTGTGGCTACTCTTGCTTCCCTGCAATGTAGTTTCAATGCAGCGCTCAGAGTAAGCCTCTCAAAACGCAGAACGGTGCATGTCATGCATTTTCTCATACCCTATTTCACGTGCTTCGAAAACCAACCCCCTTATTGGAACCTATAAGAAGACGTGCCTCTCTGAGCTCCTCCCCAGTAATTCTCCCCTCCTGCTCACTGTATTCTGAATACACTGCCTGTCTTTCTGCCCCGCGATCGCTTTAGTCATGTCTTAATACTGGTACTTCCCCTAGCTTGGCTCCAGAGCATATATAAATGTTCCCTTTGCTATAAATGGATCTCTCTAGCTACAAGATAGAACATGAATTTAGGTGGAGAATAACGTGGAGGCAAGGGTGGAGGTGTTGCAAGGAGGATTGGATAAGCCAGGGCACTACAATTGCTGAGACCACAGCAGCCAATGTCACAGAAGCCAAGCCATTAACCTTTTTGCCCAGAGCCTCCAGACTCAGATGGCAAAACCAAAATGTCCCATAGCAACTCTCGAGGGACGTCCCCTTACTTGAGAAATGGAACTGACGCCCAGTAGCAAGGAGATGATTTTCTCAAGGTCACAAGACAAAGTTGGCACAAAAGCTCCCATCTTCTGATAGGCTCTTTTGCCTGCAATGATGTTTTTTCTCATATCGCAAGCCCACAATGAAAACATAGATTGTACTATCGCCAACCGTGTAACTAGTACTAGCCTCCTCGCCTCCACCCTCATACTTCCTTTATTTAAAAAAAAAAAGTCTCTCTCTTTTCTTTTCTTAAATGCCCCCAAGCCACCTAGAAGGCAGGAATGCAGTTCTCCGTGAACAAATCGATTTTTACAAAGAATGAGCAAAATCCCCTAGAAATCGGAGCATGTCCTCCAGAGAATGTAGAAATTCATACAAGGTATCTTGGAAATGGATAGAAAAGTAAAAACATATTTCATTTCTTAAGGTAGGAAAAAACAAAAGCCCAAATACAACGTTTCTGATCCTGATAATCTTCTTCTCTCATCTCTCATTTCCTCACAACTATTTGGTCTTAAGGCTCTGGGAGCCGGTGGGATGATGCTGTGTGATTTTTATCTCCATGATTAAAGTGTTACACTTTATTGAGTTCTTTACATCAGCAGCAAAATCTGCAATGCAGGTTTTCATAGAACACCTCATTTTGTCTTGCACGATTACTGTTATTAACGTGGTGGCAATAAACAGAAAATACAGCATTGCTTATGATGTATTCTTTATTTTTGTTCCAGTAACAAGATGAAAAATAGGAAAAGAATCCACAGCCACTAGGGAAGATTCTTACCCATTATGTCTCTTCCATGTCTGCCCTTGTTTGTCGCTACTCCACAATAACATTTCTCACAAAAAAGGAGAGTCATCCCTGTTAAGGGATATTTTCTCCTCCATTGTTAATAATGCATTCATCTATCTAATAAGGATTTTCTCAGCATCTGTTTTAGGCCGTGCACTGTGCTAGGTGTTACAGATGTAAAGATCAATATCATGTGATTTCAAGTTTTCAGGAGTGCTTACTCCGATGGAAAAAATAGATCTGCAAAACAATAATAGTGACGCAGTGAGAGGACTATCATGAGAATGGAGGGGTGGGGGAAATTATAAGTGAAGTCGCGCATGATCAACTGTACCTGCGGTGGACTAGATGGGCTAGGAGGGCTTGTGTGGGGCAATAGAAGATGGCTAGGGAGGGCGAGGCATTATTGGCTAAGGCAACAGCATGCACAATGCCTGTGGAAACACAGAAAAACAAGGCATAATCAAAGTTGTCAATCTGTCATAAGATGGTGGTGAGCAGACAGTATAAAATAAGGCAGAAGATGAAGCACACCATCAAGGACTTGCTATTCATATATGCAAAATAGATCCCATTTTGCCATTAATTCACTCTCTTGACTTCCCTGAGACTGATCAAAGATTCAACAATCAAGGCAGAATGATATAACAAGGAGAAAATTTACCTTGGATCTAGGTTGCACCCTGAGTTCTGCCATTTACTAGCTGCGTAGCTTTAAGTAAGATATTCATCTGTAAAATGGGAGTGGTGAGGATGAGATGGTTGTGAACCTACTATGAATTATAAATATAATGCAGGTTATAAATAATATTTCACATGCCAAAGGAGAGGGATTGAGTACCAACACTTCAGACAATTCAAAGAGCCAACCAGGGAAGGTCTTTAATTTAAATACGGATGAAGAAGTCTGCACTGTTCTGGAAGTTTCCTTTAAACTAAGTGATAAAGTATGGGATGTTACCCACACTTCTTTGACCTACTCCTTCTTAGTTCTTTCAGTTGCCCCCTTACTTCTTTCTCTCTGCTTTTCCGGCTAAGTGACGGCCATAAACATCAAGTCTTCTTTTCTGTGGGAATGGAATCCTGTTGCAAAGTACGAGCTTGGAGCAAACACTGCCACGTTTACACTACACGGGGATGCCCAAATGGTGGGTGACGTGCACTTGCGTGTTGTTTTGTTGCCGCTGATGTTGTTTAAACTCTTGTTCAATCTCATATTCCAGGGGAATGGTGAGTAAAATTTTGCTGAAAATAGGAAATACAATTTTCCTGAAGACTTCTCTGAAAAGGATCACTTTAGAAGGTCCTGGATCGAGTAGAAGAAAAATGTGAATATCATAAAATAGACCAGGTTTCTAGCAGAAACAATCGCATCTAGGGTTTTAAAGGCTTGCCTTAAAACAAGCAGCTATCGAAGTGAGGTATCAAGTAAGTCTACATGGAATAATCACACCAGCCAGTATGTTCAAAGGGTTATTAATAACAAAATCCATGATAAGAAGGAGGGATGGGCTCCATTATAATTTAAAATCGGAATACCAGTTTGCAGCAGTCTATGGCTGACAGTGAAAGCCCAGATCCATGAAAAGAGCCCCCATATAGATGAGCTCTCCACTGAATTCCCTCAGGTCATTGACCAAAGATGTGAACAGTCTTCCTCAGACAGAGTGTATTGGAAAGTGGAAGACTACAGGTATAGTTAGATCACAATTTAACAACTTACCATTTGTTTCCCCCTTTCACCCGTTTTAACTTGTCCTACTTTTATTATTTTCTGCTTTCTATTAGATTGAGGTTTTTCATTTTTTTCCTTTGGCTGTTGTTGGGATTCTTTGTATGTGTTATTTTCATTTATGAAAATCACTATAGGTAAATCTATAGAGACTGTAACTAAATTAGTAGTTTCTTAGAATTATGGCATGGAAGGTGGGGAGGGAGATGTAAGGAGCTAATCATAATGGATACAAGGATAAAAATGTTCTAAAATTGATTATGGTTATCAATGCACAACTTTTTAAAATATATTTAGACCATTGAGTTGTATTGTATGTGAATTCTATGTCATTAAAACTGTTTAAGAATAGAGAGAGTGAGACCAGGCTTACTAGCCTAATAGAGACTGTTGGACTCCACCTTGACTGTGACCTTTAATCACTCTTCGGATTAGGAACTGAATTGCCTTCATGTTAGAATAATAAGTCATATATGATCAAAAGGCAACGTTTACCTAAGGACAAAGCACAGAGGGTTAGGAAAGAGGGCTATGAAACAGGAAACACGGGGAGGAAGTGGGAGACAGGATGGTTCACTGAGGGGATTGCACTGAAGGAGTTGAAAAGCAATGTGTATGATTATTGATTGTAAACCTGAAGATCTGCTCTGTAACCCTTCACTTAATTTACAATAAAAGGATCAAGAAAATTAATTAATTAATTACACATGTCAAAAATGTTTTTTCTAAAGGCAATTCAGAAATTGCTGCAGAAGTGCATAGACAGGGAACTTCAGAAAATCAAGATGGACTGAGAAAAGGACTTCAGTGATATTTGAGATATCATTGCTGACATCGGATGTATCTTTGCCGGAAGCAGAGCAGACCAGGAAGTTATTTATCAGTGTTATATTAAGCATACAAAGACATTTGATAATATGTGTCATAACAAATTATGGATGATGTTGTAAAGAAATGGAATGCTAGAACACTTGGAGATAGTCATGTAAACTGAATAAGATGTCACGTGGTTTCATATCAGGGACTGTTATCAGCAGGGTTGTACCCTTTCCCCACAGTCATTTGATCTGTATGCTGAACAAATAATCTGAGAAGCTGGACGATTTGCAAAGAAGGCACCCTCAGGATTGGTCATACTATTAAAAATAGGTGATATACAGATGATACCATTTTATTTGTTGAGGACGAAGAGGAAAAATCTGTCTTGGAAGGTGGACAGCCAAAATGCTCCTTTAGAATGAGCACAGTGAGGCCTTTGTCACATACTTTGGTTCTGTTGTTGGGAGGGACCAGTCCCTGAAGAAGGATGCCCTGCTTGGTGGATCAGTGGCAAAGAGGAAGACCCTCAGCTAGACCGATGGCACAGGGACTGCCACCGTGGACTCAGACCTTCATAGCCAGGCTTGTGAGGAGGGCCCAGGCCCAGGCAGCATTTCAGTCTGTTGTACATGGTCTCCACAAGTTAGAACCAACGCAACACCACCTACCAACATCACACTTTGTCAGTTCAATGATCATGCTTAATTTCAATAAGTAACTTTTCAAATGTCTGATTAAATGGGACAATAGGTTCCTTTCACTGAAATAGCCATATTTAGGTAAAACCAACTTGTTTGTATCTCAACTGGCTAGCATCTTACTCTAGTGAGGACAAGCGCCGGTACTCAGTCATATAAAGAGCAGACATCTTCAGTCTCAGGAAATGACTGCATCAGGCACGGACCAACCCAAGCCCTAGCCAATCAAAACTTGACCGGACCCTATCAATCCCACTGTTTAATCGGCCTCATCCTCCCTTCTTCTCATATGTCCCTGCTTGAATTCACACGTTACCATTTCTTAGTTGGCTCTCGTACACAGCAGCAAGAATGCCCTCACTACGCTACGTGCCTTGTAGTCTTAAAAATGTCAGTCCTTTTGCATTCCGTTCTCCAGAGCAGTCCTTCAGAAATGCAAGTGTAGTCATGTTACGCGTGCACAAAACACCTGTGTACCTGTCTATCTTCTATTTGACAAGAAACGTTGACACAGCCTTCCATCAGTGGGTATGTGGAACCTGGCTGGCTCTGTTTCTCATACCGCCATTCTGATGCTCTTCAGCTCTTCATTCGAATCGTATCAAACACCTTCTCCTGGCCGGTTAGTCAGTTCTGATTCATAGTGAACCCTCTGGGGTGGAGTAGACAGACTTATCCTTCTTCCACGGAGCAGCTGGTGGGTTTGAGCTACTCACCTTGTGGATAGCAATTCAATGCGTACCCACTCTACCAGCCAAACCTTACAATTTCCTTCTTGTCCTGGGCTGTGTCTGGTCTTGGTGATTTTCGTTGCACGGATCCTCTACCTAGATTCTTCTCTCTCCTGGCAGCAGGGGATGAAGAGTTTGGAGGAGTGTGGAGAGGGACCCCATTCCTGATCACGTATGTGGCGAATGCCTACTCATCTTTAAAGAACCCTGCCCAATAGGTCTTTCTTGACTGCCCCAAATGGATAGTTCTTTCTTCTGTACATTTACTCAACTTTCACATACACCTCTCAAAGCATCCGAAAGGCTTTCATACTGTCATTTATTTGGCTTGCAACAGAAACATAGGGAAAGGGTGACAGGGATGTGCAAAAGAAGAGAAATAATCTGGAGAGAAAGAAGGACAAAGGGAAACAAGAAAGATGAGGGAGGAGTCGAGACAAGGGGAAGAAAGAGTAAAGACTAAAAGAAAAAGAAAAAGGATCCTATCTTTCATCTCCTCCGTTCTTCTCTCTCAGTCACCTACACTGAGCAAAGTACATAGGAACTACCTCATTTCCCTCCAGGATAAAATACACATTCATGGCATGAAATGTTGGCATCTTTTAATACTTCACTAAAAAGCAGCGATGTGTGTACTGCCCAATTGGAGGTTGTGTTAATGGAGAAAGCGCCTTGTAGTGGTTCTCCCCGTGGGGCAAATGGAAGAAAGTGTATCAGGTTCTCCTTGGTTAGAGGCCCCAGGAAGGAGAAGAACAAAAACCGTCTAAAACAGGAAGATAAAATTATTGAAAGACAAAGGGATCACAGAACATACTGGTGGGATCAAGGGCCTTGAGCAGTCACCAAATCCATTCTCTAACTAGGAAAATTGATGTCCATAAAGTGATTTACACAACTTACCCAGGATCTGAAAGCTCGGTTATCAGTAGAAGATCCAAGATGAGTGATTAGGTAGAAAGAAATGAATATTCACTGAGCCCCTAGCTCGGTGGTGAGGTTTGTACTTCCCTGTAGGAGCTAACCATTTTCTGTCCGAGCCACCCACAATCATTCAACTCACAGGTATTTACTGAGTTTCTCATCTGTGCCTGGCTCTCCAGATCACCATAATGACTGAGCTTCATTGACCAGTGATTTAAAATGAACCAATATTAAACGTTAAGTATCCTATTCAAATAACCCTCATCTCTCACTAGCTTAAATATTGTAACGTAATCCTCTTTCTTAATTATCAAATTAAAGTTACCCTCAGTTCTCACAAGCTTAAAATATTATATATCTCAATCCTGTTCTTAGTTGGGAACTCCTCAGTGTTAGCTTGCTTTGTTCAGACTGGGTCTTTTTGAAGAGAGGTCACATGTTTCCATTTATGTGTAGGTTCATCCACCCCCGGAAATGGCTGCCCCTAATGGTGAGGCTTTTAAGGAAGTGAAATGTAAATTAGAATCCCAGTTTAATCTCTAATTTTCTGTGTGAGGTCTTGGCAAGTCAGTTTCTGAGCCCCTGAGAAACTCATATCATCATCTCATTTACTTCAATGAATTGGAGAATCAAATGAGCTAATTGTTGTGATAGTGGCTTTATACAAATGCCCAAGGTGATGTTTATTCTCCATAGATTTGCTACTGGACAAGAAGGAACTCACATATATGTAAACTGGGTCCCCAGTCTCCTCTCAACTCTATGCTCCAATGAAGCCTTCACCTCTCTGAGGGCATATGCAAGTATTTATAAAACGTCCATTGTCCTCGAAAAGTTGTGAGTATCAGAAAGTCTTTATGTGCCCCAGCGCCAAGCACAGCACCTGTCTATAGCATCGCCATGTGGTTGAACAGGAAGTACTGTGAATGCACAAACTGCCAGGCACGTTGTTTGCTAGGCAGAATGCCAGTTACCTCGTTTAACTTCATGAAAATACTGTAAAGTTGGGATTATAATCCTCAAATTTCAGATGAAAAACTGAGGTCCAGAGAGGCAAAGTGGTGTGCAGAGAGCATCATTATATTTCCAGGAAGATCTTGAAATGTCCTTTCTGATGATGAATGGAACATCATTTCTGTCTGTAATAGGTTATATCTATTCACATTCAAGGAAATCCAACCAATGTAACTATTATTCAAATGTATGCATCAATTGATAAAGCTAGTGATGAAATTGAAGAATTCTACTAATGTATTCAGGCTGAAATTTTTAAAATCATCTTTAACGGGCTTATTGGCTTATAATTCACATATCATATAATTCAATATTTCAATCACGTTAAAAAGAGCTGGACAAATCATTACCATAATCTATTTTAAAACATTTTCTTCCTTCTTGTACTCATTATTATTTGTTCCTCATTTCCCCCAGCCCCCTGCCACACCCCAAAACCCATGAATCTGGTGACTGTCTACAGATTTACATATCTTGGGTTTCATTTACAGAAAATCATACCCCCCAAAAAGCCCAACAAAAATAACAAAGTATAACAGTGAAAAATCTCAATCAAAAAAGAAAGCATAAAATATTAAAACACAGAAAAATTGTAAATGGTCAAAAGGGAGATAAAAGGATAAGGTGTTGAATTTTAACCTAAGGTTAACTGCATCTGCAATAATCCACTTTCCAATGCTCTCTGCATAATGACAAGCTATTCACACCCCTGGTCTATGGGGAGAGAGATTCCAGGAGCTTTAATCCATATGTATTTCCCCATATGTATTTCCCCATCACTTTTTCACAATGCTGAAACAACCTTACGAAATGATCAGATGATAAGATGGTGCATTTTATCCTAACTTCATCTGCCATAATCAACTTTTTAATGATCGCTGTCTGATAACGAGGTTATTCATATCCCTCAACTATCGTCAGAGGGGATTCAACAAAGGCTAAGTCCATGTGTGCACCCTGCAAATGGATTTGGGGCTTGCACTATCCTCCATAACCTCTGAAACCACATGTTCACAACTGAAGTTCTCATAGCTTTCCCTCCTTCAGACTCGGATTTTATTATTTATAACCCTTGGATCACACAGGCTGATGTCCTTCTTCCATGTGAACTTAGTGGATGCCTCTGGTAGATGGCTGCTTGTTTGAAAACAAGCCATTAAGGCCACCGATGCTATAATTTCTGATGCCCTCCCATCATCCAGTTTCTTCACCATACTTTGCTATACTACCCCTATCTTTAGTTACCTCTTCATGGGGGTTAGCATCAAGTAGGACTATATCATAAGAACTAATTCAGTCTGAAATTGATTAAACATACAGTCAAGGTGCATTGATAATTATTGGTGATTGGAATGCAAAAGTTGAAAACAAAGAGGAGGGAATTGTAGTTGAAAACATGGTCTTGTTGATAGCAAAGAAACTGGAGATGGCACGATAGAATTTTGTAAGACCAAAACTTGTTCATAGCAAATACCTTTAATCAACAACAGAGATGGTGAATATACACATTGACATCTCCTGATGGAACACGTAGAAATAAAATTGACTGCCTCTATGAGAAGAGAGGATGGAGACGCTCAATATTATCAGCTAAAACTGGGCCATGGACTGACAAAGGAACAGACCGCCAGTTGCTCATATGTAAGTTCAGGTTGAAGCTGAACAAAACTGAGACAAGTCCACAAGAACCAAAACATGACCTGGAATCTATCCCACCTGAATTTCAAGTATATACCAAGAACAGATTTGATGTATGAACACTAGTGACAGAAGACCTGATGAGCTGTGGGAGGACATCAAGATCATCATTCTAGAAGGAAGCAAACAGTCCCTAAGAAGACAAGCTTTCCCTCCTTCAGATTTGTATTTTACTATTTATAGCCCTCAGATCACACAGGCTGGTGAGCTTCTTACATGTGAACTCTGGTAGGTGGCTGTTTGTTTGAAGACAAGCCATTAAGACCCCAGATACTATTCGTGTTAGTCTGGGTAGACTAAAGAAAGAGAATTCATAGACACTCATATTTTATGAGAGAGTTTTATATAAAGGGTAAGTGTACATTAAGAAAGCACCCCAACCCAGTGCTATATAAATCCATAAGTCCGACATTAGCCCATATGTGCAACACCAATCTACCAAGTCCTCCTCAATCTCACAAAACACATGCAATGATGCAGAATGCAGGAGGAAAGCTGAATCAGTGAGTGTATAAGCATCTCAGTGCTGGCAGGGGTCTCCACATGGCTGTTCCAGCTCCCAGGGCTGTGTTAGGGTGGGCCCATGTGACTTCTCCTCAAGGAGTTCTCTCAGGAAGTGAGCCTTGCCAACTGAGGCAGAGAACTAGCTAAGGCAGCTGCACACTGGTCCAACCATCAGAGAACAAGAAAGAAGATAGATGGGGTTTTCCAAGCCATTTATCTCTCTACCCTTCAATTAATCCCACATGTGTTCATCGACCAGGTCGGCATAATAAACCTTACTTAACTATCACACTATTCTATCCAATAGCCTGGCATCATCTAGGTTGCTCACCACACTTTGCTATAGCACCCATATCTTTAGTGACCTCTTCATGGGGGTTATTATCAAGAGACTGTAATTATTTATGAGAATAGAAAGCCCAGTCTTTCTCTCATGGAGCAGTTGGTAGTTTTGAACTGCTGGCTTTGAGGATTGCAGCCCAACATAAAACCATTATGCAACCATGACCCCATATTAAGTGCTAGCACTGGACTAAGGACCGGATTAGGTGCCTTCAGTGAGTAGTGCGTTCAGGCAATCACTCCTTCAAGGGCATCCATTCTTCTGTCTTCCTTAGTCATTTCCAGCTTTCACACACTTATGAGGTGATTGAAAATGTCTTGGTTTGAGCCAGGAATGCCTTAGTCCTCAAAGTGACATCTTACTCTCTAACATTTTAAAAAGGTATTGTGCAGCAATTTTGACTAGTGCAGTATGTCATTTGATTTCTTGTCTGTTGCTTCCATGAGTATTGTGTTAGTCTGAGTAGACTAGAGAAACAACTTCATAGACACTCATATGTATATAAAAAAAAGAGGTTTATATACAAGAGCAATTGAATACAGAGAAAATGTCCCAGTCCTGTCCAGGTCAAGTCCCTAAGTCCAATATTATCCCATATGTCCAATACCAATCTATAAAGTCCTCTTCAGACTCACAAAGCACATGCAATGATGCTGAATGCAGGAAGATCACAGGCCAGTGTGTTGGAAGTCTTGTGGAGCCAGTGGTGTTGTAAGCATCTCAGTGCTAGCAGGGGCATCTATGTGGCTTCTCAGGCTCCAGAGGTCTGGTTGCATCAGGGTAGGTCCATGTGGCTTCTCCAGATCCCAGGGTGTATGTCATGTGTCTTGTCAGTAGAGCATCTCTCAGGGAATGAGCAGAGAGAGACAGGTGTCTCTTGCCTCCAAGGAGGAAGTACAGGAGTTCCCAGAATTCTCAGGAGAAGGCCTTGCCCATACAGAGGCCTCATGGGTTATCTCTTGATTGACAAGCCAGACTCTACTCCTTCACTCATAATCCTCTCAAATTGACACCAGATTATATAACTGCCACAAGCATTGATTGTGGATCCAAGCAAAATAAAATCTTTGAGAACTTCAATTTTTTTCCCCATTTATCTGGATGTTATTTACTGATCAGGTTAGCATAATATTTTAATTATGCAATAACTCCTTAATTTCTCAGGTTCTTATGAAAATTGAATTAAATAATCTGAATAAAATTCCCAAGACAGTGCTTGACATTTCATAGTGCTTTCATAAATCTTAGTCTGTATCTCTTTCAATTTAGTAGATAATGTATTGAGTGAGCATCTTAGACCACATTTGACTTACCTTGTTTTATTCTCTCCCACTTATAACACTGGAAGATGAGATCCATATTTATAACCATTCCCAAGTAAGGGGACCCAACAGAATGCTCAAATTATAGAAAATATCATTTATATCACACAAGTAAAATATTACTATAAGTCATTCAACAATGGTTGTAATAGTAAATTGAAAAGGAGTTGCCAGAGATTCAGGCCAGATTCAGAAGAGGACATGGAACAAGGGATATCATTGCTGATGTCAGATCGGTCTTGGCTGAAAGTAGAGAATACCAGAAAGATGTTTACTTGTGATGTTTGTTTGTTTGTTTGTTTAACTGTGTCAAGGACTTGAGGAGCTCACTAACGAAGGCCAAGGATTGTAGCCTTCAGTATGGATTACAGCTCAATGTAAAGAAAACCAAAATCCTCACAACTGAACTAATAAGTAATGATAAATGGAGAGAAGTTTGAAGTCGTCAAAGATTTTGTCTTGCTTGGATCCATAATCAGTGCTCATGGAAGTGGCAATCAAGAGATCAAGGGACACTTGCATTGGGTAAATCTGCTGCACAAGACCTCTGTAAAGTGTTGAAAAGCAAGGATATTACTTTAAGGACTGAGGCACGCCTCACCCAAACCATGGTATTGTTAATTGCATCATATGCATGTTCAAGTTGGACATATGAAAAAGGAGGGCCCAGTGTACCGAAAGGACTGTGTGGCTGCCCCCACGACGAGATGCGGCATCCAGCGCTGACACACGGCCCTGCACGGG
>NW_022104341.1:79515229-79526485 GCF_000313985.2 Echinops telfairi
AAAAAAAAAAAGAAAAAGGAAGACCGAAGTATAATAGAAGCTTTTGAATTATGGTGCTGGTGAAGAATATGCAAAGTACCAAGAATTGTCAAAAGAATCAATAGATCTATCTTGGAAGAAGTGTAGTCAGAATACTTCTTGGAGACAAGGATGGCAAGACTTCGTCTCAAGTACTTTCGGCATATTGTCAGGAGGGACCATGCCCTGCAGAAGGACTTTGTGGTTTGTAAAGTAGAGGGACAACGAAAAAGGGGAAGGCTTTCAACAGTGGCTGCAACATTGAGCTCAAACAGAGGAACAATTGTGAGGATCATACGGGACAGAGCAGTGTTGTTGTGTTGTGCACAGAATTGCAAGGAGTCCGAACTGACTCCATGGCACCTGACAACAACATGTGAAGCTGACATTTGAAGCCAAGTCTACTAGACTCTGAAACCACACTACCCCTATGACTGTCCTTTACCATCATGATTAGTGTCACAATCACCACTGGGGCTACCAGTTACTAATAGGGGGAGTGGAAACAGTGATCAGTGTTTCCTTTGCCCTAGAATGACTGCTATGAATCCAGATGTGTGTGGAGCTTCTGGCCCCTTGCTCCTCGCAGCCCTTTCCAATCTCTCCAGCTCCCCCATACAAGCGGTGAAGGAGAGGAATGGTCACCGAGATGGAGAAGTGTCTGGAAACAGGGCGAGGGGCCCTTCCCAGGCCAAAGCCTGTCTCTTCCTGGTACCTTTGAAGGTGAAGATCCACAGCTCTGAGGGGCCTTCAAAACGTTTGTGGGGAAATGAAATTAAAGGATTAAAAGAGAAATGTTCATGAAACCTCCGAGTACTTGTATTTACAAGCAGATTATACTTTTCACTCCTAAATAGACTCAGAACGTAAGAGACCACTTGTGAGTAGAAAAATTGGCTTTTACTCCTCTTCTTGCTGCTCCTGATTTGTCTCCTCACGATTAAGCATTACTCTCAACGTTTCTTTTGTGCTGAAGTGTATCCTACTTGAGTCCAGAGAGACCCCAGATGCAAGGTCTGACCCTTTTTGAGACGGGGAGCTTAGTCTGAGGTCAGAAAACCACAAGTTTGAAACTCAGTCCGACCATGAGGAAGCTCCTTGCCTCAGTTTCCTCCAGCACTTTGAGCTAGTTCATTTTTTAAAAATTTAAATCACTTTATTGGGGGCTCTTACAGATTTTATAACAATCCATAAATAAATTATATCAAGTAAACTTGTACCTGTGTGGCCATTGTCATTGTCACCTTCATTAATTGAGCCCTTATTATCAGCTCCTCTTTTTTCCCTCCGTCCCCCAACCTCCCACCCTCGTGAACCTTTAATAAATTATATATATTTTTTCATATCTTGCACCATCTGCTGTATTCCTTCACTCACGTTTCTGTTATTCTTTGAGCAAGGAGGTTATACATCCATCATTGCTATCGGTTCCCCCTCTCTCCCCAACCATCCCCTACTCCTACCCTCATGGTATCCTATTCCATTACTGTTTCTGGGGGCGTTTATCTGTCCTGGCTACCATGTGTTGAAAGCTTTTATCTGTACCAATGTCAATGTACACACTTGGGTCTAGCAGGATTTGTGAAGTAGAACTGGGGCCATGTTAGTGGAAGGAGGAAGCATTAAAAAACTAGAGCACCGGTTCTCAAACTTCTTAATGCCACAACCCTTTAATACAGTTCCTCATGTTGTGGTGACCCCTCAACCATGAAATTATTTTCATTGCTACTTCATAACTGTAATTTTGCTACTGTTATGAATCGGGTGACCCCACCAAAGGGGTTGTGACCCACAGGTTGAGAACCGCTGAACTAGAGGAATGTTGTGTTTCATCGGTGCTAAATTGTACCCTGGCTGAATCATCCCTTCCATGTGACCCTTCTATGAGGGGATGTATGTTTGTCTACAGACGGGCATGCATTGAGTCTCCACTGTGACCACTCTCCTTCACATAGATATAATTGTTTGTTTTGGATCTTCTGATACCTGATCCTGTTGACACCTCATGATCACACAGGCTGGTGTGTTTCTTCCATGTGAGCTTTGTTGCTTCCCTGCTAGATGGCCGCTTATAAAACTGCAAGCCTTTCACACCCCAGTTAGATTTCCTCCTCAGAATCAGAATCTATATCTTACAAGATTCCTGGGTTATTTTTATACATCCCTAGGTGATTCTTATGTATACAAAAGATCTGGTTAAAATGTAGATTCTCATTAAAAATATCTGGGGTGGAAATACAAATCCTGATATAGTCCATCAGTCCAAACCTCTTTTTGTTCAGGGATCTTTATTCCAGGACCCGCTTGCCTAACCGAACTTACAGAACTTACACCTTGCAGTCCTAAGTGGTTTTGTCCGAGAAGACACCTTCTATAAGACCCCATTACTCTTCCTGCAGTCAAAGACGGAGTAGTCTAGTGCCCCACCCCACACTCCCTTCAACCTTTAGACTTTCAGTGTGCCCACCTTGTGAATATCCCCCAACCGGTTCAGAGGAGGTGCCAAGGGCTACTCTCATCCCCACTCCTTACCCCTCAGGGACTTTGTGGCTTTGCTCCCATTGCTGGTCTGTTGTACTCCACTCTTGGTTTGCACCCATGTGGGTGGGTCAGATTTGCCACACTCCCTGAACACTATCTTCAGTGCTGTCCTCTGTACTGCTGCTGTCTGGGGAGGGGACGTCCTGTCTCAAGCTGGGGCTGGCCCTGTAGTCCTCCTTATAAAGAGCTGCTCCGAGCAGGAACGTCATCCTCAAGGCTTGACACACAGGACTGAGGTCTACTCTCTCTCTCCCTTTCCGGTGGAGACAGAGACAATACCCTCCTCTTGGGTGGATGAGTGCCCTTCTCCCCCACTGCCATGTTTTTTCTTCCCCCACCCTTCTGTGGGCCCTAAAGGCCTTACTTATTTGTTTGTTTGGGGGTGGGGGGTAGATGTCTTTCCATGCAGTTACTATCTGCAAATTTTTTATTTAATTTAATTAATTAATTTTTTATGACCTGTGCATCACTGTGTTTAGTCTGGCTCTTGCCAGAGTATCTGGTCCTCAGCCCAGGAACTATGCGATATGCACATTTCCCCCTATGCCTGTTCTGTTGTTTGAACTTACTTGAGTGGACTTATGTTGTACGTGTCCTTTGTTGCTCGGCTAACTTTGCTCAGCATAATATCTTCCAACTCTTTCCACGAGACAAGGTGCTTCATTATTTCATCAGGTTTTTATGCATGCATAGGACTCCATTGTGTGTATGAACCAGAGATGTTTAATCCACTCATCAATTGATGGAAATTTAGGCTGTTTCCAGTTCTTTGCGATTCTTTGTGAACTGCGTGGCAATGAACCTTGGAGCACAGATGTCTGGTCACGGCCTGTTTCTCATTTCTTCTGGGTATACTGTATGTCCAGTAGTGAAATTGTTAGGCCATAAGATAACTTGGTTTCCATCTGTTTTAATGTGGCAATATGTGATTCTCGCCTTCCTGACACAATTACTGAAGACAAAATGGGTGTATAAGCAAATGTGGTGAAGAAAGCTGTTGGTGCCCAGCTAGTAAAAGATAACATCTGGGGTCTTAAAGGCTTAAAGTTAAGCAAGTGACCATCTAGCAGGGAATCAACAAAGTCCACATAGAAGAAGCACACCAGCCTGTGTGATCATGAGGTGACAATGGGGAAAAGCTATCAGAAGTTCAAAATCAAGCAATCCAATTGACACGAAGGAGCACAGACAAAGTGAAGACCGGAAACTCACTTGCAAGGTAATTGGAAAGTCCCTCACAGAAGGACCACAGGGAAGGGATGACATATCTAGGGTGTAGTAGGGTACTGATGAAACGCATAGCTTTCTTCTAGTTGTTTAATACCATATATACTCGAGTATAAGCCGAGTTTTTCAGCACATTTAAAAAATAATTTTACTGGGGGCTTATACAATTCTTATCACAATCCATACATCCATTGTGTCAAGCACATTTGTCCATTAGTTCCCATCATCATCCTCAAAACATTTGCTTTCTACTTGAGTCCTTGATATCAGCTCCTCACTTTTCCCTTTCCTCCTCACCCCACCCTCATGAACCCTTGATAATTTATAGATTATTATTATTTTGTTATGTCTTAACTATTATCATTATTATTTTGTCATGTCTTACACTGTCCGATGTCTCCCTTCACCCACTTTTCTGTTTTCCGCTCCCCAGGGAGGAGGTTATATGTAGATTGTTATAATCAGCTCCCTCTTTCTGTCCCACCTTCCCTCTACCCTACCGGTATCACCACTTTCACCACTGGTACTGAGGGGTTCATCTGTCCTGGATTCCCTGTGTTTCCAGTTCCTATCTGTACCAGTGTACATCCTCTGATCTAGCCAGATTTGTAAGGTAGAAATGGGATCATGAGAGTAGAGTGGGGGGAAGCATTAAGGAACCAGAAGAAAGCTGTCTGTTTCATCATTTCTACTGCACCCTGACTGGCTCATCTCCTCCCTACAACCCTTCTGTAAGGGGATGTACAGTTGCCTACAGATGGGCTTTGGGTCCCCACTCTGCACTCCCCCTCATTCACAATGATATGATTTTTTGTTCTTTGATGCCTGATACCTGATCCCTTTGACACCTCGTGATCACACAAGCCGGTGTGCTTCTTCCATGTGGGTTTTGTTGCTTCTCAGTTAGATGGCCGCTTGTTTAGCTTCAAGCCTTTAAGACCCCAAATGCTATATCTTTTGATCGCTGGGCACCATCAGCTTTCTTCACCACATTTTCTTAGGCACTCACTTTTTTTTCAGTGATCATGTTGGGAAGGTGAGCATCATGGAATGACAGTTTAATAGAACAAAATGTACTTGCATTGAGTGAGTACTTGAGCAGAGACCAAATGCCCATCTGCTACCTTAATACTAAACCTATAAATATATATAAATATATTTACATATGGACATGCCTGTATGTAGACCTCTATAATGCCCCTTGCCTCCTAGTTCTTTCCTCTATTTCATTTTACTTTCCTCTTGTCCCAATATCATGCTCAGCCTTCTTTGGGTTTCAGTAATTCCTCTCCGTTACATTGCCCTTGATTAAGCCCTACCAGGCCTCCTACACTCTCTTTGCCATCAGTTTTGGATCACTTGTTGTTCCCTTGTCCCTGGGTTGTTAACACCCACTTCCTTTCGCCCGCCTCCCCCTCTCTCAAGTCTCCCCACCCCCAACCATAGGTACCTTTGTTTTCTCCTCTAGATTGTTTATCCAACCTATCTTATCTAGACCTGAAGATATAATAATATGCACAAAAACAAGACAGAGCTAAACAAAGCAACAAAAGAAAAGAAAAAACAAAACAAAATGACAAAAAAAGAGAAAGATATAATAATATGCACAAAAACAAGACAGAGCTAAACAAAGCAACAAAAGAAAAGAAAAAACAAAACAAAATGACAAAAAAAGAGAAATGCCTGTAAATAGATCGGGGTCTGTTTGTTCACCTTAGGAGTGTTTTCCTAGCTACAAATTCTATTTTTGGTACTCCCTCAGTTCTTCCTTGCCTCTGCTCCCTTTGCTGTTCTGTTGCACGCCCTTAGTGTTTTGCTTTGGTGTGGTAGGATCAGATCAGGCGCAATTCCCACACTGTTCAGAACATATTTTTATGCAGTTTTTGTGGTTAAATTAGATGCCTTGTCGGATATTCAGGTCAGCTTATACTTGAGTATATACTGTATTTCCTTCCCTTACTATTATGATCTCAGTTCTACCCATTAATCTTGTTAGACCTGCATATGTTCATTTATATAATTAAGATTGTTCGATGCATGAAATCCAAGATAGATAAACCCTTCAGAAATAATAATGGGGGTAATGATTCCCTGAGGGTATGGGAGGAGGGGGTGGGATGGGGGAAGGGGGGAGCAGATAGCAATGATGACTGTAAAACCCCATTCGAGGGGAATAAATAACATAATTGTAGGTGTACAGATACATTGGATGGTATTAGATATGGAAAAATAATTATATTATAATATAATGTAAAATAAAATACTATAATATAAAACAAGGGTTCCTGAGGGGGTAGGGTGAGGGATGGAGGGGATAAAGAGGAGCTTATATAAATGAGTTCAAGAATAAAGAAAATGTTTTGAAAATGATGGTGGCAACAATTGTACAATTATACTTGATCTAATTGAATTATAGATTGTTATAATATCTATGAGTTCCCAATAAAATGATTAGAAAATAATAATAAATAAAATAAAATCCTTCAGAAGGTTCATCAAACTGTCTAGAGATTCTCCAAGGTGCTATAAGTCTGACAGCTTTGGCATTTTTGACTAGTCTGGATAGTTCCAAAAACATGTATTATAATTAATGTTTTTTTTTTCAGAACCTTCCTTTTCTTATAATTTAACCCAAGTTCTTAACTGTGTGCTAAATAAATAAATAAGCCTGCAATGCAAAAAAAAAGAAAGAAAGGAATACAAATCTTCAGCAGCGAGTCCAATTGGAATAAACAGCTTCATAACACTTGTTTTACTATATGAAGATAGCAGTGCCTGCTTCATAAGATTGTTATAAGGCCAAACATGTGACAAGAGTATCACGACATGACACATAGGAGTTGTTCAATGAATGGCAATGCCTTTTGATGGTGACATGGGAAAGAGTATGAATTGTACATCCAACCTGCTTGGGTTCTGCCAGTTATACCAATGCGATCAAGGGATTTCCCTGAAAGTTAACTTATCTATTTCTGAGTTTCCTTATTAGTACATGATGTTTCTGTTTGAAAGGGGTGTGAAATGGGCCCCTGCACACAGTAAAGGCTACCTTCCTATCATGATTCTCTCTCTGTAAGAAGTCTTGATGGTGCAACAGTTAAGCACTTGACAGAAAGGGTAACTATACAAACTCACCAATGACTCTGTGGGAGAAGATCTAATGATATCCAGTAAAGAAAACCCCATAGGGGAAGTTCTACTCCAGCATATGTAGTCCCTCTGAGACACTAATAACAACAACGTCTTCCATCGATAGCTCCTCTAGGTCCTGAGAGGAGGTCGAGAATCGCCAGGTTCTCACCATCCTTTCTCTGTGTTCAGAATATCTGGTCTGTCTGCCAGCCAGCTAATCAATACATCACTCAACAAATGGCTGAGTACTCACTTTGTGCTCGGCCTTGTTTTACACTGTACGGATGCTCAGGTGAACCAGAAGTTCACAAACTACTTCCTCCTCAAAATATTGTTTCCTCTTAGTTTCCATGAACCCACACTCTCCTTGTTTTTCTCCTACTTCTTTGTTCATGGACCTTTTTTTTCTTTCTCCACATACCATCACTCAACTAAAGGCACTGTCTCAGGACTTCTACTTGAGCTTATGACTTATCTCCCTTGTTCCAACCAAGCTCAATGCCATCAAGTCAATTCTGATTCGTAGTGACCCTCTATGACAGAGTAGAATTGCCCTTGTGGGTTTCTTAAAGACTATAAACCTTTTCAAGAGTAGAAATCCCCCCACCCCCCACCCCATGGAGCAGCTGGTAGTTTCAAACTGCTGGCTTTCGGATTAGCAACCCAACACATAACCTGCTGTGCCTGTGGGCTCTCAGTTCTCTCCCAGTGGCATTAAGTAACAGCTCTAGGCTATCAATGCATCATTGATACTCTAGTGGAGTCCTCCCCCCTAGGTTCTGTTCTGCCTGCGTGCAGTTCCAGTGCCATCTAATACTCATCTCTAAATGCAATAGTACTTACCCAATATTACTTACCCAATAAACCTTTGATTCATCTTTGATTCCTCTCGCATACATATATAATCTGTGTGCCGGCCCAGTGGAGGGATGGTCAAAATATTTAGCAAATAAGCCCTTCTCTTTTCATCTCTACCATCACAACTCAAATGTAGTCTGGCATGGCTTGGTGGAAATGTGGTTGTTGCCTCTATTCTATGCCCCACTAAAATCTGTTATCTATATGATAGGCAAAGTAATCCTTTTAGTGTCATCCTGTTTAAAAATAATGGCTTTCCACTGTACATAGAAGAAACCCCAAGTCTACAGCCATGGCGTGCAATGCCGTGCTGCTACTGGGTCTATGAACCTCTTCAACCTCATGTCCGGTGCTTTCCACAATCCAGACACTTTAGCCTCCTTTATTATCTTTGAAAATGCCATACTCATCCCTGCTTGGTGCTTTTGTTTATCTGGAAATCTCTTTCCAGCCTCTTTGAATGGTGAGTCATCATCATTCAAGGGTAGGTCAAGTGTCAGAGGTCTCTCCTGAACCACTCCGTTGCCATCATGTCACGACTTGGATGGCACCCCTCGCATGTATGGCGATCTGTGATTGACTTACTTTTTAGCTGCCTATCATCTGGAGTAGCCTTCAGAGTGTCAGCTTCTTGAAGGCAGTGACCTTACCTCTCTTTCCCACCCCAGGTCTGAAGGTGCACCTACTGCCAACAGTCTAGGTTCACAATAAGTCTTTTTCAAATGAATGGATGGATGAACTGAATGAGAAATGCTTTAACAGAAGGATAACCTAACACTGTGTGGCCAGTCAGGGAAGGGAGCTGCTAATGCTCGAATAGTCTACGGAGGAGTCTCTGAGAAGGGGCTAGTTGGAGTGGATAGCAAACGATGAGATGTTCCCAGGCAGAGGAAGGAAGGAGGAACAGGCATGCCCAACCTCAGTCAGGACACACCTGCGGGAAGCAGACTGAAAACTGTGCCCCTGGCGATGCTAATGGCAGTCTTATGTGTCACAGATGAAGTGTGACCAGGAGAACAGGCATCTGCTTGGGAAGTTACAGGTGTTCTCTAAGGTTGGAGGGTGGGAGATGAACCATCTGCAGCCCGTTCTTCCGTTACGCCGCCAGCATCCTCAGGTTCTTCTGTTATTGTTCCTCCTTTTGTCCCTGCTTTATGATATCCTTTCCTGTGGAAGGACTTTCTGCCCAGCCTCAGTCAGGACACACCTGTGGGAAGCAGACTGAAAACTGTGCCCCTGGCGACGCTAATGGCAGTCTTATGTGTATCCAGAACAAAACTGTTCCACACAACTTGCAAGGGCTGCTTTTCCCTAAGCAAATGGCCAGGAATTTCTTTTAAGGTACCTCCGGGCAGCCTTGAACTGCCGACCTTTCCACAGATATCTGAAGCGTGCATGAAAAAGGACCATTATATTGCTCTGTTTGTTTTGCTTGTTTGCTGTAAAAAAAAAAAATTCATTACTTTTTTTGAAAACTCACTTATACCTCAAGACACATGCCCTGACTTCCAGTAATAGCACTCTCAAGTTTGAAAAACAAAGAAGGAAATATTTTAGTTGACAACAAAGAGAATAGATTTGAAACGTTCATTCCTAAGGCCTGCGGGATAAACTCAGTAAGGGCAAATCTCAACTTTATGAGGAGTTGTCTGGAAACTCTTTGCTCTCTCTCTCTATCCATCTATACCCAGGATCGATGCCTTTTTCATAAAAGGAGCGCTGGGAACATGGGTTAAACATGAGGCTGCTGACCTCCAGGTCAGTGGTTCAAATCTACCAGCTGCTCTGTGAGGGAAAGATGGAGACTTCTCTTGTAAAGACTCACAGTCACAGAGTTCTACTCTGCCCTCTGGGATAGCTAGGAGTTGAAATGGACTCCATAGTACTGCTTGAGTGTAAGCCTAAGAAACGGGCTCCAGAAAAGTGAGGATTGTGAGAATGGTGCAGGAGGAGACAGTGCTTCATCCTGTTGTGAGTAGGGTCCCAGTGAGGCAACCACAAGGTGAATAAAACCTCACCATATTGTAAATTCAGAGGTGAAGGAGGCTGCTTGGGAACTGCCTTCATGTGGACAGAATAGCTGGCTGCCTGAGTGGAAGCTCACTGAGGACGCAGCAGAGGCACAGCCTGGGTTTGACTCCAGCGCTGTTGTTCAGCCCTGAGCAAGTTACTTCATCTCTGCACGTTAGCTCCTTCCTCTGAAAATAAAACGAATCCTTCTGAAGTTACCATCATCCATTCCTACGTTCCAGTGTCTTCCTCACTATCGGATCTGAAAGAAGCACCTCTGTTCTTCCTCCATTACTGGATTCGATATTGGAGCATTTTAAGTTAAACGCCCAAATGTGAGGGGTCCAGCACCACATTAAACTCAGGTTTGGGTCTGTGCCAAGTGAGGTGAAGCAGGGAACGAGTTCAGAATGTAGAACGAAAGCTCTTTCCATCCTGGTGTCCAGGAGGAAGCAAACTCCATACTAAATTAGACTGCAAATACACCCAAGGTAGTTTTAATTTTATTGGCACTGCTTTTAATTGACTCTTTAGGCCCCTGATTGTGGAATGAGCTGTTGGCAGCTGGCAAGGGGACAGCCCTTCATCACTCAGTTTTAATTAAGGTTCTTGAGTTTGGAAGAAAAGAACAGAAGTGTTTTTCCCTCTTCTATTTTTATCCCCAAGTTGTAATTAAGGACACTGCATTAGTGACACACCTCCTGCTCTTGACACAGCCATGGAAAATTATTGTACTCGACTGCTAGAAAATCAGAAACTCGTTCATCCGTTCATTTCATGTAGCTTTCTTTCTAGCCATCCATTTTCTCATTCACTTATTCACCAGTTTTCAAAGATAAAAAGGCTCAGATCTCTTTTTCTGGTATACAGAACAAGAACAGCAAAAGCCAACAATACATCATGCTTGTCCTCAAGGAGCTTGCATTTTAGCATATGATGAATATTAATAAGGAGTCACGTGTCACATGTAAGGGTCATGAGACAGATGTTGTTGTTAGGGGTTACCAAGTCACTCACAACTCATAGCAACCTTGTGTACAATAGAATCAAACACTGCCCCCTTCCGCGCCAACCTCATGGTTGAATCATTGCTATGTCTGAGCTCATTGTTGCAGCTACGGTGGAAATCCATCTCAGTGAGGATCTTCTTCTTTGCTGACCCTTTATTTATTTTTTTTCAATCATTTTATTGAGTGCTCGTACAATTCTTACCACAATCCATATATCCATCCATTGTCTCAAGCACATTTGTACATTTGTTGCCATCATCGTTTTCAAAACATTTTCTTTCTACTTGAGCCCTTGGTATCAGGTCCTCGTTTTTTCCCTTCCCCTCCCTCCCTCATGAACCCTTGAAAATGTATACATTATTATTATTATCTTCATGTCTTACACTGTCCAATGTCTCCCTTTATCCCATTTTCTGTTGTCCATCACCTTGGGAAGGGGTTATAGGTAGATCATTGTGAT
>NW_022104341.1:79527759-79545472 GCF_000313985.2 Echinops telfairi
AGTTTCTGTGGGTTTGTTTCTCTAATGTGCCCAGACTAACACACGAAGTGATTAAAAATCCTAAGGCCTGGGTCAGGCTTACCTTAGTCCAAGGAGTGACATCTTTTCACTTTAACAGAGACGAATTCATTTAATATGTATTTTCTACAAATCAAAAAGAAATTCATATCTGTGCCCATTCCAAAGAAAGGTGACCCAAGAGAATGTAGAAATCATTGAACATATTATTAATATCACACACGAGTAAAATTTAGTTTGCTGAAGATAAGTCAAGAATAGTTCCAACGGCATATCAACAGGGATCTGCCAGAAATTCAAGCCAGCTTCAGCAGAGCACATGGAATGAGAGATTTCCTTGCTAACGCGATATGGATCTTGGCTGAAAGCAGAGAAAACCAGATAGATGTTCACTTGTGTTTTATTAACTATGCAAACACATCTGACTGTGTGGATAATAACAAACTGTGGATAACATTGATAAGAGTGGAAATTCCAGGACTCTGCATCATGCTTGTGTGCACCCTGTACCTAGACCAACAAGCAGTTAGTCAAACAAAAACAAAAATTGGGGGGGGGGCACTCAATGCTTTCAAATCAAGAAAGGTTTGCATTAGGGTTGTATCCTTTCACCATATTTATTCAATCTGCTTGCGAGCATATACCTAAACTGCTGGATGAAGAACAATGGCGCTGAGACAGGAGGAAGATGCATGCACAGCCTGGGAGAGGCAGACGAGACAATCTTGCTTGTTGAAAGTAAAGAGACCTTGAAGAACTTACTGATGAAGATTGAAGACTAGCTCGCCTTTAATATGGATTACAACTAACTCCGTGTCAAGCAAGTCTAAAATCTTTACGACTAGACCAATATAAAACATCACGAAAATGGAGAAAATATTGACGACATTTTCAAGGTTTTCCTTTTTGCTGTAGTCACGACGTCGCAGGATGCAGCCCGTTGGTCGGAGTGGCTGCACGAGACCTCTAACGTGTAGAAGAGCAAGGATGTCGCTTTGAGGACTGAGGTGCACCTGTCCCAAGCCGTGATATGTTGCATGACCTTATATGTATGTGAAAGCGCGATAATGAACATGGAAGACTGAAGAGGAATTCGTGCATTTGAATGATGGTATTGACAAAGAATATTGCACGCACCATGGACTGTCAGGAAAACAAACAACTCTGTTTGGGCAGAAGTACGGCAAGAACAGTCCTTAGAAGCAAGGATGGTGCCGTTTCTGCTCGTGCACTTTGAGCATGTTATCAGGAAAGGCCAGTTCTCCAGAAAAGGACGCCATGCTTGATTAAGTGGAAAATAAGTGGACAACAATCACGGCGATGAATCGGCAATGGTCGAAACAATGGACTCCAACAGAATTCCCCATGAAGGCGAGGAAGGGGCAAATCAGCAGTCATAGGATGAAAGATAATAGTAAGAGAACTTCTGATTAAAACTAATCTTAGATTTCACTCATCACTCATCAAATGGATACATATTGAACAATTCTGATGACATCATGTTGTCAACCTGATGGAGAAAGAAGCTCTGCTGGTCTTTGCTGGTGTCTCAGCTGGTCACTATAAGGAGGTTATTTTGTCAATATTTGTCACAAACTTGAAAAGCACTTGACTCACTCACTGCCATCAAGTCCGTTCTAACTGATACGGTAACAACACTGTAAAACAAAGTAGAACTGCCCCTCTGGGGTTCCAAGACTGTAACCTTTATGGGAGTAGAACGCCTTCTCTTTCTCCTGCAGAATGGCTGGTGCTTTGAACTGGTGACCTGAAGGTTAGCAGTCCAATGTTTAACCACTGTACCACCAGGATTCCTTTACAAAGTGTACTTACAGCCTGAAACTAATTCTAGGAATTTATTCTAACTCTAGGAGCTTATTCTACTTATATTTGAACAAGGGGGCTCAAAAAAGCTCATGGTAAATTTTTATTATCTTTCAATTCCACTTTACTATAAACTTGTTTGAAACCCTGTCAAATATATGTGCCACCACTTCTATGTCAGTTTATTGTACTGTGGTGGCTCATGTGTTGCTGTGGGTCTGGAAGCTATGTCACTGGTATTTCAAATACCAGCAAAGTCACGCAAAAGAGAATAGGATTCAGCCGAGCTTCCAGACTAAGAACAAAAGATGAAGAAGAAGAATAAGCTGTCCACTTCTGTGGAATTACCCATGGAAGACGTTATGGACAAAATCCAAACATTGTCAGATACTGAAAGCCTCATGGAAAACATTGGCATATATAGTGCCAGTAGATGAGCCTCAGGACAGAAGACGTTCAAAATAAGCCTGAGGAAGAGCTGCCTTCTCAAAGTAGAGTCCACTGTCCACAATCAATGCCCATGGAAGCATCAGTCAGGAGATCAAACAATGCATCTCATTGGGTAAATTTGCTGCACAAGACCTCTTTAAAGTGTTGCAAAGCAAGGAGGTTACATTGAGGTCTAAGGTGTACCTGACTCTTTCCAATCACTTCATACGCATGTGAAAGTTGGACATTAAATAAGGAAGACCAAAGAAAAGTCGATGTATTTGAGTTGTGTTGATGAAGAATATTGAAAGTACCATGGACTGCCAAAAGAACAAGCAAATCTGCCTGAGAGGAAGGCCAACCAGAATGCACTTTAGAAGCCAGAACGGGGAGACTTCATCTCAAGGACTTTGGGCATCCTCTCAGGAGACATCTGCCCCTGGAAAGGGTCATATGCTTGGGAAGATAGAGGAGCAGAGAAAAAGAGGAGGACTGTCAACAAGATGGATTGGCACCGTGACTGCAGTGAGGAATTCAAGCCAAAGACCAGTTGTGAGGCTGGCACGGGCCTGGGTAGTGTTTTGGTGTCTTGCACTTAGGGGCTCTATGAGTCAGAACTGACTCGATGGGACCCAACAACAACAACAACAATAACAAATCTATGTGAAATTGCGTATACACAAAATTAACCACGAAGGCATTATTTGGAAGAGAAGATTGGAAACAACCAAATAGTGGTTGTTATGTGGTTTGTATGGCTATTAAAAGGATGTAGTAACTTTATGCTTACTGAGAATGAATCATCTCCAAGTTACATCATGGGGGAAAAGCAGGGTAAGTAGTATATAAAGTTTTCAACCATTTGAGCGTGTGTGGCTAAGGAAAAGAATATTTACTTTCATATGCATGAACTTTCTCTGGAAGGAAACATGAGAACATGATAATATCAGTGCCCTCTGAGAAACAAAACTAGGTGAATGGTGGGTATAGGTAGGAGGGAGAAATCACACTAGTAATTCTTTCATAACATTGACTTTTGGACCATGTGAATCAATCTATCCAATTTAACCACTAGTTATTAAAAATGAAATTGCACTAGTTTCCAGGTTTCACGGCGAGGTAATAGAGATCACACAGAATAGCTATCTATCAGAGGAGCCGGGCTCTAATTCTTGCTCTTTGACTACTTGCTGAAGTTAAAGCCACCTTTTAAGCAACCTTTTAAGCAACCTTTTCACTCAGGGCTGATCCTAAAGTGGTTAGAGAAGCCTGCCTCCAAGGCCCTCTAACTTGGACAGCTGGAAAAATCAATTGCAGTTTTTTCCTTACACATCTCTTAAGTCATCTCTCATCTGGCTACCTCCTCCTTTCCTCGGCAGCTCATCAAAAGCTCAGAGGAAAAGACAGACAATTGAAGAAAATAAAATTGCAAAGATGACTTTTATATGGCTCCTGTTGAATCATTGTGTATTCCACCTCCAAAGCTGAAAATGATGAGTTTAATATCACACAGATCAGTGCATCTTGTATCTCTCCAAAGACAGCTTATGCTACCCCGAGAGCTGGGAGCTCAGCAAGCCATCTTTTTTCACTCCAACTCTCAGGCAAATGAAATGACAGTCATTGGGCCCACATTCTAAAAGCAACATGGTTTTCATTTGGCTTTAACTTCATTTGAAAGCATCCCAACGAGGGAGACTCCTTCTAAGCTAAGCTTTTCTTCGTTCCTAGGACTACATGCTAAAAAGACATGGAGAGGTGCTCAGGATTTGTCTAGGCCATTTCTAGCAATAACCATTGATGATGAGAAGTTAATCACACTGAGGTCAGGGGATCTTGGTTCCAGTCACAGTTGGGCCATGACCTTGAACATGTCCCATTTATTCTCTGCAGGTTTTTTGTCATATACAGTTTCTTGCCTTTCACTGAGCTTACTGTATATTGGTGGGGGTGGGGCACTGGGAATAATAGTTGAAAGATATTGGAGATCTAATGTCCTAAAAATTCTGCACTTTTTCCAGTTGGCTTTGATAGCTAGGGGAATTTCTCCGGGATGGTGCCTTTAGTCATTCTGCATATGGTCACTGAGCAGCTTTCACAAACAGGCATTGGGCTCTTAATCGACAATCCTCTACTTCTGGATAACCTTAAATAAGACTTTTAGAAAATACAAGTGGGAAAGCTAAAGCAACTTAAAACATATAAGTCTTCAGAGGGGGAACCAACGGACTAAGGTTTTAACTGTTCCAGTCAGGTTTATCACTTTGATCTGCTACAGCCATCTCTCCAGTGCACTCTGTTTGGTAACCAGCTTCCTCCCATCCCTCTGTGATGAGCAGACGGAAAGCACTGGAGGCTTATTTCCTGTGTCGATCCCACCAATGTATCTTGGGCTCTCACTGTCACCCACAGCCTTCTGCAGACCAAATTCTGACGCTCTAAGCTCTGATACTATTCTGTTCTTCGACTTCAGATGACATGATTGACAATCCTTTGGTCACTGATGTTGGTGTGCTTCTTCCATGTGGACTTACTGACATCTCACTTAGATGGCTGTTAGTTTGGAAACATGCCTTTAGGACCCCAGATGCTATTTTATCTGATAGCCGGGCACCATAATTTGCTGTAGAAGTCATATCTTCTGTGTTCCCCTCCTAAAGGTGAGAATCAAGCAAAGCCAGGATGGAAGAACGAATGGTTCTTAAATTTGAGCTGGAGTTTTGTGTGAGCCCAAAACCCATCCCTGGATCTATGTTTATTTATCTGCCTTTGGCTACCTTACAAAATCTCCTTGTTAATTGATTTCCCTCTGATACATGTTAGGCTTGATCTGGTTTTCAACATTTTCTGAATTTTTGTTTTGTTTTATTTGTTTGTATTGGGGTTTATCTCAGATGTGTTTTGTTATTGGGGGTGACCCTCTTGAATTATTGTTTTATGTTTGTCTGTTTTCAGTATATGAAACCCAGGATTGATGAACCTGCAGGGACAGCAAGTAGAATAAAGGTTTCTGGGGGGTATAGTGGCCAGGGGCTGGGGAGTGGGTAGGTAAAAGGGAGCTGATGTCAAGGAGTTCAAGAAGGAAAAGAGTGCTTTGAAACTGATTGTGGTAGCAATTTTACAATACTGATTGATGTGATTGAACTATGGAATGCTCTGATATCTGTATTAACTCCCAATAACATGTTTTGAAAATAAACGTATAAGGCTAAAAAGTGTGTTAAATATATAAATACAGACAATAGAAGGACAATTCAATTATCTTCACAGATTACAAAAGTTTTCTTTCTTACATATTTAAGTATTAACAAGATGTAGGTGGAGTGAGGTTAAATAAAAGAATTAACTAACATAATATATAAACTCTGAAAATGGTGTCTGACATTCATTTGCTATGCTGCAAAAGATAGCAATTAGTATAGCTATGTTTGCTCCTAACTGTAACTCTCTGGAGTTGGAATTATAGTCCCTGCTTTTCAGGTAAGGAAGCTGAACCTTAAAGTAGAGCTGTGATTTATTTCAGTGTCCCCAACTTAAAATGGCAGAGCTGGGGTAAAATTAAGGTAGGCCCAGTGCAAATATAATTACAGTACCTGCAAGGGGTTTCTCATTACTTAATTAATGAAAGCAGGAGAAATCTGCTACCATGCTCATGAATATGCATCGCCTATTCTGAGTAAGGAGCATCATGGCTTAACTGCCAAATACCTTACCTTTTCAGGGGAGCGCTAAAGAAAGATCTAAATGATGGGGCTCTCAGATACTGAGGAAAGAGTGTTAAGCTGATCTTCACCAGTGTAAATTGCCTTTTTCACATTGCCTGCAAAATCTTCCGACCCACAGGACCAGCTCCCAAGGACCGATATCCGGAACCATGTGGAAATGTGTGTGTGCGTACACACACGTGTGTGTGTGTGGGGGGGGGTGTTCATGCTCTGATTATTTTCAGACAAGCTCTGTGAACCTGGGCTCCTCATGTGTTACCCTTTCTCTCGATAGAAAACGAGCCTGGAGTTTTATATCGATATCCATGCCCACTCCACCATGATGAACGGCTTCATGTATGGCAACATCTTTGAGGATGAAGAGCGCTTCCAACGGCAGGCTGTTTTCCCCAAGCTCCTCTGCCAGAATGCCGAGGACTTCTCCTATGTAAGCACCGCGTTCTCACTGCCCGGCTCCGCTCCCCCCACTCCCACTGCTCCCCCACGCTCTCTTCCTCTTTTTTTCCGGTCTCTGAGTTCAGAACACCTGGTCTATGCGAGGCCTTCTACAGGTGATTAAGAGAGAGATCACCTCTGCCCAGGCCCTCAAGCAACTCAGCACCAGGCAAGGAGAGGGAGTCTTCAAATGGGCAGCATTTGCTCTGGATGATAAGCGGGAATCTGTTTGGCAGATGAGTCCACCCTTAACAGAGGAAGGAAACTCAGAGGACCTCACACACCACGCCCTGCCCCAGCATCTGCTTTCACCTAGCTCAGTCCTTTCAGTAGGAACCTAGCATGTCTCTTGAAGGGGCTCCTATGCCTTCCAGTTCCTGTCTCCACGGTGTCTTAATTTCTTTCTTTCTTTTTAATCCTTTTATTGAGAGCTCTTACAGATATCATAGCATTCCATAGTTCAATCACATCAAGCAGTGATGTACAGTCAGTTGCAAAACATTTTCTTTCTTTAACTCCTTGGTATCAGCTCCCTTTTATCCCCTCCCTTCCTCCCCAACTCTACTCCCCAGGAACCCTTATCTATCTATCTATCTATCTATCTATCTATCTATCTATCTATCTATCTATCATCTATCTATCTCCAGCTATCAATGTATCTATATTTTAATTTATTTTTGCCATATCTTACACATCCAATATATCCATTCGCATACAATTCGGTTGTTCAATCACAGTGGGGTTATACAGTCATCAATGCTATAAGCTCCTATTCCACCCCCTATCTCTCTTCCTGTACCCTCCTGGAACTATTACTCTGTTACTATTTCTGAAGGGTTATACATCTTGGCTTTCATGTATCTAATGATCTTAAATATACAAATGAACATATGTAAGTCTGACATGATTAATGAGGTAAAACAAATAAAAACCACAATAGTTAGGGGGAGGGAATATTAAAGAACTAGAGGATAGTTATGTGGTTCATCAGTGCTAAACTGCACCCTACATATATCAACCCTTCCATGTGGTCCTTCTGAGAGGGACTGTCAAATTATTTTACAGGTGGGTTTTGGGTCTCCACTACATCCAAGCCCCTTCACATTGATATGATTGCTTGTTTTTGGACTTCTGATAGTTTGTCCCAATTGACACCTCATGATCACATGGGCTAGTGTGCTTCTTCCATGTGAGTTTTGTTGCTACCTACTAGATGGCCACTTGTTTAGCTACAAGCCTTTAAGAACCCAAATGCAATATCTTTTAATATCTGGCCACCATCAGCTTCCTTCACCACGTTTGCTTATTATGCACCTATCTTGTCTTCAGTAATTGTGTCAGGAAAGCCAGTATAATATATCTGTGGTACCTCAATTTCATTGTCATTAATTTGGAGGTGATAATGTTTTGCCCTGCCTACATATTAGTTTCCTGGGAGGATAAATGTTATGATACTTGGGAATGTATTTTGCAAGCATTAAAGAGTTCAACAATTTCAATAGGCTGTTACTACTACTGGCCATTCCACTTGCCAAGGAAGACCAAGAGTGCAAGGTAGCCAGAAAGGAATATCGGAAAAAGGAAAGTGAGGAGAAAGGAGAGAACCAGCATCTAGTATGGAGACATGGAGATTTTTGCACATTTTCCCATGTTCTGATACTAAATCTCTGGAGCCTGTTATTTCTATGTAACCAGAGGGGGCAAGGCCCACAAAGGTTGCAGCAATTTTTGAAGTTGATGAGCTGAAAACTGGCCTGCCCATTGCTTCAGGCATGGACATTATTTGAGAAGATTAATTTTTCCATGTGATAAAATGTACTTCGAATCCTAGCATCTCTCAATGCAAGTCCAAAAAGGATCTGTGAAATCATTTAACTTTGCCTCCTCCTTACATCCAAGGGCCATCTATGGTGCAGAGAAATTGAGTTTCTGGTGTAAGGTCACCCAGCATTTGGTGGTAGAATTAAAGCAGGGAAATGCCCCATTTGCAGTTTCCATGGAACGAAAGCATCCCTGTTTATTTCTTTAGGTATTTTTGTAAAATAGTCATGTCTTTGTTAAACCACTGCAATTTCAGAGCAGGCTGTGGCTCCTTGAGTCAAAAGCTTGGGTAGATCCAATGCCAGGTTACCGGGGAGAGATGTCTCCTTAACCAATGAAAGCAGGAGAGCTGTGCTCCCACTGTGACAAGTACATCAACTATTCGGAGTAAGGCGCATCAAGACTTAACCCCCCAGAGTTCTTACATTTTCAGAAGAACTCCAAAACAGGATGCTGATGATGGTGCTTTCAGACACCGAGAAAACTGATCTTGGGTCCATGTTTCCTTGAAGAGCAAACCGTGGGCACCAAAGGCTTTCACGGTGGGGAGGAGGTTCCAAGGGTCTATTAAAAAGGACACAGTAAAGGAGTCTTATTGCTGAGTTTCCGTGACGATGAGTTTCCCACAATACAGCTCACTTAACAACTTAGGTTTGGCATCGCGGCCTCCAAACCAGTCTGTCTCTCTTCTCTGATCCTCCCTGCTCCTCTTAAAAAGCAAGAGTTGGGTTTCACCGTATGGCTCTTACCTTTTAGATCGCCTTTCCTTTGCCAGACACATTTACATATAGCTGTTTCTTTGGGGGGGTCTCTTTATACCTGTCTTCCTTTGCTGTTTTCTTTCTCTCTCCCTCTTCTTTTCCTTCCCTCTTTTTGACCTCTTGTTAAATAAATTGCACATTATTTCATTAAAACCATGGTCTATTTAGTTACTTAACTTGCCGTTGTCTAGTATGGAATGCCCCTTTAACCTCAAGTGAACTAACCCAACCCTCACAGCCCTGTCGAAGAGCAATTATTATCCACACTTTATAGATGAGGCCACTGAGGCTAAGACAAATAAGACAACTTGCCTAATTTCACACAATCAATAGGTAATAGGACATGCTTTGGAACAGTTTACTGGAGGCCCTGACCAGCCTGCTAGCTCACTTTGTCCTTTCTCTGTCCAGTGTGATGGGCATTATTGACCACTTAGTGAAAGAGCAGGTATGGGTTCAACTGTCCTGAAGAGAGGGGAGGATGTCTAGTCAAGGAGCATTGGTGTGCCCAGAGTCAGTTGGCTCTGGACTAAAACCTATGATGTTTCCCTTACTAGCTACACAGCGCTCTATCTCTATGAGCCTCTGTTTCCTCATTGTCTTAGGTACCCGGTGCTCCTGTAACGGAAATGCCACACCTGGGGGTCTTTAACAAATAGAAGTATACCTTCCCAGCTTAGGGGGCTAGATGTTTTCATCCAGAGCACGAGCTCTAGGGGAAGGTTGTTTCTCGGATGGCTCTGTAGGAAGGCCCTTGTCTCATCTGAGCATCTATTCCTAAGCAGTTTTCCCGTGGCTTTACATCTCGCTGCCCCTGCGGTAGATTACTCAATAAGCAAGGTAAGCATTGAGCTTACTTGTGCTTACTTACTAATCTATACAGAACAGTTTCACACTTTCTTCACCACCTGGAACTGTTTACTACAGAGTAGTAAGTAAGAACAAATAAGCGTGTGATTACCTTGCTTCCTGGATCTCTGTCCCCGTCAAGGAGTGGGACTTTGAAAAGGGGCTTTAATGCTGAAGAAAGGGGCCGTGAGGTTGGCAGAGAGCCAGACGACAGCCACACTGAGAAGCTGAATCCACTGTGGTTTAAAGTGTGCAATTGTTCACTAATGAGTGAACCGCTGAATAAACTAGCACAAGTAAACCAGTCCTTACCTTGCTTATTGGAAAAGAGATCGGTTTCAGACAGTCTATACTAATCCTGTCCTACTAAAAACCAAGACCACCCATATCCAACTAAGATTACAATCATAGGCATAGAGGTTAGGATTTATAACACACATCTGGAGTGGGTACAATTCAATCCATAACATTTCACCATTTGGTTCCCCTAAATTCATGACCTTGCCACATGAAAGCACATTCACCCCATCCCATCATCCTAAAAGTCTTAAATCAACTCCAAGTTCAAAATCCTGTCTTCCAAATCAAATATGGGTGAGACTGTAGGCCAAATTCCTGCTCATATGTAAACCTTTGAACTCTTGAGTACAAGTTATGGGTTTCCAAAATAGAGTGGTGGAAGAGGCACAAGGCATGCATTTCCACTGTGAATGGGAGAAATTGGAGGGAAATAAAGGTTAACAGTCACCAAACCCACTGCCATTGAGTTTCTACTGACTCATAGTGACCCTGTAGGGCAGGGTAGAGCTGCCCCTGTGAGTTTCAGAAAATGTAACTCTTCACAAGAGTAAAAGATCAGCAGAAAGATTTGTATTATTTCTCAAGACTTGAAAATAATCCTTTCTTCTCTGAGACCATCTAGGCAATCGTCCCACACTCCAGACTTGAAGTATTGGCCTTACCCTTTACCCACTGAGTGGAGGCAACCACAGCCCTCCCCAGAATTACCTTTGGCTTCCATGGTTCTACCAACCAACCTTCTCTTCAAGCAATCTAAGGTTTGACGCAGGCACCTTAAAACCTTTCCAGCATCCACCCAGTGCCCAAGTCCAAAGGCACCACAACATTTCAAGTGTTTGTTAGAGCAGCACCTCATTCCTAATATCAATTTCTGTCTTAGTTATCGAGTGCTGCTTTAATAGACATATCACAGGTAGATAGCTTTTAGCAAACAGAAATAATGTCGTCGAGATTAGGGGGTTAGAAGTTCAAGTTCAGAGCACTAACTCTAGGAGAAGAGTTCTCACACAGGCACGAGTGGAAGGGTCTTGTCTCGGCTAAGCTTCTGCTTCTGAATTATCTTGACGTAGTTTGACACCTTTCTTTCCCCAATCTTTACCTCTCTTGCTTGCTTGTTTAATCCCTTTTATATCTCAAAAGACATGGATTTAAGACACTCTACATTAAGCCTGTCTGGGATTATAACCACAGACATAGGCTCTAGACTTTACAAGTCATATTTTTGGTGGACACAGTGCCAGCCACAATACTCACCTCTGAAAACCATGCTCACTGCCATCAAGTCAATGCTGACTCAGCAACTCCAATGTGGGTGTCCAAGACTCGTACTGCGTACGGGAGTGAAAAGCCCAGCCTTTCTCCCCAAACAGTAATCTACAAAAGACAAAAATGATAACATCTGCTTCAAAGGATTACACGGGAAATGACGTTACAATAGAGAAAACACTGCACAAACTTAGTTCTGATGATCATAATATGATTGTCTCTTTTTCTCCATTTCTGCTCCACCTAGCCACATTCAAAATCAATTTTTCTTCAACTTCTGATGAATAACAGTTACTATGCACCAAGGATTCTGCTGGTACTCTCACAGAATTGTGTTTGTTTAATACACATTAGGCTGCTAACTGCTAACTGCAAGGTCAGCAGTTCAAACTGTCACCCACTGCATGGGAGGAAGACAGGGGTTTCTACATCAGTTAAGAGTTGCAGTCTCAGAAATTCACATGGTAGCAAGTCTAGGCTGTCCTCTGCAGTTGAGACTCTATGGCAGTGAGCTGTTATTGTTAAAATAACATAGTGATAATGGGATTGATATCCCACTTTTCAGAGTAGGATTGTGAGACTCAGAGATGTTTTAAGATTTACTGTGGACCCAATGACCAACAGGTGCCCTGCTCTGATGCTCTCCTATTCTGTCTCTCACAGTCCAGCACATCCTTTAACCGAGATGCTGTGAAAGCAGGAACGGGGCGTCGCTTCCTCGGTGGACTCCTGGACCACACTTCTTATTGCTACACCCTTGAGGTTTCTTTCTACAGCTACATCATCGGAGGCACCACAGCTGCTGTGCCATACACTGAAGAGGCTTGTATCCTTGGCAGGTTCCCATACAACTCTGAACCAGCCCCACCCAGCCACCGCGGCCGGACAGAATTTTCTAACTGGTTAGGAATTAGGTCCCCAGCTCAGATAAGAGGGCTCATCTATGCCACCTTCCAGCTTTCCTTACCAAGTTTCACACCAACCATCCCTCTCACCACATTTTCTACTTCACAACTGGGTTCCATAATCCACTGCAATGGCTACACAGAACTCAAAGGCCATAGTTATGATTGTGCGCTTTTGAAAGGAAGTTAGGTTAAAATTACAGATCAGAAATATTCAGGACCTAGGACAGCCTCTTCCCAGTCATGCCCACAGGCAGGTTGCTCTTTCTGGTCCACTGGCTCTGAGCTACATGACCCCTCAATCTCTGTCCTGCTCAGTCAGTGTTATAAAGCTCTTTTAGTACTGCTGGTAAATGCCCAGAGGGCATTCCACTCCACCACAAGCTTCAGTACAAAGTGCACAGCTCGAGTTCTGTGGGTCATCAAAACTAGCTTCCCAATTAAGTGTCTGGATGCACCCCACTTGTGGGTAAACCTCCTGAAAAGAGAACTCAGTTTGGTGGGTTGGAAAGCCTACCGCCTGCCTCGTACTCTGGATCTTGGCTCTGCTGGGAGTGATCCTGTGCCACTCCTCTGGCGTCACGGCTTTCTGTCCTTGGATTAAGGAAGTTCAAATGCAGGGATCGCAGAGTCTCTGTTCAGGATCTTCATTCTCTATGGTGGCAAGATCTCCCCTCCCACTGCTGAGACTGCTCATTTTATACCCAGTAGGATGGTAAGTGATCATTATTGGCAGTTGGAATGTAAAAGTTGGAAACAAGGAGGAAGGAACAGTAGTTGGGAAATATGGCATTGGTGAGAGAAATGAAGCTAGGGAGCACATCATAGAATTTTGAAAGGCCAATGACTTATTCCTTGCAAACCTTTTTTTCCACAACATAAATGGTGACTGTACCCATGAACCTCATCAGATGGAATACGCTATCTTTGCAGGAAGAACTGAAGGAGAAGCTCAATAGTAGCAGGCAACATCAGGCAGTGGAACAACTGTGGACTAGGCCATTCGTTTCTTGTATGTGAGTGCAGGTGGAAAGTGAAGAAAATGAAAGCAAGTCCACGATGGCCGAAAGAGGACCTTGAGGACCTCCCGCTGGTATGTCGAGGACAGGTTGGACACACTGAGCACTAATGACAGATGACCTGATGAGCCACATGAAGGATGCCCGCATGAAGGAAACACAGAAGATATGGGTGCTGTAGCAAAGTGTAGTGAAGCGATTAGTTGGTGCCCAGCTGATAGAATAGTGTCTGGGGTCTTAAAGGATTGTTTCCAAACAAGCAGTTACCTAAGTGAGATGTCAACTAAGTCCACATGGAAGAAGCACAGCAACATCCATGACCCAAGGACTGTAATTATATAATCCAAATAGAAAAGAGGGAATAGTATCAGAGCTTAAATTGTGAGATTCTGGTTTGCAGAAGGCTATGGATGACAGTGGAAGCCCAAAGTACATTTTCAAGATCTACACAGGGAATAATTCTCTGATAAATTCTCTCTAACCATAATTGAGGGATGGGAATATACTGGTTTCCTGAGAGTATTGGAGAGATAACTATAGTAGGTTGAAATGATAAATCTGACTTGAACGATTAAAATCTTGTCACTTGATTTCCCCTCTGATACACTTTGGGCTTGACCTAATTTTTAATATTTTCTGTGTTTGGGTTTGTTTTTTCATATTGGGCTTCATCTCTGTTGTATTCTGTCACTGTGGATAGCCTTCTTAAATGTTTTCTATGTGTTTTTATGCATTTTTCAGTATATGAAACCCAGGATAGATGTATCTATAGAAACAACAACTAGAATAAGGGTTCCTGGGACATAGGGTGAAGGAGGGGGAGTGGTGAGGAGGAGCTGATGTCAAAGAGTTCAAGAAGAAAGAAAATGTTTGAAACTAATTTTGTTAAGAATAGTGCAATACTGCTTGATGAAACTATGGAATGGTATGATGTCTGGATTAGATCCCAATAGAAAGATTTGGAAAACAAAAGACACAGATATTTGAAAATAGTTCAGAATATTAAAATGCTGCCACAAGTCAAGGAATATCTAGAGCCACCCAAATCTGAAAGAGGCAAGAAGGATTCTATCAAAGCCATGGCAACAACTTGACTTCAGACTGCTGCCCTCCAGATCTATGGGAGAACATGTTTCCATTGTTGGAAGCCACCTGGTTTGTGGTACTTGGTTACAGAATCCACAAAAAACTAATAAAATATTCTTACACACAAAGATGGTAGGATCACAGAGTCTCTGTACAAAAAAGAACTGGCTCACATTCAATCATTTCAAAAGGTCTCAGCTCAGTAAGAACCAAGGCTACTGAAGGAAGTAGTCCAAGCTGCACTGAAGGCATTAGTAACATGGAGTTGCTGTAACACAAATTGTCTCTGCCAAGAACGTTGGAAGACAGCTACCTGGCCAACAAACTGAAAGAGATCCTATTTGTGCCCATTCCAAAGAAGGCGATCCCAAAGAATGCAGGAATCATAAATGATATTGATAGTATCACATGCAAGTAATATTCTGCTGAAACCCATTCAACCCTGGTTGCAGCAGTACACTGACCAGGAGCTGCCAGAAATGCAAGCCAAATTCAGAAGAAGACTTGTCACAAGGACATCATTGCCGATGTCAGGTTCATCTTGGCTGAAAGCAGAGAATACCAGAGAGATGTTTACTTGTGCTTCATTGACTGTGCAAAGGCATTCGACTTCGTAAATCATAACAAACTCTGGATAAAATGTAGGAAAGTGAGAATTCCAGAATATTTCATTGCATTCATGCAGAACCTGGACGAAGCCGCGCGGACGAAGCGGCAGTTGTGCCAACAGAGTGAGTTAATCCTCGCGGTTTAAAATCAGGAAAGGTGTGCACCAGGATTGCATCCTTTCACCAAATGTATTCAGTCAGTGCAGAGCAAAAAATCAGAGAAGCTGGATTATATAAAGAAGAATGCAGCGTCAGGATTGGAGGAAGGCTTATTATCAACCTAGGATATGCAGATGAAAAACCTTGCTTGCTGAAAGTGAGGAGGACTTGAAGCATTTACTGACGATGACTAAGGATTGTAGTCTTCAGTATGGATTACAACTCAGTATAAAGAAAACCAAAATTTCACAACTGGACCGGTTGATGAAATTATGAGAAATGGAGAAAAGATGGCCGTTATCGATCATTTTATTTTGCTGGGATCCACAATCATAGCAGTCCAGCAATATTACTGTGGGCAAATCTGCTGCACAGGGCTCTTTAAAGTGCTGAAAATGATCACTTCATATGCATTGAAAGCTGGACAGTGAATAAGATAAACTGCCGGAGAACTGATGCGCCTCAAGTATGGCGCTGGTGACGAATACTGAAACTAGAAGGAGTGCAGCCAGAACGCTCCTAGGAAGCAAGGACGGTGTGCCAAGGTCTCGGGTACTTTAGACGTGTTATCGGGAGAGACGAGTCCTTGGGAAAGGGCATAATCCTTGGTAAGTCTGCAGGCAACAAAACGAGAGGAAGCCCATGGATGAGACAGACAGACACCGTGGCTGCAACCAGAGGCTCCCACATGACAATTATGAGGATGCTGCAGGGCTGGGCAGCATTTCCTCCTGTTGTATCCAGGGTCACTCTCAGTTGCAACCAACTCAGGAGCACCTTGCAACAACAGGATGGAAAACTTGACCAATCACAGTGAGCCCTGTCCACTCCCCCTCACTACTGCATCGTGTAACCCTGTCAACATCGTCCTCACTCTGTCTCACCCAGACCCACTAGGACTAGGGGAAATATTCCCGGTCCGGTCGGGCTGAGAGGTACAAAGGGGAAGACTAGAAGATCCCTATCAAGTAAATCCCAGCATCGTAGCCCCTGCTTCTTTTCTTTTCCTTTTCATCCTTCCTACAGCTTTCTCTCCGCCTCGGTACTGTCTCTGCCAGCTGACTTTTCCTCTCAGTTTTCCTAACAAATTTATGCAAAACTCCCAAGTTTGTCAGAATGAAACTAGATGTAACTTTCTTGCTTGCTGACATTATTAGGGATTATTTAATCATTTTAATTTCAAGGTCATGGGATCAGGGCTCCAGGTCTCAATTGTTCTGAATTGTGATAGATTCTGCCTTCTTTCGTCCTTTGTTTTGGGATTGACCCATTTTCCCTTTCCTAACACTTGGTTTTCTCAGATAAAGAATTATCATTGGAGGAGGAGAAAGAAGGGTGAAATTAACTCTCTATATGTAAATATTCTCTCTTCGGAAAGGAACGTGCTCTTTGAAGCCCATCAACACCCTTCTGTGAGTGTTCATTGAGTACCTACCACTCTGGACAGGAAAACATCTTTGCTGATCAAAGCAGCCCGTCTCAGCCTGGTAGCTCTGGGAGGGTCATTCACCTTGCTGAGGACATCAAAGGCAGGCTGCAGGCTCCACAGAGAAGGGCTAGCAGGGGATGAGCCAGGTGTTAAATCAGTGTCCCACACCCTGCACAGCACTGGAAACTTATGATAAAAATGGAGAGCCTCTAGTCACCAGAGATGGAGAAAGTCTTACTGAGTCAGGTGGTTAAGACGATGAAGCAGACTATACTCTGATACAGAGAATCTTTGATTTCCCAAATCCTGGTGATCTCTTAGGTACCACACTGCCCCTCCCACTGACTGATGTGTTACCCACAACTTGTCCAGGACCCTGACTCCATGGATGCCTGGTAAAGTGTCTGCTTTGCATCCTTATACTACTGTGTCAAAGGAAGTAGAAGAGCTGGCCCAGAAGAAAAGGAGTTTGAGTATGTATGCCAGAGGGGACTCTGCAACTCTCAGTCACAAGACAGAGGACCCTCCAGAGGAGGCCTGTACTTGGTTTGTTATGGTTTTTTGCTGTCACATTTGGTGGGTTCTCCTAGTCTCTCTCAGTAGCTCTGACTTGCTTTCCTGTTGAAAGTAAATGTGTTTCTGAGTAGACTAGCCCTCCCTGAGCCAGGTCCAGATTGTTTTTCTCCCATCAGCACCCATCCTCATTCGACACAAGTAAACAAGTCACTTCCTATGTGCCAAAAATCATACAAGGCATCAGGGATAAAATGCTGAAGAAGAAGGCACAGACCCTGACTCACAGAGGGACCCATCTACTTAAAGAGAAAGAAAGGATGAGGCCATTAAAAACTTATTATACATTTTGCAATGAAAGGATTCCACACAACTATGGTAAACTTTTGTTTAACAAAGGTATAGTGAGTGTCTACCATAGACCAGGGAAAATTCTAGGTACTGGGGATTTAGCAAGGAGCATATTAAAGACACCCCCCCTCCCCCATGGGTAGAGAAACAGTCAAACAAGTCTTAGAGTTCGCGGTGAAAGTGGCATCTAGGTGCCCGGCTATCAAAAGATATAG
>NW_022104341.1:79546581-79570110 GCF_000313985.2 Echinops telfairi
GCTGTATGTGGCACGATATAACTGAAGGATTCAGAGGTGAGGCTGAAATGATAGGCTATCTAGAATTTGAAGATAAAGGTAATGAAGAAGCATTGACAGGCTTCTAACAGGAGTGGAAAGCTATTTTTGACCGCAGTAGGAAGAATAGATCAGAATAGACCAAAACTAAATCTGTGTTGGTTATGGCAATCCCTGTTGAAGAGGACTCGGCTCCAGGCTGATGGTGGTAGTAGGCGCATATTAACCAGCTGCTGCTGATTCCATTACGACTCCTGGTCACTCCCTGTGCAAGAGTCCTCCTTAAACCTGTCAGTGACTATGATTTGGGAAGCAGATTATTAGCCCTTTCCTCCAAGGTACTATAGTCGACACTCAAACCTCCAACTTTTCAGTTGCCAGTCCAGCACCTTAACGACTTGCCCTACCCAGAGACGCCAATGGAATACTAAGAACTGGGAATTGAGGAGACTTGGTGATACATTGGATAGGAGTTGCATTGGGTAAATAGCCTCATGAAAGGAAGGAGTTCAGGGTGACCAGCATGGGCATATGACTGCATGCACGTGTAGCAGGCCAGGCTTCCCTCGGCACCCCCCTCTCTTGTTCTGTGACTCAGGAGGTGAGGAGGGGAAACTGGAGTTATACCAGGGACACTCAGGCCGATTGGATAGATGCAAGGGTGATTTAACTGGGTTCTTGTTTGATTTTTTGTTTAATCTCGTCTCTTAACAGAGGGAGCTTTCAGGCAGACAGATTTTGATCTTTGTTGGCTTCTGGCTCCTTGTCCCCATCAGAAAAAGAAATTACATGGTCTGATGAGAATGGTAATATGGTCTGGAGCGAAGTGTCCTCTGGAGTGGCAGTCAACAAAAGATGTGGGTTCTGATGACAGCGCCAACCTCATCCCTGAGGCTGCCCTTCAGCACATCCACAGTGAGCCACATCACCTTGAAAGGGGACCAAAGACTCCTGCTATGGGATTTAAATAGAACCAGTCATGAGAAGCATGTTGTGGTGCAGAGAGAACAGATGTTGGATGTGCAGATTTGGATGTACCTGTGTTTGAATCCTGGCTCAGCCACTTCTTAGATGTACAACCTTGGACAAATGGCATAAACTCCTTTGGCCTGTTTTGTCATCTATCATGTGAAAGTATAATAATACTTGACCTCATTGAGTTGTGGTGCAGGGAAGTGTATGTGAATGTGTACTGTAAACTTTTAATAGTATATGAAATCGGTTACAATTTGAACTGGTTTATGAGGGCTTGAGTGAGAACCTGCATTTATGTTAAGAACGTAGACAGGGCTGAGAAAGCAGCGGACACATCACTGCTTGGGTAGGGTTCACAGGGCAATGGCCCTTGATGGCATTCATCCAAGTGTAAGGCCTTTGATCTGAGACTCTCGTTGAGCAGTGGGGGATGAGCAGTTCCCACGATGAGGTCGCTTAACATCTGTCATCCAGAGTATCTGCGCCCCCCCGCCCCTATGTGCAGGCCAGGTTTGTGAGCCAGAGAATGCTGGGGCAGAGAATGCTGGGGCAGGGCGAGAGCTAGGAAAGGGCAGCTGAGGTAGAAAGTCTGAGGGGTAGTTAACCCAGTTCCACAACCCAAGCTTCTCCACACCTGTTCAATTTTGCCTTCTGGGAAGGCACCAGCAAAATACTGCCTGGATGTTCCTGTCTTATTTTCCTTCTCCAGAGCATCAGGGGACCAAGGAAGCAGGCACAGGCCTGGATGCCTACCTGTGAGACCTTATGCTGGTCACTTCACTTAAAAAAAATGCCATCGAGTCAATTCCAGCTCAGAACAACCCCACGGAACATGGTAGAACTGCCCCCACAGGATGTCCAAGGCTGGACTTTGTTAAGGACCCTATTTCAACATCTTTCTCCCACAAAGAGACTAGTGGTTTGACCTTGCAGTTAGTGGTCAAGGGCTGAATCACCAGAGCTTCTTGCATAGCCTATCACCCTGAGCCTGTTCCCTAAATTTGTTAAATCCAAATGGTGATAACCTTTGTGAGTTATTAGCAGGATAAAACAATATGATGTATCTGTAATTTCACAGAACTGCCCGCCCTCTCCTAAGTACTTTACCAATATTCTTTCTCTCCCTACTTTTCTCAGCCTCATGCAGACTGAATGGGTTTCCTTCTGTTGGTTGACCAGATGATCAGCCTTTGAAGCCAGCAACCTGGCTTCCAAGTTGGACTCTACCACTATCACTGAATGGCTTCAGCAAGCCTTGTCCTACCTCTTAGCCTCAATCTTTAAAAATTCTTGAGTTGTGGAATGAAATTCTTTATGGTCTCTTCCAGTTCTGTCAAGCGAAGTCTTTTTCAATTCTAAAATCTAAAATGACATAATTTCACACTTGAAGATGTATGACATCAAGAACCAACAATTCTTTCATCTGTGAGTCTTAAGATTCAGTGATTTCATGAACAGGTGAGCTTTCTAACAGCTCATGAAAAACCAGCACCCAAGTGTCTGGACAGCTATAAGTTTAGGATGCTCAGGTGAGAGGGTTCATTGACAAGCTTCAAGAAGAGCCAAGAACTGTATAAAATTCATGGAAAACTGTAAGTAAAGATGCAGACATTTGGTAGGTTTTTTGCTTTATTTTTTGAAGAATCTAGTTTTTATCTTATTCTAAAGTGGGGGCATCCTCGGGGGCTTCCGCTCTCCTAGGTCTTGGGAACGCTCACTGTCCAATGGCATGGCAAGAAGACAGCCTTGCTGGCAGGGTCCTAGATATGAGTTCTCCTTTGCATAGTTGGAGCTGAGGGCCAACAAGAATCCTGTTTAAGCACTCTGGACCTTAGTGTATTCATCTGGGAAGTTAAGATCATGATGGTGTACTTCATGGTTTTACTGTGTAGATAACACAGAAGAATTTGGGTGAATCACCAGGCAAATATTCACTGCCATGCATTGCCATGAAATATTAGTTCCCTTGCTTTTCCTTCCTGTGGCTTGTTATTTTTGTTGTTGTTGTGAAATGATCAATTCTTGAGAATTTTGGATCCTTCTTTAACAAACCCAATTTACATTTTACTGGCCTGCCAAGTCATAAATATGCTCTGTTCAAATGATGAAAAAAAGAAAGAAAAATAGAGCAAGAGAAGCAAAACTGCAGTCATAAAATAACTCAAAGCTTCTCCGGCCTTTGTTTATGACTTGGTGACAAGCCAAGAGGAAATAGCTCTTTCACATAATGTGTAAGAGCAGCACTGGGAACCTTGGGTCCTGAGCAGACCACTTTTCACCCAGACTTGTGGTTGTGGACACATAGAAATACAAAATTGCTCTAGAAGGATATGTCTGGTAGGGCAGGAAAAGATACAGATATCTAGAATTTAGTTCATTGGATTGATCTCAATTCATAACCTATTAAATGCCTTGTACTGGAGCCACTGATGCATATACCAGATATGGAAGATATCAGTTATTTATTCACTATTTAACAAATGTCCATTAGACACAAGGAATTGCCATATGAATAAGGAACGGTGCCTGCCTTCAAGAAAGAAGCCATTTCGAGGCAGGAATAAGTGTCAAGAGGCATCGGGGGCACAGAAAGATACATGCTCTGGCAGAGCGACGTTGTGTGGCTGCAGAAGCACCCAGGACTCATCTCACGGGTTGTGGGGGTGGGGGTGGGGCAGAAGGGGAGGCAGGGGAGTTCGGAAGGCTTCCTAGAAGAAAAGAAGCTAGAGTTCAGCTCTCAGTGATGAAAAGGACCCGGGGGAAAAGAAGCAGTTGTGCAGCGCCCCCAACAGGGCTGAAGCACAAGAGAGAGCCCAGAGGCCAGGGAGCATGCTGTGCCCGAAATATCAAAAGGTAGTTCGGACTGCGCTGGAAGCAGCAGTGTGGTAAATAAATATAGGAAGACCAAGAACATCCAGATCATGAAGAAAAAAAAGCCCATGAAGTCTGTAACAGGTACACTGAACAATAGTACTCACCGGTTACATTTATAAAACAACTTCCCTCTCCCCCTGTAATTTGTCTTTATGAAAATTAACAAGGAAGAATGGAGGGAATAAAATTAACCACACAGTTTCAGCTTACTCATAGAAAGGCTTGAAGAAGAACTTTACCCCTGCTGTCTCCCCTTGACCGAACTTCGTGGTGAGCCGTTGGTGAGCCTGTGCCCAACAGAACGAGACACTGCCCCATCCCACACCATCCTCACAATTGTTGCTAAGCCAATGCGCGCATGTGGCAGCCACTCGTCGGTCTACTTTGTTGAGGGTCTTCTTTTTCGCCCTCTACTCCACTGAGCATGAGGTCCTTCTCCAGGCACTGGTGTCTCCTGAGAACAGGTCCAAAGCACGTGAGATGGAACCTTGCTATTTTCGATTTTAGGTAAATCTTCTTCCAAGATAGATTTGTTCATTCTTCTAGCAGTGCAAAGTATTTTCCATATTTTCATCAACATTGTGATTCAAATGAATCAATTCTTCTGATATGTGTATAGAAGCCATACGTATATACATATACAGAAGCCATAGGTATACATCCCTATTCATTGTTAAGCTTTCCCATCCATATGAGGTGACTGACAGCATCATGGCTTGGGTAAGGCACACCTCAATTCTGAAGATGACATCCTTGCTCTTCAGGACTTTCCAGAGATTTGGGGGCAGCAGATATGCCCAGAGTAATGCAACATTGGCTCTCTTGACTGCTGCTTCCGTAAGCATTGGCTGTGGAGCCGAGCAAAATGAAACCCTTGGCAATTTCAGTCTGACAATTTCAGGCCCGGGTGTGAGGATTCAGATGTTCTTGACATTGAGTTGCTATCCATCCAGAAGGTCGCAGCCTTTGATTCTCATCAGCAAGTGCTTCAATCCTGCTCACTTTCATCGAGCAAAGTTGTGTCATCTGCACATCTCGGGTTGTTAGTAAGCCTCCCTCCAATCATGATGCCACTTCCTTCTTTGCAAAGGGCAACTTCTCAGATGATTTGCTTAGCATACAGATTGAATAAATAGGGTCAAAGAATAGAACCCTAAGGCACACCTTTCCTGATTTAAAATATGCATCATTCTCTTGCTCTGTTTGCACAACTGCCTCTTGATCCATGTACAAGTTCCACATGAGCACAAAGAAGTGTTCTGGAATTCCCACTCTTCTCAATGTTGTCCATAGTTTGTGATAATCCATAGAGTTGAATGCCTTTGCATAGTCCACAAAAGATAAGTAAACATCCTTGACCCTATAGTTAAACAGAGATTATAGTTTTAGGGATACATTAAAAAGCTCTGAAAGGCCCCAGAGTTTTTCAATAATTCTCAGGAAGTTAAAAGTTCTCAAATTAATTCTAGTCACAAAACAATCTCAGTTCAGTAATGTTTAAATCTGTTCCAATCAATAGCATTAAATCTCTTCAAAGTAAATTTTTTCTCATCCTCCAGCTCAGGCATGTTTCAAACAGGCTGGATGGAGTTCGTGGTGACTGGGGGAGCCGGGACACAGTTGGATGCTGTTTCCCTGACTTTTCTTTTTTCTTTCAGTTCTTCTCCCCCACCTGACTACCAGCTGTTGTTTCCTTTTCTGTCTTAGTGCTTACAGGTAGCCTAGTACTACCTCTCTGTCTTACCTGGTGCTGCTATAAATGAAATACCATCAATGGATGGATTTAACAACAGAAATTTATTTGTTCACCATTTAGGAGATTGGCAGCCCAAGTTCAGGGCACCAGCTCAAAGCAAAGGATTTTTATCACTCTTGGTTCTGCAAGAAGATCTTTGTCTCTTTTAACATCTGGGGCCTTGGTGTCTCTTAGGGATCTCCATATGTCTTGGCATCAATTTCCCCTGGATCTAGGAAGTTCACAGCCCAGGCACGCACTGGGGTCAAAGGACACGCTCCACTTCTGGTTCTTCTCTCTTGGTGGTATCTCTATCTACTGGTCTAATCTCTTTTATATCTCAAAAGAGATTGATTCAAGAAAAAAAAAAAACTAGTCCTGTAGATTTTTCCCGCCCTCATTAATGTTACTGCTGCTAATCCTGCCTGATTAATATCACAAAGGTTTGAAATTACAACACGGAAGATAATTACACCAGACCGCAAAATGGATGCTAATGACGAAATACTGAGAAACATGTCCTAGACCTATTTTGAGGGGTGGTGTTTGCTAGGTGCCACGAAGTGAGCGCTGAGTTACTGTAGTCCTGTGTGCGCGGCCCAGCCCTGCGCCGTGCTCCCAGTCTGTACGTTGCAGTTCGTCGTTGCGGGCGCTGCTGCATCAATTCATCTTGTTGGCCGTCTTTCTTCGTGGACTCTCTACTAAGCGTGATGTCCTTTTCCAGGGACTGGCCTCGCCTGATAACGTGCCAAGCCTACGCACTTTGGACGTGTTATTTTGAGAGGACACAATTAAGTTCATAAGACTCCCCAAGACTGAATAAGAGATGGAAAGGAGGGAAGAACAAAATAAGAGTTAGATGACTAATGCTCTCACGAAATGACATTGGATGTGTGTTCAAACATTCCCTCGCTCCATGCTCGGGATCCCGTGATATGGTGCACATCCACCTGCTCAGACGATTGTGTATGGTCTGCTTCTGAGATTACGGCATCCTTCCACATCTTTGGTTTGAAGGGAGGTAACCAGGGAAAGATAGGAAAATGTGTTAGCAAATCCTGTGTAGTGGTTTCATGACTCACTTTGAGATGTGGACACCGTAGTCTTGGGATTTCAGATAAAATCAAGACTTCTCAGGCCAGTTCTATTTGAACAAAAGCCTCCAGAATCTAATGAGTAGATTAGAGTAACTATGGGGATTGATTACATGTGGAGTAGAGAAAGGAATCCAGGAAGGTGCATTAAGTTTCTAATTTGAACAGCATGGTGGGTGGTGGGGGCAATCCCCTAGATATAAATTATAGGAGAGGCATGGAAGGGTGTTATTTTAAACTGCTGGGTATGTGTTGAGTGTAAGGGCCTTGTGTGACATCCAAAAGGAACAGTTTGGTCCACAGATAAGTCTAAGAGTCTGAAGCTCTGGAGAGAGGTGGGATTTGAAAAAGCTTAATATAGCTTTTTCTACAAGCTATTCTGAAGGTAATGATTTTTCTTGGTAAGCACGATAAGTTTTCCTACTTGATGGGTTGACAAAAAGAATGCTGGGTTTAACTGAGGATTTTCAGTTCTATTGTGGTCACTTACCCCTCTATAACCACAAACAGGAATGAAATGGAAGCAGGCCTCATCCAACAGAGGCTCTTCTATTGGCTCACCATAGGGCAATGGACTGTATGGTCTACCCTGCTCTGAGGAAGCATCAGCCTCGGGTATGGGGCCCCCTGCTTTACTCTCTTGAGGACTTGTGGTTATTGCTGCTATTATGTGCTGTCGAGGCCGTCCTGGTGCTGAGCGACCGGATGTACACAGAGCAGATCACTGTCTGGCCCTGTGCCACCCTCATGACTACAGTTGTACTAGAGCCCATTCTTGCAGCCACTGTGTCAGACCTCACTTTTCAGGGGGTAAAGGAAGAGGAATAGAAAGTAACCAAATCTAAACTGCTCATTAACATTAAAGGTTCCCAGATACTTATATTAAGGAGCCCTGGCTGCGCTATCCAGTAAACATTGGACTACTAACATCAAGGTCAGCAGTTCAACCCTCCCGTCGTCCTCTGAAAGATCAAGGTGAAGCACTCTGCTCCTGTAAAGATTTATAGCCTATATAGGTTCTCTCTTGGTTGGAACCAACTCCAAAGCAGGGAGTTGTTTGGGGTGAAATAATGAGGTTGGCGGTTCAAACCCATAGCGGTGCCACAAGAGAAAAGTCTGGCCATCTGCTTCCAATTAGTACAGCCCAGCCAGGCCTGGGCGCCAGAGCTGCCTTGCTCTTTGTCAGCGCTGCCTAGGACCTAAGGTAGTCCCCTCCCAGAGCAAAGTGTGCTCTGATATCTGAATATGCTGGAATACACAAACCTGGAGAACCAGAATGTCTTCTCCCTTCCCCCCAGCCTTCCTGGTCCTTCAAAATGAGGTGTCTAAGGGTTTTATAGGCTGTTGTCAAGTTTATAGCCATAATTCAAAAATGCTGTTAATATTACTGACAGCAGAGAGCTACAAATTACAAAGTTGTAAAGTTACTTTATAGTGATAACTGTCAACTTTCACTAGCAGCACCGAGCGGCTCCATGGAAACCAAATTGAGGATAAGGAGACTTGATATTGTTTCAGGATTGTGGCTGTTAGTTGATGGTCAGAAATCCTGTCTCGTTCCCGAGTAACTTGAATATATGTCTGCATGTACATGTGCACTTGCACATGCATGCACACCCTTGTGTTATAAGAATTGGTACAGATAGGAGAGTGGGAAGGAGGGAGGGCAAAAGTAGAAGGATTTTAATAGTTCCAACCAGTTGTAAATTTGAGGCCTAACTTTGACCAGACAAAATGACAGTTGGGGAGGGGGGGGACTATCAGCCACATAGCAGGTGTTTAATGAATAATTAGAATAATTATTGGATGAATGAATGCCTGGAACACTTGGAGGTTTGGGCAAAACTAAGAACAAGGGTGATGATAGGGCTCTGCCTTATAAAGTAGAACAAAAGTAGCTGCAGCCGTACTTATCAGGGAACTGGGGTTGCCTATGTCGTGAAGTGGTTTAATCACCTTAATTGACATTACAAAGCTCAATCTTGGCCAACGGAGCAATGTATCCACCCCCCAGACGCACCACACACTGCCCTCCCGCTGAAGTTGATGCTGAATCTGGCTGCATTAATAGAGGTAGCTGTCAGGAGCAAGGAGAAGCTGGCTGGTCTTTTCCCTGCTACGTCAAGCACCCATGGAATTCTGTTCAGTTCTGGCCTCCACTCTCTGTAGGACATTGACAAAATGGATCACTGACCCTGAAGGACCAGGGTGGGAAGGAGTCACCAAGCTAGGGTGACCAACTGTCCTGGTTTTGCCAGGACTGAGGGGGTTTTAAGATTTCTTAGGACAGAGAATTGTGAGTTTTAAAAACCAGAACAGTCCTGGGAAAACCAGGACGGTTGATCACGCTAACCAAAACCATGACCTATGAAGAACTGGGATTGGAGTTGGGGGTGTTCTGCCTTCCAAGAAGAGATTGGGGGGGTCACACACATATTTGCCTTGATGAAGTCTCTAGAGAGCCATCATGGAGCAGGTGCAATCGATGACTTCTAGGTGTCCTTAGATGTCAGAAAAGGGCCAGGGGGGTGCAGCCCCAGCCTGAACCTCTGTGTGGAAAGGTCTGGAACTGAGAGCTGCACTCACTGAGCACCTAGTCTATACTAGACCCTGTGCTGGGTTTGGAGGATGTTTCAATGAGTGGTTATGTTGTCTGTCTGGAGAAGTTCCCAATGTGGAGAGAGAGAGACATCACCATACTGCTGTGATAGAGGGGAGCTTAAGCGGTAGAAAGAATAAGGGGTAGGGTTTGGGTAAGGATAGAAAGGAAGACACTGGCCCTTTGACCAACTCTAGAAGATTGGGAGGAGTATACAGGGCCTTGAGAGAGCTGCTTGTCTACTCCTACCATGTCTGAGGCTTGGGGCATACATTAGAGAGCGTGCTGTGACCACAGAGAAACGAGAGCCCTAATTTTGTAGAAGACCGACGGTCCACAGCCACATCAGTGCTTCAAGGAGAGCACTGCGCCGCAGGGAGGAGGACGAGGTGGCTGGGGTCTGCTGAAATTGGCAAGGAAGCCAGTTAAATATCACACTTCTTACCAAATAACATTCACCTGGCCATCCCTTCTTTCCAATCTTTTCATCTTCAAAGGGAAGTGCTCTCCCCCTACACACACCACCACTAACCCAGAGATTGGTTTGGAAACTAGATCAAAGGAGCCCCTGTGGGGGCCAAAGGGGCACCAATCACCATGATCTACATATAACCCTCTCCCAGGGGGGTGGACAACAGAGAAGTGGGTGAAGGGAGACAGTGGTCAGTGTAAGACATGAAAAAATGTTTATAAATTATCAAGAATTCATGAGGGAGGGAGGGTTGGGGAGGGGGGAAGTAAGCTGATACCAAGGGCTCAAGTGGAAAGAAAATATTTTGAACATGATGATGGCAACATATATACAAATGTGCTTGATACAATGGATGTATGGATGGATTGTGATAAGAGCTGTAAGAGCCCCCAACAAAATGATTTTACAAACAGGATCCCCTGTTCCCAGATTCCCCTGGGGAACTAAGAGTTCCAGGTTCTCACGTTATCCTACCTTACCAGAGGTTTGGGGGATAACTTCTAGTGGCAGTTTGTATTTGATGTGATATGAGAATTATGGGTCATGTACGTTATGAGTCTTGTCTCAACCACTGACTTTGCTGTGTGACGTTGAGCAAATCACTACCTTTCCCTGAATCCCACTTTCCCATTGGCAAAGTGAAGAATTTGGACCAATAATCTCCATCCTCTAGACATTCGCTTCCAAAGACTTTATTTAATTCAGATGTAACTCACATTTCTTTAGCATCTTCTGTCTGATGGCCAAGGTCATACCTAGAATTTCGTCATATCCTTGGGGGCTTGGGCTTGAACTGCTCTTTGTGAGACCACTAACCCTTCCTTTCTTAAAGAAAGTACTGCCACCAGCACCTCAAAGCTTATTTCTAAAGTCTGCGGTCTACATGTCCAGCCGAGACACACTGCCTGTCTGGGGTTTCTTATCCATCAATATGTTCCTAGAGATGATAAATGTCTTGCCAATAAGAGGAGGCAGCTGCCAACTCTGTCTGAGACAAGAGCCTTTAACTGGAGCTGTGGTCATCCTTGGGTTGCTGACATCTCACGAGAGGCAGGAGGTGGTGCCGTGACTGGAAGGATGAGAGAGGGAACCTAAAGGGAGGAAAGAATCAGAACCACGTCTCTCAACCTAGGCAGATTTGACCATGAATCAGTGGAGAGCAGAGAGGGACACAGGATACTTGCATTTTAGTTGGAAGCAAACTATGTTTACAGAGCTCCTACAGAATGCCCAAGCCTGGCTGGGCCATCAGGAAGGGCGCGACACTGAGCAGTCTACAAAGTGTCTTCAGAGCCATCATCATCTGTTATTGTCACAACAACCGTGAGGGATGAGCATTACTATCTCTACTTTATAAACAAGAAATCTCAGAGAGGGGCATAGGAGGAGATGCATGCTGCCCCCGAGTTCTTACCTAAACCAATACAGCCCCAAGCTCTGGAAGCACAAGCCAGTCCTGTGGAGGGAGTCGGCTCAGATGGCACAGAGTGTAAGTAGGAAGCAAGACCCTTCCCAAGCTGTAGCTTTTTTTTAAATCAAGTCTCCTGATGGACCCGCCAAAGGGCACCTTCTTTGAAGAAACCAGACATATGGTCAAGGGGCTAGTAGTTGAGATGTAACTAGATGCCATCGTTAAAGAGTACGGAGCCAGAACGCCCTGAGTACAGATCTTAGTTCTAACAGTTACCAGCTGTGTGACATGGAGCAAGTGACTTTACCTCTCTGAGCCTCACTTTACCCATTTATATCACTAATGATTATTATACGGTCTTCATAGAGTTGCTTTGATTATATGGAAACATAAAATAGAAAAATATATTCAAGTGTCTAGTATTACCCGGAATATAGCAGGCACTCAACACTAACAAAAATAATGATAGCTCTTACCATACTTTTTATTTTAAGATCATTTTATTGGGGACTCTTACAGATCTTAGAACAATTCATCCATCAATTGTATCAAGTATATTTGTACATGTGTTGCTATCATTATTTTCTAAACATTTGCTTTCTATTTAAGTCCTTGGTATCAGTTCCTCTTTTTACCCTCTCTCCTCCCACCCTCGTGACCTCTTGATAAATTATTATTATTTTCATATCATATATGAACCACTGTTCCCCGTCCCCTGCTGTTTCTTCCCCCCTCCTCTGCCCACCTTCCTCCTGGTATAGTTACTCCCATTTCTGCTCCTGTGGGGTTTATCTGACCTGGATTCCATGTGTCAGGAGCTATTATCTGTACCTGTGTACATGCTCTGGCCTAGCCCACAGTGAAAGGCAGAATTAGGGTTATGATAATGGGAGGTGAGGAAGCTTCATAGAACCAGAGGAATATTTTGAGTTTCATTGGTGCTACATTTCACCCTGAGTGACTCATCCTTTCCTTGAAATCCTTCTGTGAGAGGGTACCCCATTGTCTACAGATGGGTTTGGGGTCTTTGCTCTGACCTGCTTCAATCTCAACAATATGTACTTTGTTTATTTGTTTGTTTGTTTGGGGTCTTCTGATCCTGTTATCTGATCCTGGCTACACCTCGTGATCACACAGGCTGGTGTGCTTCTTCCAAGTGGGCTTGTTGCTTCTCTGCTAGATGGCCACTTGTTTAACTTCAAGCCCTTAAGTCCTCAGATGCTATATATTTTGATAGCCAGGCACCATAAGCTTCCTTCACCACATTTACTTGTGCACTCATTTTGTCTTCAGTGATTGTGGTGGGAGGGTGAGCATCACAGAACGTCCCTGCACAGAGCTGCTGAGACACAGAGATGACTGGGGGGCCCACAACAGCTCAAGACATGTTGTTCCCTCCCTGGAACATACTGAGACAGAGGACAAGACTGGAGATACATGATGGGGAGTGAGTCCAGTCTGAGGCCCCCACATTGGGGTGAACCAAGAAGGGAACATAACAGATCAGCAACAAGAGCAAAGCCAAGCCACAATGCCCCTGTTGAGCCCTCAAAATAGACTTCGGGCTAGAAAGGGCAGTTCCCAGAACCCCCTAGGATCAGTGGGGAGATAGTCATAAAGGTCAGCGGACAGACCTGGAATTATCTATGCTTTTTCATGGGTGTTTTTTTTTTTTTTGCTAGTTATTATTAATCTTTATATATAAGAAAATGAAATATATATTTTTCTTTGTTTTTTTCTCTTTTTATACAATTTTTTGTTTTATTTTTGTATTGTCTATGTTACTGTTGATTTGCCTACCTATATAAGTTAAGCGTGGGAAGCAAATCCCAGGAGAAAACAATGGGACTGAAGGTTCCAGAGAGACTTACTTAGTGGCAGGAGGAGGTCGGGGAAGGAAACAGTGAGCAAACAATGCCATAGACAGGGGAACAACCAGGGAATTAAAATCAACAACAAGGAGGACATAGAGATCCTGGGGGTGTTGGAGCAACAGCAATCTAGCTGAGAAAAATTACTAAGAGGCAGAAGAAAGGCGAGGGTGATGTTGGGGCAGGAGGAAGGTAAAAGGAAACAGGAAAGATCTAGAAAGCAAAGTTATGGATAGAGGTAGAAACATAGGTGTGCACTTACGTAAACATATTAATTCATCAGTAGAGGAATTGGCATATGTACACATATTTGTATGGCAATACATTGAGGAAGTGGATGGACTTTGGGCCCCTGCTCAAGCCCTCCCTCAACATTAGAATACTTTGTTCTAACAACCTAGAAGTTACTATTATCGCAATTAGGCAAGTATTGAACTGGGTGAAATCTAAGAAATATATGTCTGGACCATCAAGAAGCGATGAAGTCAGTGTGGGCTGGAGGTTGCACGCAATGTCCTTAAGAACCTTTTAAGTCTCTTAAATAGTGAGCTTTTAAAATGTGTTTCAAATTCTTAGATGCCTTAAGAGCACAGGTTTCCTTATCTGTGCTCATGTGCATAATTCAAATATCTCCTCCGAGCTCAATCTGTGGTCGAGATCTGTAACTGAGACCAGGTGTGAACTGTGGCCAGGGTTGAGCATTTGATTCTCAGTTGGAGACAAAATAGATAAGTCCCCCTTAATGTTGTTATTGAAGAGCGGTGTGATGACAGAGTTAAGATGTTTGATCCTCATCCAGGCATTTAAGTACTGGAAAGCACAGAGGCTTTATGTTTAATGTGATCACAGCAACACACACCTTCTCTCTGTGTCTCCGTTTCCCATCGACCTGTTGGGCTTACTGTGCAACTGGCACAGAAGGTGGAAAACATTCTCTGAACTATTCGGCCTTGTATTCAAGGAAGGGATGATTATTGGGGAGGGGGAAAGGAGAAGAGGTATGGAGGAGAATTGGCCACAAGCTATGTTGCCCTTTGGGACAGAAAGCAAGCAGCAAGGGAGGATCTTCTGAAAGGTAATAAGGGCAGGAACCCAGAAGTGCTGAGGTGCTACTGCGGAAGCCACGAAGGACCAAAACCAGTCCACGGTCCATCTAGTGTTGCCAGAGGCCCCCTGGTAAAGGTCCGGGCCGCAGGACAGGTCACCTCCCAGAAGGGAGCAAGAGTTAGTCTGTTCCTCAGGCGCTTTGATGCAGCTTGTCTTTCAGGGACCACCAGCTACAGCTTTGCTGCGGTTTTGCCTGAGGTTGAAGTGCCCTCTCCTGGCCCCCAGGGGGCATGGCTGTCTGTGAGAGTCAAGCTTCCTTCCCTGCAGATCAGCAAGCATGGAGGTCCTTTGTCTGGACCGCATCAAAGCAGAAGGCTGGAGCAGGCATGGAAGGACCACATCCTTTTCTGTGCCTCCCAGGTCTGTCTCCCAGGTGAACACCCCCACCCCCACACCCTGCTCCATCTTTTTATTATTTGCTCCATGTCTCTTCTCCCTTTTTCATTTCTTTCTCCTTTGTCTTATGCTCCTTGTATCAGACTGCCTCGAGTGCGTGCACCTCCACGCGTGCACACGGCTCTGTTATCCCTGTCGCTCACCGTCTCCACCTTCCGACCCCTGCCTCCCTTCTCCGGGCTTCCCTGCCAGCTCTTCCACTTTCTCTTCTCCGCGTCAGTCCATGGTGCTCTCTCTTCGGGCAAACTGTAGCCACATTCCCCACCCCAATCTGCAGGTGACTCGTCTTCTTACTACTGTGTACTCTTGAGCCAGTTGCTTAGTGCTTCAACGTGTGTAACAAGCGCCTGGCATGGTACCAGGCGCAGCAGGGCCCAGCAGTCCTTCGGTCTGACTGCTCTAGCTTCTTTGCTTTGCCCTCCTTTGCAGTCCTCTCTCCCCTCGTGCCGTCTCCTCACAACACAAATCATGGTCAGGTGCAAATCCTTTTTATCACGATTTTTCTAGAAGTGGGCACTTGCCCTTGGAGCACTCCTTCAAGGCACAGTTTTCCCCCATGTCTCCTCAAGGGGGCAGAGGGCCTATTGAAGGAGCATCTGATCAGATGTTGTGAAATAAGCTAAAGCCCCAGCCGAGGGGAGGGCATCAGGAGGTCAAGGGCATTGTGTCCGACAGGGAAGGTTGGTGGTTGAGCGAAGAACGGTCTCTTCTTGAGGCCGCCTACGACACCGAGGATATATATGTCCATGACTGAGTCATTTTCATTTGCTTGCTCATTTATTTATCTGTGGTAAAGTACAACAAACGCACATGCTCCAATAAGCCAGCCAAAGCAGTTTTCTGGCACTGAGCTAGCTCGTAAGGAAACATCTCCCTGAGGCATCGCAGTGTGAGGCAGACCCTTCGGCTCCTTGAGCATCCCTTCAGCAGATGCGAGCAAAGTATCCTGAGGTTGCATCTCCTATTGTCCCTGATGAGAGCTAAGGGCGGAATACCAAAACGCAGTCCAAGCACGCAGCTGTCTGAGGTCTGAATTAGATGCTATTCTAAGAGACACATAGATAAGCTACATCCCTAGCGCACCTGTGTGTTGCGCCTCTCACCCCAGCGGCAGGGAAAGCCAGAGCAGCTTACTAGCCCAGGCTGGGCTCTCAGGCGAGGACCAGTGTGGCTTAGAAGTTGGGAGGCCAGTTTCTTCAATCATACTGATTTGGGTTCATATCCTCGCTTTCCAGTTTCCAAGCTCTGTATGACTTGGAGCAAATTACTTCACCCCTCTGGACCTCAGTTTCTTTACCTGCGAAATAGAGATAATGATACCTCACAGGGTTTCTGTGAGGATTAAATAAGCTAATGTATGTAAAGGACTTATCCCCCTGACTGATTGAGCAAAGGATGGTAGCTGCTATTAACACAGGACAGTTATATGGGATCCGTTGCGAGGGAACCCAGGAGTCAGAGTCTGTTCAGGAGGCAATTGGGAGGCCCTGTCATTGGGAAAGGCAACATCACCAGACTTCTCACTTGCACCGAGAGCCATGCTGTCCACCATGTAGCCATGTGTCCAGACAACCCGCTTTAAAGCTAAGGGAATCCTCCTCCTGAGTTGTCTCATGAGAAATTATGGCCAGCGTCTGCCAGCTCTTTTGCACTACGAGCAGGCTGAACAATCCAAACTCATCTTCCTGTGGCCGAGGGCCTGAGTAATCACATGTATAAGTGGCGCCTCTGGATTGCGGGTAAGGAGATATCTGAGTCGTGGAAAAACAGGAAGCTTTTGAGAGAAAGAAAACATTTCTGGCTGCTTGGTGTGTCATTAAGCAGTAGGGTAAATGCTTTGTTAGCTTTTTTAAAATTCTTGTGAATTTTTAAATACCCTTATAAAGCAGTAGCTATTTCTAGCTTGTAAGTGGGAGCATATTGGCTTGAGACACTCACGTACATGGGCTCACATTCCTTTATGTGGGAGAAGAGGGAGAGCCAGGTTCTGAATCCATAACCTTACGACACATACTCTCCCCTCAGCTCACGTACAGACTACCTGTGAAATGTTCCTGCTTCATCCTCGTCTTTCCCCAGCCCCACTGTCCCCTTTGCTCCTCGGGGAGGCAACAGAGCATCAAATTCCCACAGAACAGACCCCTGTCTCCAAACATACTGGCTCAGATAGTCTCTCTTCTACTTGAAATATCTTCTGACCGACGGAGAGTGTTGTTACTTGGCCCTCTATCTACCCCTGCCCTAAAAGGTTGAGGGAAAGTTACTGGGCTCTGCTGAAAGTCATTTTCGGATTTGGGATTCCAGAGCAGGACAAGAAGGTACAGAGACTTCACATGGGCATGACTAATTCATCTTCTAAATGTCAGACTTTATGGTCAGTGGCTATTGCACTGACCAGCACTGAGCAGTGGCACTATGAATATTAAAATATCAGAATGGCATGGCATCTAGACTGGGAATCTTTAGTAAGGGCAAATAATCACTGAAGACCGTGGCTGGTGCTCCAGGCCAGCTTTGATGTACGGCTTGAACATACAGCATTACTATAAATGATTAACCACTTAGAGTTTTCTAGGTGCATACCACACATTACCATTAATCTTAACCAAAACCTTGGGAAACAACACTACTGTCCCTATTTTGTGGAAGAGAAGACTGAAGCTAAGAGCCAGGAGAGTATGGGACTGGAGTCAGGCAGTGAGCTTGTGCTTCACCTGAATCTCAAACCCCGGTCTGCTAACCTCCAAAGCCAGCATTCATGCTCCATACTGCCTTTTCCTACCATGGCTTTAAAGCAACATGAACTTTCCCTGTCAGACTCACCGATGTCCTCAGACAAATTTGGAGTCCTTTAAGAACGCGTTTCACTTCATTTTATATCTGTGTCAAGAAATCAGGCCTTGGAAAGAATCCATAATCCCCAGGTCTCTGGGAAGTCAGGGGAGGCAGGATGGAATCTAGACGTTATTAGAAACTTGCTGTGTAACTTAGGGATTTTGTTTTCCCTCTCTGGGCTTCCAATTTCCCATCGATGGAAGTGTTAGAGAGATTCATGCAACAGGAAACACTTACCAAGCACCTTGTCAGTACAAGAGGAACCCTAGTGGCATGGTGGACTACACTTGGGTCTACTAACCACAAGGTCACATGTTCAAAACCACCTCTGTACAGGTTTATAGTCCTAGAAACCCACAAAGACATTTCTACCCTGTTCTGTAGGGCTGCAATGAATCCGAATCAGCTCAATGGCCATGGGTTTGTTTTTTTGTTTTCATCTATACCAACTTACACACTGGGGATGAAATATTGTTTCTTCCTTCAAGGGAGTGCGTGACAGAGGGTAGTTCTAATGCCCTTTCTTGCTCAGTCATTCTATGAATTCCAGTGAATAGAGTCAAATGATGAGCCAGGGGCTTGGGCCCTGCACAGTGTGTGTGAGGTCTATTGAAACACAGGCATAAACTTTGAATCGAGGTCATACAGTTACCCTGTGTTCTTACTGATTATGCTTGTGGGCTCAAGGTCAGAGAGCACACAGAATCCAAAGTGTGTAGGCTGAATGAATCAGAGGCAGTAAGAAAAGAGAAACGAAAAACGATCCAGGCACCCGGCACTCCTTTATTCAACTCTTCACTCCGCTGTTAAATAAGCATTTTCTGAGCGCTCCTTCAGTGCTGGGCCCTAAACTAGGGAGCTATTGTTGGTAGCTGACATTGAGGCAGCTTCAACCCATAGCGACTCTACGCACAAGAGAGCGAAACGCTGTTCTGTCCCGCACCATCCTCACCACTGTTGCTGTGCCTGAGCCCATTGATGCAGCCACTGTGTCCATCCATCTTGTCAGGGGCCTTCCGTGTTCTCACGGCCCCTCCACGTCACCAAACATGACGTTCTTCTCCAGGGACGGCTCTCTCCTGACAGCACGTCCGAAGTCTGTAAGATGAAGTCGCGCCATCCTTACCTCTAAGGAGCACTCTCACCTTACTGCTTCCAAGACAGATGTTTTCCCTTTTAGCAGACCATGGTACTTTCAATATTTTTCTCCAGCACCACAATTCGAATGCACTGAATCTTCTACGGTCTTCCTTCTTCAATGTCCAACTTCCACATGCGCATGATTCCATGGAGAATACCACGGCTCCAGTCAGGCACACACAGTCCTCAAAGTAATATCTTGCTCTTCAATACTCTTAAGAGGTCTTATGCAGCAGTTGTACCTAATGCAATGCATCTCTTAATCTCTTGACTACTGCTGTCATGAGCATTGATTGTGGATCCAAAGAAGACAAAATCCTGGACAACTTCAACATTTTCTCCAACATTATCATGATGGTACATATTGATCCAATTGTGAGGATTTGTGTCTTCTTTACATTAAGATATAATTCGTACTGAAGGCTCCAACCCTTGATCTTCATCAGCAAGTGCTTCGATTCTTTCTCACTTCCAGGAAGCAAGGTTGTGCCATCTGCAAACCGCAGATTGTTAATGAGCCTTCCTCCAATACTGATGCCACATGCCTCTTCCTTTATCTCCTCTGCTGATTTGCTCAGCATATACATTGAACAAGTATGGTGAGAGGATACAAATCTGGTGCACAGCTTTCCTGATTTTAAACCATGTGGTATTCCCTTAATCTGTTCATACAACTGCCTCTTACTCTGTGTACACGTTCTGAACGAGCACAAGGGAGTGTTCTGGGGTTCCCATTAGTCTCAGGGTTATGTTTATCACGCAGTCGAATACCTTTTCTTAGTCAATGAAACACAAGTCAACATCTTTCTGGTATTCTGTGCTTTGAGCCAAGATCCATCTGACATCAGCAATGAGATCCCTTGTTCCAGCTCCTATTCCGAAACCAGTCTGAGCTTCTGGAAATCCCCAGTGAATGTATTGCTGCAAGTGTTGATGGATAATCTTGAGCAAAATGTTACTTGTGTGAGACGTCAATGATATTGTTCCATAGTTTGAGCATTCTGTTGAGTCACCTTTCTTTGGAATGGTCACAAATACGGATCTCTTCCAGGTAGTTGACTTCCAAATTTCTTGGCATAGAGGATTGAGTGCTTCCAGTGCTGCTTAAGCTTTCTGAAACATTTCAATGGTATTGTCAATTCCTGAAACCTGTTCTTAACGAATGCATTCAGTGCAGTTTGAACTTCTTCCTTCAGCACCATTAATTCTTGGTCATTTGCCATCTCCTGAAATGGTGGATTGTCGACTAGTTCTTTTTGACAGTGACTCTGCATATTCTTTCCATCTTCTCTTGATGCTTCCTATATCAGTCCATATTCTGCTTATAGGATCTTTCAAAATTGCTTGCTTTTTTTTCTTGAGTCCTTTCAGTTTCAGATACACTGACTGTGGTCTTCCATTTTTGTTTTCTAATTTTAGGTCCTTAAACACGTCATTTTAATATTTGGCTTTGACTTCTCAAGCTTCCCTAGGAAATTTTCTACTCTGCTCCTTGACTTCATCCTTTCTTCCATTTGCTTTAGCTCCTCTACTAGTTAGAGCAAGTTTCACAGTCTCTTCTGATATCCATGTTTATCTTTTCTTGCTTTCCTGTCTTTTTAAAGACTTTTTGCATTCTTCACAAATGACACCTTGATATCTTCCCACATCTCATCAGGTCTTCTGTCATTACTGTTTAATGTGTCAAATATATTCTTCAAATGTTCTCAAAATTCAGGTGGGATACACTCAAGGTCCTATTTTGGCTCCTGGGGATTTATTTTCATTTTCTTCAGCTTTATCTGAATTTGCATGTGAGTAATTGATGGTCTGTTCCACAGTCACCCCCTAGTCTGGTTTTAGCAGCTGATATTGAGCTTCTCCAGCATGTCTTCCTACAGATGTAGTCAGTTCGATTCTGTGTATTCTATCTGGGGAAGTCGAAGTGTATAGTCACCTTTGTGTTGTTAAAAAAAGGCATTGACTATGAACAAGTCCTTGGTTTTGAGAAATTCTATCACATGGTCTCCAGCATCATTTGTATCACCAAGTCCATATTTTCCCAACTACTGAGCTTCCTCATTAACTTTTGCATTCCAATCACCAATAATGATCCATTCATCTTGATCAATTCTCAACTGAAGTCCTTGGTCGAATTCTTCAGTTTCTTAATCACTAGCTTTTGTAGTTGGTGCATAAATTTGAATAATAAATGTACTGATTAAATTTCCTTGAAGGCTGGTAGATATAATCCAATCAAAAATTGCATTGTATTTTCATGACTGATTTTGCAATACCCTTCTGACAATGAATGCCATACCATTCCTCTTGAGTGTGTTATTCCCAGCATAGTAAATCATATGATTTTCCGATTCAAAATGGCCAATGCCAGTCCATTTCTACTCAAATGCCTAGGATATCGATCTGCATGTGTTATATTTAATTTTTGACCACTTCTGGTTTTCCTGATTTCAGACTTTGCAAATTCCAAGTTCTAATCATGGGAAGACTTTCACAGCAGTCTCTCTTTACCCTGAGTCATGCCCATCAGCAAATGAAGTTCCTGGAGGCTCCGCTCCCCAAGGCTTCACTCAACTCATGTCACCGCGGTCGCCTCTCTCCAAAATCAGCTCATCTTCAGGCAAGTTTGAATGCCCTTGGACCGAGGGATCCATCTCTCTGCAGTGTCTCTGGCAATGTTCTGCATCCTTTGTTTAGGCTTTCCTTATTTACAAATACCCCAGAGCTACGCATGCAATTTTCAGTGACTTCTCCGTCTGAAGTGAGGTGCAGGGTCCTTCATTCTTAGTCTAGACGTTCCACTGAAAACCGTTCCCTTTGGATGACTCTACTGGCATTTGAATTACCAGTGACATAGCTTCCAGCATCACAGCAACACACAAACCACCACAGTATGACAAACTGACAGACAAGTGGCAGACAACCTGACGGACAAGGTAGCTAGGGAGCAAAAACATGGGTCAGACCAAATCTGCATTTCAAGAGAGCAATCTGATGGGGAAGTTGGCAGACGAACCATTGCTATTAAAAAAAGCAAATGTTGCAAATGTGATTAAGATACTGGGCAGGAGAGAGAAAATAGATACTGCTGCCTACGGGAGCCCTTGAGGTGAAACTTGAAGAGTGGACTGGATATGCAGCTAAAAAGGCCATTCTAGGAAAAGTGGGGGCACATGCGAAGGCCCCGAGACAAGGCACAGCAGGCTATGGTTGGGTGGAATCACCTGTGAACAGAGTATTCTGTGAACCATTGTGGACAGAGTATGTGATGTGCTTGGAGTGATAAGATTCTAACCAAACTGACTCAAGGGGGTGTCTGCCATGTGCCTGTGCAGTTTCAGTTGGCATGAGCTACCCCATGACTCACTGGAAGAAACGGCACAGGTAGTCACTGCTGCTTCAGGCAGAACAAGAGCAAACACTGCAGAAGACAAACCTGAATCCAACCCACAGCTGAAAGCCAAGCCAGCCTGAAGCACTGCCCTATGGCCCAGGCCATCCTCGATCAACCAAACTATCAACCTGTTTGGGATTGCTGACCTGTCAGTGAGGGGTAAAATGATTTTTAAGTATCAAGAGAATGAATGAGAAGAGATGGGCTGGACAGAGAAGTGGGGTTCATGTTTTGCAGGTGAGCGAGAAGTGTAGGTGCCAGTCATGGTGACTGAAGCATGACCTGACACATGGGTAGGATCTCGATCCACACACACAGAGAAGCCACAGGCTGGCTGGAGCTTGAAGACCAAATGGGACTTTGCAGTTGAGTTTTTCATCAAATGCACTTGTGAGGACCTCAAACTCTATGCCACAGCCATGGAAGGAAAATGTAGCCGACTCCCTGACAAGTGCTTGAATAGATTACGGCTGAGCTAATACACGGAGCCCTCAGCCTTTGCACAGCCAAGCAAGGCCTAGATAAAGCATCCCTAGCCCCAAGATGGACCACATCTAACAGAAAGCAACCCTTTCTTTTTCCTTCCACGGTGTAAGCAAGGATCTTTTTCTCGGTGAGTTGTGGCATGGAAAAGTCTGGAAGCACTTGGCTTGATGCGCTGGGTTCTGAGAAGCCCAGCCTCTTCCAGTCCTGTGGAAGGTGTGCCATCTGATCTCAAGGTCCCTGTCCTGCAGGTCCTGGTCATGTCTTCCTCCTTTCAGCTGGGGGGCAGAAAGCTGAGAGTGAGTGTCGCGCCTTTGCATCTGTAATATACTGTCGGAGGATTTTTCTTATTACCCTGTCGAGACAAAGAGCAATGGGATGAATTTCAATTCAGTATCCAATCGACTACAGCATGGTGTCTGCATCCTCCCTGGCAGCCTGCTCTAGCTCTGAGAGCTGCCTCCAGAACAGACTGCAATGGAATGCTCTACTGAGCCCCCCCAATGGCCCAGCGGACCTCTCCCGGGGAAGACCGTCGCCCAGGCAACACAGCATGTGCAGTCCGGCCCCCCCCCCGGCCCCGCCCCCACCCATGCCCACGTCCTTGACCCCCTACCAACCCACCAGGGCTAGGCATCCCTAACATTGGGTTATAAGAGGCAGGACCAAGCCAGGAGTGTCCAAGACCAAGGGGGCTGCAGTCGTTGAGGGAATGCGTCCTGGAGGAAATGAGTCCTGATAAGATGTAGTAAGGTGAAGGAGCGCACGAAGTACAGGGTGTGGGGGTAGGGAGGAGGGGGTGTATACAGACAGGATCACAATGAATTATCACAAAACACCCTGTGAGAGAAGAACGATGTTTTCCATTTTACAAATTAGAAAGCAAAGTCTTAGCGAGATAAAAATAACTTGACAAAGGCACACAATTAGTAGAACTGAAATTCAACCCCAGGTCTTTGGCTTTAAATTCTCAACTTGAATTGTACTGGGGCAAACCAAAGGCATCTATTCTGGATTTCAAAAGAGAAAAAAGATTTATATATGGGCCATCTCGTTCAGTTTAATACTTAGACTGAAGGTCTTCAATGTGTCCAGCTCTATTAATATTGAGACTATAATTTTTTT
>NW_022104341.1:79570210-79572734 GCF_000313985.2 Echinops telfairi
CGTCTGGGGTCTTAAAGGCTTGTAGGCAAACAAGCGGCCATCTAGCTCAGAAACAGCAAAGTCCACAGAGAAGAAGCACACGAGCCTGCGCGAACGAGACTATAATTTTTTTAAAGTAGCATCTGGCCTCACAGTTTAATCAATTTTAGAAAGTAGTAGAAAACAAGGAAGGCATTCTAGAGTGTGGATTATGGAGATAAAGAATCCATGGCAAAACTCAGCAGGTTAAGATATTGTCCTGCCTGGTGTGGGGCATTCATACAAGAAAGGGTTAGGACTGAAATTGGAAAAATCTCCTGACACTAGTTCATAGAAAGCTCTGGAGGACACGGCACCAACATTGCATGTTAGCTTTCAGACACTGGGGAATCAGAGATGGTCCTGAGGCTGAGGAGTGGCTGAGGAAATGACCGTGCCAACAGAAGGAGGGCATGGTGTGTGGAGGAGTGAAGAGTAGAGAAGCTAGGTCAGTTTTATTCTTGAAGATCCGGTGGCATAGTGGATTAAGCGTTAGTCTGCTAACCGCAAGGCCAGCAGTTCAAAACTACTAGCTGTCCCTGGGAGAAAGATGAGACGCCCTACTCCCATGAAGAGCTGTAGCCTCGGAAACCCAGAGGCAGTTCCACTCTGGTCTGTGGGCTCAACAGGAATCGGGATCAACTCGAGGGCAGTGAGTTGGGTTCTTTTCTGGCGCTCATGGGGAGAGCTTTGTGAAGTCCACACTCCATCCCCCAATCAAGAAATAAACACTGAAATTATAAGCAAGAGCCAGGAACTTCTTCCACTTGAAACACCCCCCACAGGCAACTGAGCGGAAGTTCGAGAAATGGTGAGTGACAAGCTTGGCTGTCCACGGAAGTGCTGGTCATTTGAAGCCACCAGACACTCCTGAGAGAAGGAGGTGGCAGTCTGCTTCCATAGAGCTTTACAGGCTCGGGCAGGTCGACTTTGGCCCACAGGGTGACCGTAAGTAGGAATGGACTGGAGCAATAGGGTTTGTTTTGTTTGTTTGTTTGTTTGTTTGTTTGTTTACAGTTCCGTGAGAGGCCTTTCCTTCGGAAGCACTTGTCCTAGGCATTCATTTCTCCATGCAAAGGCAGAATGGAGGAAAGATGGTTGGTTGCATGCCAGGCCCCACCTTAGGGATTTCCCTAATTTAATCTCAAAATAGCCAGGTGAATAACAGGACAATGTCCATTGTCTTCCTTGACTGATGAGAGATAGTCCCTTTCCAAGGCCACACAGCTGATGGTAGATGCTTTCGGACCAATCCATAGCCTTCATTCTAAACCACCAAACTGCAGCACAGGGACCCTGTGAGGCTAGGTGTTGTGAATAGGGGGTGGGGGAGTGGTATAAATTGAAGGGGAAAAAAAGAAAAAAAGGAAAGTTGAGGGACCAAAGACTACTTTTTCAACTAGTAATGCCTTACCAAGGCCTGACTTAGGGGCAGATGCTAGGAGCAGGGAAACCCAGAAAATTGTGGACAGATTTAGAATGCCAGTTGAGGGTAACTTGGAAGAGATGGTGATCACGGGTCAGAGCACAGCCCACACCGGAAGCCTAGCTCCGGCCCTGTCCAGAGGGCAGGGTGTTGAAAGTGGTGAGAGAGGTCATTCCTTGCTGCTACAAGGGCGCCCATCTAGGATCCGATCACAAGAGCCACCCAGTCCTTGCAGAGCACCATCAGTGCCACTGTGGAGCGAGCTCTGAGGAAAGGGCCGTGGTTTCCTAGTTCGCTCCCATCTGTAGCCAGTGCCTTACCTGGTGGCAGGCATCATCTGCTCTAATTAGACTCCATTAAAATGCTGATTAACAACATCTTGCATGGACCCAGGTGTATGATGGGATTGGTCTAGTCACTGTAAATGTGAGTGTTCTCTGCCGCTGTGCAACACACAGTAGCACCCATTCAGGGCCAGCGGGGAGGGGAGGAGACAGAAGAGGCTCTGAAAATCGCCCTCCAAAGGGAAACTAGTTCCAAAGAGATGGAACTGGATCCCGAGCAAAGAAAACTTGGTTCTATACAGGACTATGATTTATGACTGGTGAGTTAGTTATTTTCTTTATTTTTGAGTTTAAGGGATTTTGAGTGTGACATTGACTGCCCAATTTGTCACTGCTCCCCCTATTGTTCCACACCTGCCATTGCACTCATTTGCATTATGAGCCTGCCCTCTGGAAAACCTTTTGAAGCTGTGACCCTTTGGATAACAGATGAAGCAGTCAAAACAAAGAGACAAAAAAACACTAACAAGTAGGAAAGCATATGAACAAAAGCCAGGAGGGATTGCAGAGAGCAGACCTGGAGATCTGTGACGAGACAGTCTGAACAGGAGCTCAGAGCTCAGAGACAGACAGTTTGGAGCGTCCCGTGGCAGGAGGGCGTGTGAAGGGGGGAGCGCAGGAACAGAATCTGAAGAAGGCTTCAGAGAAAGCGGCAGGAGTAAAAGCAGGGAGGGAAGATGTGAACACCACGAACAGTCGGTTTGATCTTGGTTCAGAGTTGGTGTGGAACCATTGA
>NW_022104341.1:79574153-79582066 GCF_000313985.2 Echinops telfairi
CTCTATTTCCCTTGATTCTCCTCCTGTCCCACTATCATGCTCAGTCCCCACCAGGATTTCAGCACTTCCTGTTTGTTGCATTCCCCTTGATCATGCCCTACCAGGTCTCCCACTCCCACCTCCCCACCAATTTGGATCGCTTGTTGTAGAACTATCACTCTTATAACCGTAATAAAAGTAGATTGAACATCAGCCAGGAGAAACCACAGGCTGATGCAGTAATGTAGTTACGGGGCCATGAGGCCCAAGCCAGGCAGAAGCAGTGGCTGGAAAGGAGTAAAGACACATAAATCATTTCTAAGGTGGACTTAGTAGAAGATAAGACCCTTGGTTGATCATAATCTGGCTGCTGAGCCCATTGTGTTTGCAGGAGAAAGTCCACAAGTGGAGAAGTGTTGACTGTATATGGGATCTTCTAGAAAGAAATGAAAGCTCCTGGGAAATTCTATTTTCGATATGACCAGGGGAGAGAAAACCCTGGTGTTGGTCTCCTGGATGTTCCTTCTCATGGCCCTCCCGTTGCCATGTTGTTTTCTTATATCTTTAGTTTATGCGGATGGTCTCTGAATCACTTCAGTCCATTGCCTCTCCCTGGGCCCCTGAGTGAGTTAGAAGGGCAGGTGCTGCAAGGAGCTTGTCTTCTTTCAGGAGCCGTCAAATGTAGCTCAATCGGGAACTGAGGAAAGGAAGTCCTGAACAAGTAGCTGAAGCGTTGGCCTTACTCTAAAGAGACCAGTGGATATCCTGGGCGCACCTGTGGTGCAGTCCGGTCAGGAAGTCCAGGTGGAGAGACAGGACTGAGATTTAATAAGTGTAAAAGAGGGGTTACTCTCCTCTTGGCAGACCACTCTCAGGCACTTACAGTGAGAGAAGCTTAGGGGTCCTGACTATCATCACTTTGGAAATAACTGGTCAGATTTGGAAGATAGGAGATATTTATTTGTGCTCTTTTCATTGTAACAACGAGATCTCACATTAGCTGAGATAAAACAGACAGCGTACGTGACTGAAGGAATTCACGTAGACATCAGATTATCAGAGCTTCTGATGGAAGCTTAGAATTGAACACAAACACTCCCAGGACTCTTTATCTCTGTAACACTTCTTGACCACCTTATGGCCTTGAAGTCAGATGTTCTCCAATGGACAGATAGCATGGCTTCTGACAATTTCTGGATTCTGTGTCTTCCACCACCAGTAAAGAGAAAAAAGAAGAGAAGAGTTGACGTTGGGTGCCTTCAACATAGTAAATTCTTTAATATGGCTCTTCTGGCTATTGTCTTTGTCATTCCCACCAAATGACTTTCGTGTAAGGAGGTGGGAGAAGATACTGATTGGATTACATAATTCAGCTGTGGATGATTGTTAACACGGTTAATTGGGATTGCCACCTTGCTGAGCCTAAAAGCAGCCATTTCAAAAGCAGGAGGTGGGATCGCACTACCAGCAAGAGAGAAGACCCCTGATGGAAGTGTGTTCTTTGGACCCCACGATCCCTGTGCATTGAACCTCTTGATCCAGGAGGCAGCTTTGACACCAGAGGAGTGGCAGAGGAGTAGCATCAGCAGAACCAGGTGGCAGAGCATGAGAGAGAGCCGTGGACTTCCCAGCTCGCAGAATATGTGAAGCTGACTGCTTTGGCACAGGAGGATGACTTGTGGAGTGAGGTGCCTCTTGGCACTGAATTGGGGGAGCTGGGTTTGGTTTGCTCATCCAGGAAGCTGGAGCTGAGTATCTTGGGGTTGAGGCTTATAGTACAGTGGCATGTCCTTTTGGCTATTTATTGGCATGGGCCCAGGTGTATAATATTAGTAAAAGGGCTTTGTAATGCTGCCTGAGCAGGGGAGGGGCCAGGCTAAGAGGCTGAGGGCCATAGAAAGACCAAAGAACGATGGTATCATAAGCATTTCTCACCTGGATTAGTACCTGTTGACTTCCCTAGTAAGCCTCAGAATTGTGAGCTCTGTGTGGCCATTGCAACGAATGATCGAGCCCAGCCACAGCAGTAGAGTGTCGTGGGGGTGGCAGTTGTTGGCAGAATAGAATAAGGGATAGAGTATGGAGCCTATCTCACCACGGCCTTGCAGCAACCTACCTTGGGAGCTAGAGGAGATCAAATACAGCCCGACACCGTTTTTGCAGTACTGTTGCGTTGGTTCCAACTCAGAGCCATCTCTGTATAACAGACTACTGCTCAGTTTGCACTATCCTTATGTCACTGGTATGTTTTAACTCATTACTGGAATCACTGTGGCAATCCATCTCTAAGGAACCTCCTTTTTGGCTGATCTTCAAACATGGTCTCCTTTACCAGGGACTGATCTCTCCTTCTAACATGTTCATAAGTCCATAAAAGTCCCACCATCCTTATAAGGAGAATTCTGGATGCTCTTCTTCCAAGACAGATCTGTCATTCTTCTGGCAGTCATGATATATTCAGTGGTTTTCACCAAGAGCATAGTTCAAAGGCATCATCTTTAGTCATCTTTATTCATTGTCCAGCTTTTGCCTGCATATCACACAATTGAAAAAAAATGCTGGCTTTGTTCTCAGTGTGGCCTTTTAAACACATTAAAGATAGCTTTTGCAGTAGGCAATACATCATTTGATTTCTTGACTGCTGGTTACATGGGCATTGATTGTAGATTAACGTAAAATGAAATCCTTATCAACATCAATCTTTCCTCTGTTTGCCATGACATTACTTATTGGTCTAATTGTGAACACTTGTGTTTTCTTTATATTGAAGTGTAATCCATATTGAATACTGTAAGTACCTCAAGTCCCCTTCACTCGCATGAAGCAAAGTTGTCATTTGCATATCATTGGTTATTAATGAGTCTTCCTCCAATCCTGTTGTCACATTCTTCTTCCGCTTCTGGAATCATTTATTTAGCATGCAAACAGAATAAATATGGTAAAAGAACACAACCTTTATCCACACCTTTCTTGATTTTAAATCACCCAGTGTTTCTCAAATATGGCTGTCCATGGTTCTGGCGGGTAGCGGCAGAGTAGGGCCAAATCCCTTAGGTTGGTTGGTCTCTGGTCTCCAGCTCTGAGATGCCCCTGTCCTACCACGTGATTTTATCGAAGCCAGCTTTGCACCCTTTCCTTCCCCACATGAACAGCAAGACACTTTCTCAGAAAAAAATCTCGTCCCCTGCCCTTATATTTCTGGATGTGCCCATTGTGGAACAAAAGCCAAGGCTTCTGCCAAGTTCATTAATAATTTTGGCTTTCTGGAGAAAAGAATTGGATTGCTTTGCTCTTCAAATATCAAAACATCCAATTAACACAGCTAATTAGCATCACTAGCAGCAGTCAAAAGAATGGCAATTTAGATGCAAGATTTCAAAGAGTTTCCAGTTGTAGGCTAAAGCAGCCCATCTTTTGCTAATGACAAGAGTTCCTCACACAGACCATCTATAGCAGCCATCAATTAGCCAGCAGGCAGAGCCTGGCCTCATCCTGAGCCATTTGTCTAATCAGAACTGAGGATAAAGAGAAAGACGGGAGGCAGGGGGTCAAGGGGTAAAGAGGGCAAGTTGGACCATAGAGAAAGAAACAGAGGTAGAGAGAGTCCAAGATAGAAACAAGATGGAATGAATGACTGAATGAATGAATGAGAGAGAAAAGAAAGTTAAAAAGAGAGAGAAACAGAGAAGGAGAGAAAGTGCACATAACAAGTTAATAATTTTCAGAGACAGAGGCACAGACATACAGACTGAGAGACAGAAAAAGTGACTTGAATATATACCCAAATACATTTTTAAATGAGGAGCTGATACCAAAGGCTCAAGTAGAAAGCAAATGTTTTGAGAATGATGATGGCAACATATGTACAAATGTGCTTGACACAATATATGTATGGATTGTGATAAGAGTTGTATGAGCCCCCAATAAAATGATTTTAAAAACAAACAAATAATAAAACATTTTATTTTAAAATAAATCCCTTTCCTACCACCGAAGCTTTGAGAAAGTAGTTGATCATTGGGAAGTTTCTGTGTTTTAGCTTTATAGTCCTGTGTTCTTTGCTTTGATTCTTGAGAAAATATCTCTCTTTGGCCCTCATAATGTCTACTGGACTATAAGCCTTCAAAAGGGCTAATTATATTTGACTTATCGCTGTATCTACAGGACAAGGCACAGTGCTAGAAACACTCAGGTGTTCATATCTGAGGGCTGAATAAAATTGAGATGACCAAACTGATACCCAGAAAGGGCTGATGGCTCACTCCACATTACTGTGAAAGCTGGTGCAGAGATGGGCTTAATCCCAGACCACAGACAGCTATCATATAGTCACTGTCACATATATATTTCTAACATCTAATATGCCTTGGGCACCAAGTCCTAGCCAACCAGGGGCCTTAGGTTTGAGTATACCCACCTTGACAAAATCTAGAAACAGAGATAATAGCTCCAAACTTTCTAATTCCAATACCAAATCCTTTCGATCAAAAAGCCCAGGTATATCTAATGCCAACTCCCAGAAATTCACTGTCTTTGTGGAACCAAGCAAGTATCCCAGCCAAATTGCCCTCTCCTGAGCTACCTGTTGCCATCACTTAACCAAGGCCTGATTATAGAAAGATGAGCTAAACATAGTCACTGTGCCCAAAGACTAGTCTCAACCACGAGTCCTCTAAGTTTGATTCTTGTCAGAATCATGCATCAACTATATCCCAGCATATATGTACTCAGACTTGGTTGAATGATTGAATGCAAAAAAAAAAAGGAGGTTTTGGGTATCATAAGACACCCATATAGATATTATAACACAAGGTAACCCACATGCATCCATGTTTGTTGGGGCTTGTTGGAGGAAGGGAGTTGTACAGAAGTGAGGGGAGGGTTTAGAAGAGACTTATTGAGTTGGTTCGCTGGATCAAGAAGCTTCAAAGTTCTGAAAAGTCAGATCACATTAGGCCTTGATTCTTTAGAGGTCACAATATGTGTTTGATGTGAAAGGACAACGAACAGGCTGTTAAGTGCTTATAGAGTCCCTGCTATATACCAGTGAAAAGTGCAATGTGTACAATATTCTTATTTAATCTTTGAAGCCACTTTGAAGTGAGTGTTTTACAAATACTTTCCTCATTGTACAAATACAGCTAAGTTTATATGACTGGTTAGTGGTAGAATTTCTGTGATCCCAAGGTCCTTGATTTTTCCACTACACCTTGCTGACAAGATAGCTTGCTCATCCTTTTTTTAAAAATCATTTTATTGGGGGCTCATACAACTCTTATCACACTCCATACATACATCAATTGTGTAAAGCACATTTGTACATTCGTTGTCCTCATCATTCTCAAAACATTTGCTCTCCACATAAGGCCCTGGCATCAGCTCCTCATTTTTCCCTCCCCCCCACCCTGCTCCCTCATGAATACTTGATACTTTATAAATTATTATTTTGTCATATCTTACACTGTCCAACATCTCCCTTCACCCACTTTTCTGTTGTTTGTCCCCCAGGGAAGAGGTTATATGTAGATACTTATAATCGGTTCTCCCTCTCTACCCCACCCTCCCTCTACCCTCCCGGTATCACCACTCTCACCACTGGTCCTAAAGGGATCATCTGTCCTGGATTCCCTGTGTTTCCAGTTCCTATCTGGACCAGTGTACATCTTCTGGTCTAGCCGGATTTGTAAGGTAGAATTGGGATCATGATAGTGGGGGAGGAGGAAGCATTTAGGAACTAGAGGAAAGTTGTATGTTACATAGTTGCTACCCTGCACCCTGACTGGCTCATCTCCTCCCCGTGGCCCTTCTGTAAGGGAATGTTCAGTTGCCCACAGATGTGTCCTGGGCCCCCACTCTGCACCCCCCCTCATTCACAATGATATGGTTTTGTGTTCTTTGATGCCTGACACCTGATCCCTTTGACACCTCATGATCACACTGGCTGGTGTGCTTCTTCCATGTGGGCTTTGTTGCTTCTGAGCTAGATGGCCACTTGTTTATCTTCAAGCCTTTAGGACCCCAGACACTATCTTTTGATAGCCGGCACCATCAGCTTTCTTGTATCAGGGAGGTGATCACACAATGATATGATTTTTTGTTCTTTGATGCCTGATAACTGATCTCTTTGGCACCTTGTAATCACACGGGCTGGTGTGCTCCTTCCATGTGGGCTTTGTTAACTTGCTCATCCTGTGCCCTTTCTTTATGTCCTGGTTAATGTGTAAGCATACATGTGGATATTATGTTTGCCTGTATACAGGTATCAACTGTGGGTGAACGGGGATTCTGATTACTTCCATCCAATTAATGCTCTGTTCATTCTTGCTGTCTCCTTGTGATTAGAACTAATAGCTGCTGATTACACCGTGTGGAAGGGGAAGGACGGTCATCAGCCGCTCCGCTTGGGGGATAAGAACATTGTAATGCAAAACAAAATTGTTCCAAAGGACTTGAATTAAGAAACTCTCTCTGTTGGAGAAAGATCAGACATTCTGTGACCAAAATCAATATCCTGTGACCCTGTCCAAGTAGAAGGACAGCCTGCCGCTGTTCTGGTCAGCAGCAAAGATCAAAAGAAGTGAGGCAATAGTATTTATTTAGAAAGTTAGTCATAAGTAAAAAATATCCATGTGATTTTGCAAATGTCTTTCTCATCTGTCAAATCAGGAGGGTTGATGAGATAAACTCTACGGACTTATATTAATTAAAATTCATTCAGTTGCAAGTGACCAAAAACCCAACTCAAACTGGCTGAGCTAGAAAAGAGAATTAATTAGTTCACAAAACTTTCAAGTCCAAAGATATAATAGATTTGACAGAAACTGATTTAGGGGCTCAAACAGTGACATAAGGATGTGGTCTCAAGGGCACCATCACCCAGTTCAGTTTCCGGAGTGCTGACTCCATTCTTTGGCAGGCTACCCTTTGTGAAAGCAAGAGGCTGCCCGTGTTTGCAGTGGATATCCTTTCCGCTCAGCAGTGAGGATGAATCCCTTCTCCCAAGACCCAGAGCTGAGTCTCATTGGGGGTCTATGATATACTAATCACCGTGGCAAAAAGAACTCAGCATTCTGATTGAGCGGGTTCCAGTTGACACTATTCCTGTCCAGGGCCTGGGGTAGATCATCTCCTCCTGAACCATGGCAATTGAGAGTAGAAATTCAATATGGAAAATTGAGGTACCATAAAGGAGAGGAAGTTATGAATATATGTTGTATTTTCCTACGCATTACCTTCTCCCCTCTTCAGAGTACCTCAAATGTTCTATATTGGCTACTGTCGTCTTTTATGATCCTCTGAACCACTGGTGCATGGTCAAGTTCAGTTTAGGAAACATGAACAACAGTAAAGTTCAAGGATTATTCGAGGTGAAGAGAGGTGGCTTTAAAGCTAAAAGGAGAATAAGGTGTCTCTTTTTTGAGGACCTATAGTGTAAAACTCCATACTAGATCATTTAATGTTCACAACACTCTGGTTAGTAACTATTGCTATTCCCATTTTACCTGATGTTTAAGGGAGTTAACGACTTGTCTAAGATTTATTAATTTATTGGTTTACTTATTCTTCCCACAAACACTATTTGGAGGTATTGTACCAGGCTGTGGAGAAATGAGGAGAAGGGAGATTCAAGGTCTGACTGCAGGAGCTCACAGTTGAATGGGTAAGATAGATGTGCAAACAAGCCGTAGGCTTATGAGTTCAGTGCCATGTCTGAGGGAAGCTGGCTCAGAAATAGCACCAATTGGTGTCTCCTGGTCCCTCAGCTGCTCTCCTCTTTGTCCTTCTATGCACAGGGCAGGTCGCACAGGTGGGGCAGTGGTGAAGCACTCCACCGCTAACTGAGCCACTCTAGGGGGACAAGTGTGGTAGTCTGCTCCCATAAAGAAAGAGACCGTCTGACTTGGGCCTCCCTGGTGGTGCATCAGGGTCTCCTG
>NW_022104341.1:79583199-79595644 GCF_000313985.2 Echinops telfairi
TTTCTTTACATAAAACTCTCTTATACATGAGTTGCTGTGGATTTGTTTCTCCAAAGTACCTAGACTAATACACTGTTGCTAAAATAGAATAGGATTGAGTGAGACATGAGACGGGCATGTTTTATATCCTGAGACAAAGGTGATCCTAATTAGCTTTAGTCAGAAGGAAGGAAAGGCAAGCAGACAGACAGTCACCAGTCAGTCTGGGACCGTAAAATGGAGAAGCAAGGAAACATGCTGGAGAAAATATATTTCATCCCACTTATGAAAACCTCTCATATCCTTGGAGTTCACTCTGACTCTTAGCAACCTAAAGACTGAATCAGTGTGTTGGTCCAATGGACAGTTTCAGCCCAGCCTCATACTCAATTTCCTTCCACTTCCCCAAATTGCACCTTTTGTTTGCCTGTCTTCCCTTAGTGTGTCATGAAAATAGAGGTCTGATTGTTTATTTTCGACCATTAAACAATTGCGGTATATAGTAAATTTTGAATTATACATTAAATTGTTTGGAGACTCATCTCAAAAAAACATAGTAAAGAAAGGCAACCACACTAATTCTGTGCAGGTGTTCCTTCTGAGAGGTCTTTTAGGCTCCCTACAAGCTTAAATCCCCTTTTCTGGACCCCCATTCATCTGATTTCCCTTATAGACTTTCCTCTGCTATAGTAGCTGGGAGTCCTGGTGGTGTAGTGGTTATACATTGGGCTGTTACCCACAAGGTCAGTAGTTTGAAACCACCAGCTGCTCTGTGGGAGAAAGATGTGGTTTTCTACTCTGATAAAGAGTTGTGGTCTTGGAAACCCACAGGGGCAGTTCTACCCTGTCCTATCGGATCTGGACTCGATGGCAGTGAGTTTGGAACGTTATTGCAGTTGTAATGAGCCAGAATCAACTCAATGGTGGCAGGTTGACTTGGGCTTGGTTTTGCCCTAATAGTCATTGTTCTGCATTGTAGTTGTTATTGACCTGTCTTCTTTAGGGGCTGCTCAAGGGCAGAAACCCTGATTTCTCATCTCTCTGAATCCACAGCAATTGGTACCATGGTTTACAGAACCCAAGTATGTAATACAAGAATTAATTCATGTTTAGAAAGTGAAAATAAGGAGGGATTGTAGCATAATAAATGAACCACGGGCTTTGGGGTTGGACAGATCGGTATTTAACTTCTCCATCTTGTTAGATGTTCGACAAATGACAGGACCTCGTTTTCTGACCTATAAGATGGGCATAACAGGATCTACTGCATAGAGCTGTCATGAGTAATAAGTGAATCTAGCAGAAAGCTTGGAAAATATTAAGTGGTCATAAATATTCACTCCATCCCTAAGTTTCAAGTTCAAAATGACAGTTAAAAAGAAAATATCAAGGGAAGGAAAGAGCATAAGCTCATAAAATGTTAGCACCAGGAGGATACTAAAAATTGGAATTTAAGCCAAACACCATATCCTTCCTAGGAATGGGAGCATTTTTATTTTGCTTCAAATGGAACAAGAACGTCCCCAAATGAGGCTTAAAAATGAGGTACCGCAATGGAGTTTTACTGTAGTAATGGCCATCTTTGGTTTAACTGGATAGTAATCCAAATTCCGCATCATTGTGCAAATGATCAAGTGAAGTTCAGGAAGGGGTAGTGAACTGCCCAAGGTCACGCAGCAAGTCAGTGGAGGTTGACGCTCAAATATCAATCTCCTGACTCACAGGATATGTTGTTCATTCTATTAATCCATGTAAGCACTTCAGATTCAGACCGAATCAAGAGTAAAGACAGAAACAGGGCAATTGGACTTCTCTTAAAGATCAAGGGCCCCGTATCCTATTCCTTCGGCACCTCTTTTAAAATCTGACCCCAGCTTTTTATGTTCCCTGGCCAAAGATGGACCCCCAATTCTCAGCCAGAATGCTCCAGTCACCAGCTGAATTTTACAGTCACTTCCTGTTACTCATCATTGCTGAGCTGTTTTTTGACCCCTTCAGAAGCCGGAGGTCACCAAGACTCTCTGAAGTTCTGTAGTTAATGCAGATGCACTTGGGATTGATTTGTACATTGTTCATTTCATTCCAAATCAAGCCTGATTTCTCTCCCTAGCACTACTGGCTTCTCCATAATCTCAGACGAGTCAGGATATAAAAAGAGAATGAGTCACCAACCGAGAAGAAGAAATATTACCTGGAAGGTAGTGATAAACTCAAATTATTCTCTCCACAAACCTAGAGCAGAGATTCTGAGCATTTTGGAGGACACGAACTCCTTCGAAAATTATAGAGTGTTGTGTATGAACTGGTGGGGGTGCACTGGTGAAATGGGAGGGACTGGCAGGAGTTTGAGCTGAAAGGGTGTCAGCTTCCCACCAGGAAAAAGCAATTCCTGAATTCAGAGTCCTTGGAGATGAGGGAAAGGGAAAGAGATTCACTCTTACAGACTCTGCGTTCATCTCGCCTGATGGCCATCCAACCCCTCCTCTCCCCACCCCCCCACCCCCATTACTTTGGCAGAGAACAGTAGCCTCCCTCTCTCTCCAGAATTCCTAATCTCTGAGATGCCTCTCCCTTCCCCACTTGTCCTGGGCTCCTGGTGTTTAAAGTCCATCTGCCTGTCTCAGACCCACTTCTCGTGTAAGAGGGAAATTAATCTCTCTCTCCAGCTCCCACACTATCACTTGCCTCCTGTCTGCCCCTCCTCTTTCTCTCCAGGCACCAGCAATTTCCCAGCAGGGCTTCCCTTTCCCCACTGACAGTTGACCTTGGCTCTGGAAATTGGCCGTGCCGTAGCAGCTGGGCCCCAGTTCCGCAATTGTTTAGACGTTGATGCAGCCACAGCCTGCGAGGAATCGCTGCTTCTCAAAAAGATGCTCAGTCCCTGCTTGTCTCATATGTATTTTTAGACACTTCAACGGATGCACAGTAAAAACAAGATCAAAGACCAGAGTAAATATTTGCCTGGCAGCATCTTGAAGCAGGTAGGGCAAGGAGAGGGCTGAGAGCTGGAATGATCAGGAGGAGCTCTGACTGGCTTCTGGCCTCAGCATTGTTTCAGGTGGTTACATGGTCTGGCATGGGGCAAGTCTCCTCTAGGTATCAGCTTTCAAATAAGAAAGATCCAGGGAGGGCTTGGCTTGCTGATATTTGAAGACCTTTCAGCTCTGATCATACGTAGACCCCTAGAGCGGGAGTTTCTACCTAGAGCCATTCAGGAGATAAGGTGTTTGAGCTCCCTGTCATTAAGTCCATTCCGACTCACAGCAGCACTACAGGGGAGGACTCTCCTGGTGGGTTTCTAAGACTGTACCTCTGTATGGGAGAGAAAGCCTCATCGCTTTAAAACAAGTTTGATTGACACTTCATCCACATATCATACAAATCAATAGTTCAATCATATCGAGAAGAGTTGTACAATCATTACCAGAAGCCATGGTAGGATATTTTCTTCTTCCTTGTACTCATTGTTATTCATGTCATTATTATTTTCTTAATTGTGGCAAAAATATATACAACAAAACATTCTCCAATTCAACAACTTCTACATGTATGATTCAGTGTCATTGATTATATTCTTTGTGTTGTTCAATCATTTTTTATATACTGTTCCAAATTATTATATTTCCATTAACATAAACTGAATGCCCCCTAAGCAACGACTCTGCCTCCTTCACTCATGGTAATCATAGGTCAAGTTTGGGTTTTTTTGTTTGTTTTTTAGTGTTCCATAGTCAAGTTGCTTTAAAAAGACAATTGTATATACATCATCACAATCCGTTACAATGCTCCCTCCCACCTCCAGCATCCATTGTTGGCATCAATCTCTCAAATTCCCCTTACCCTCCTCACTCCCCCACCCCCAGTCCCAATAAACTACTGCATTCATTATTATCTCTATACTTCCTCTCCTTCTGGGCTTCTTAAACTGGAAAACCTGGCAGAAACAATAAAAACAAAACAGAGGAAAATAATAATATAAGGATAAAGATATAGAGTAAGGAAGACAGACCACCCAAAAGACTTTTCTTTTAAAAGCCAGAGAACAGAGTTCTTCCATGGAGCAAGCAAGAAATATTTTAGCTTAGAGAAAATTCAGGTTGGGTCAAACGAGAGGTCAAATGATATACATCAGTTTATACCATGATTCGATCCACCATAATCACATTTACAGTAATCTCTGTCTGATAGTAAAGCTGTTCGAGTCCCTGGTGCCTGTGGCTGGAGGGGACCTGTGAGGGGCTTAATCGGACTAGCTATTCTTCAGATGGATTTTGGGCTCCGACTATCCTCCATAGTCTTCTACAAATTGGTGTTCACAATTTAACCTCTGATACTTTTCCCTTCATCATGTTTGTATTTTGTTATCATCAACTTTGGATCACACAGGCTGGTGTGCTTCTAAGATGTGGACTTAGTTGAGCCTCATTTACACGGCTGCTTGTTTGAATATAAGCCTCTAAGACTCCAGACACTATTCTAGTTGATAGCTGGGCACCATCTGCTTTCTTCACCACACTTTGCTATAGCACCCTTATCATCAATGATCTCTTGGTAAAGGCGAATGTTGAGTAGGGCCATGTTATAAGAACTAACTGTTCTTGGATTGGAACTAGAATCCATCTGGAAAGCCTCATTTTTTCTCCTGTGAAGCTGCTAGTGGCTTTAAATTGCTGGCCTTGTTGTTAGTAGCTTAACATAGAACACATGATGTCACCAGGATGTGATTTTCCTAGGAAGAGTATTCATAACTTTCTATAATTTAGTGTTGGTGAAGAATACTGAAAGTAGCGTGAACTGCCAAAAGAACAAACTAATCTATCGAAGGAGTCAGAATGCTCCTTAGAGGCAAAGACTCAGGCCCGTACTTTGGACATGTCAGGAGAGGCCAGTCGCTAGGGGAGGGCGTCATGCTTGGTGGAACGGAGGGACAGCGGAGGAGCGGAAGGCCCTCGGCAAGATGGATTGAGACTGGCTGCGACCATGGGCTCAAGCGTAAGAACAGTTGCGAGGATGGCGCAGGAGCAGGTGGTATTCGTTCTGGTGTACATAGGGTCGCTACGGGTCAGAACCAACTCTCTGGCAGGAAAATACAACCACAGCAACCAGAAGCTGGAACAGACAAAGGCTCCTCTAGAGCCTTTGAAGAGAGTCGGGTTCTGTTGACACCTTGCTTTTGGTTCAGTGAAACTGATTCTGAACTCGGCTCTAGTGTTGAGAGAAGTTTCTCTCAACAGTGGTGATTTGTTACAGCAACACTGTAAAGCCCACACAAAGCCTCCTAGTCATCCCACACTTCTGCTTGTTCTTTAGATGCCCCTCTCCCCACCATCGATCCATCCGGACTCACCTTCCGCCTCCCCACTGAAGTGAACCGCTCAGAAAACGCCTACCCTTTTGAGTTGCATTTTACATAATGAGTGAGAGGCCTGCCTGCCTTCTCTGTCTCTCTCACCCTTTCTGCCTCAAAGTCAGTATTCCGCTTGGAGCCTGTGGCTGGGACAAATGGTTCCGCACTCCCGTACTAACCAAGAGGTTGGCTGGGTAAGCCTGCCCACCGGTGCCTCAGGAGAGGGACTTGACACTGCGCTGCCACAAGGCCACAACCTTGAGAACTCTGGGGGCAGTGCCACTCTGAACCACGTGGGTCTCTGTTGGTGTGACAGCACCTGGGGTGTTGTATGCCAGTTGGTGTGTGTTCTGTGTGGCATCTCATCATCTCCTTTACTCTCTCTCGTCCGGCATCTACAGATGTTTGTCTCCCCGTCATCTAGGCTCCTTTGCTCTCATTCACGATTTTTCTGTCTCTCTCTGCCTCTCACTTCATTGCTCTCCCCTTTCCATATGTGAGTGTCTCTCAGCACCTCTGAGTCTTTCTTTCCTGAGCTTGCTGCTTCATCCTAAGGAGGTTCTCTGTGAGGTCTTCCTGTTTGCATCTCTTCATCTTGCAGGCTTTGCCTCTCTGTCTGTCCCTGTTTGTCTCTCCATCATTCTCCTCTCCCTCTTTGTCCGTAAACCTCCTTACCTCCGGGGTGCCCCGGGACTTGCCTAGATTGGAAAGGTCTCTGCCATTACCCCCGCAGCCTCCACACTGCACTGGAGAAGGAGTCATCTGTTTAGTCACGCGCCTGCCCAACGCTGTGGGAGGATTGGTGAGGGCGGCAGAAACAAAAGATCTTTCAATGTCGCCTTGCTCCTTTGGCTTTACCTAGAGGCTCGGAGACAGGTGCCTCTTAATATTCCAGCAGTACTGTCCGCCTTACCAAAGATAAATCATTGTTACTTGGCCGAGCCCTCCGGAGAATGGATCTCTCCCTCTTAATGACGACCATCGGTGGCTGGCAGGAGTGGAGGGTGGGCAGGGGAAGAGTTCTGGATGGGAGTTTCCAAACAGAGAGCAGGTAAAATATATGGAGGTGAGTGGGTGGCAAGAAAAGACCATGATGAGGACAAGGACTATGTCTGCCTTTCCTCTTCATTGTATCCCAGTACTTAGAACAGAGCCTAACATAAAAGAGAGAGAGTGTGTGTGTGTGTGTGTGTGTGTGGGGCAGAGATGAAAAGTTAATGGACTTTTTCCATGAATTTTGTGAAGTTCTTTCGCGGAAGGAATTGAATATGGAATGAATGCATGGATAGATGGATAGATGGAAGGGAGGGAGGAAAGAACTTCAGACCTCCTCGTAACAGTGCTTGATGTGCCTCATTGGGCAAATCACTTCCAATTTCTTGGTTTCTCTTCTGTAAAATGAGAGTAATAATTAGACCTGCTGGCAGCATACAACCAGGCGAGAGGAAGAAGATGTCTGATGAGTGGGCAAGTCCCTCAGCACCTTCCGTGCTGGCTTGGGCAGGGGTCTTACTGGTAGTTCTGGAAGCGCATCAGGGAGGGAGGCAGAAGGGCGAAGATGACTTCAGAGAAAGACCCGTAAAGAGAGAGCAGGACAGGAAGTGAGGGGCTGTGTGTAAGGTCCCCCGGTCGTCCCCCCCCCACACACACACACACACACTGGGGCTACTGTGAACGGGAAACGGCTAAGTGCCCACAAGGTGGTGTTTCTGACCCTCACCTTGGCAGAGTTGGTCCTAAGGTGTATTATTATCCCCAGGAGTGGGACTGGGCTAGATTTAACCACAGCTCTCCTTTCAGGTTCATTTTTGTCCTTCGAAGCTTTGCTATGCACCCACCTCTGTGAAGATTTCCACAATTATTTTATTTGACTATTAAAGCGCTTCTAAAATGACCACATAATTTTGTGTTGTAATCGATTACTATACTTCAAAGAGGGGGAAAACGTGACTCATTGTTGAAAGACACTCTTGGGGGTTCCTACGCTACCTCTATTGCTTTCAAGAGGCTTAATGATGTATAGTCTCTGATTTTGCGTTTTGTCACCTGTAACACATGCGTGGAATCGTGCTTCCACCTTGCTGGGTTGAGTGAGGACTGGATATAACAGGGACATTCTCCACTGCACAGAGTGGGCTCTAAAATAGGACTTGCTTTGGGGAAGGTGAAAAGGCAATGGTCTCTGTGGTCATGTAGCGAAATGGGATCGATCGATTGCCTTTTCTAGACCCTGATCTTGATTTGTGTTCATTCTTCTTTATGCCTCACCTTGATTCTTTTCGCACGTTAGAGCAACATACACATCGAAGGAGCACAAGAAGTGTTGGAATGGATGAATGGATGGGCAGTCAATGTCCAAGCCCTCGGTATCGGTTGAAGAGTCTCAAAAAGTAGGTCTCACAAAGTGGCCAGGGCTACCGATACACACCTTCTATTGCAAAACTGCTCTCGACAGAAGCCACCAAGTCAGTCTGAGTTGTCAGACAACCCCAGCCTCTATGTCCGTGTCATAAAGATGCCTCTAGGCCAATGACTTCTCTTAGGCTTAAGGCTACAATAGAGAGCCCAGAGTTGCAGCAGTATTGGTGTCTGTACAGGAAGGTGAGGTACTCACCTTGCTCTCCAGTTGCTGTTCCTATAGGCTCTTACCTCCTAAGTTCTAGACCCGACCTATGGGCTGGGCCCACTGAACTCTACCTGCTTATTTGACCCAGCTAACCACGGCGGACCTTTCTCATTGTCGCTGTTCTCTACCCAAATCCTCTTAGAGCCCTGACCTTACCTTTTCCATGTAGCTGGCTATTTCCTGCCATGACGACCCCCTACCCCATCACAATCACTACCGAACAGATCAGTGACCTATTTAAGAAAATTAAGTTGATAAAAATTTCAAGTTATAGACCATCCTGACATTTTTCTTGGCAATGAATAGTTAGAAGCTTTCACCCAAATTGTTTCTCCCTCAACTTGGCAATATATTGGAAGAGTTCCAGCCAAGAGAGTTATTGCCTCCTCTTCGCCCGGATCTTAAATCTTTGTTCAAAGACAGCTTATTTTAATTGAAAATGTTCAATCAATCTCTACCCTCCTCCTCATCCATATCCCATTCTTTAACTCAAACAGGGCCATTTGCAGTAAATAATCTGGGTGAGGATTTCAGGGCTCCAGGAATATGTAATAGGGCTGGAGGGGGAAGGGTAGAAAAGAGTTGACCTAAACAACTCTCACACTGTCACCTTTAAGATACTGTCCTTAAAGAGAACTTGTCCAAAATAATCAGCTCCTTACAAGGGGACCTTGTACTGGGACATTCTCACGTCTTTCCCTGGTCGGATTAACAAAGATAATAAAAATAGGCTGTCAGTGCAGGATGGGGAGGAAAGGTTGGGCTTTTCCTTATTCACTCAATTATTCAGCACCCACACAAGGATACTTCAAAAAGCTCAAATAGCCCATTATCTTTTAATTTCATATTTCCATGAACTTAATAAACCCAATCGTATGTTAATCATCAACTGGGTAAAACCACATACTTCACACAACAATCCTGTGAGACAGGCATTATTCCCCTTTTGTAGATGAGGAAATTAAGGCTCATTGATAGGGAATCACTTATGATAGCAAACAAACTCATACACACTGATATTGAATCACAGCAACCCTACAGCACAGGGTAGAACTTGCCCTCTGGGTTTCTAAGACTGTAAATCTTTCTAGGAGTAGAAAGCCTCATCTTTGTCCCATGGAGCAGATAGTGGTTTTGAACTGCTGACTTCATGGTTAGCCCAACAAGGAACCACTCCTCTGCTAGGCCTCCTAACGTATGCAGGGACATGCCGTATTCTAGCTCTCTTTTACTGCGTAACAAATCTCTTTAAAACAACGATTTTCTTTCACTTTCTGTGGGTCAGAATTTGGGAAGGGGTCAGCCAGGTAGTTCTAGCTTGAGTTGTAGATAAATTGACACAACTGCAGGAGCTGGAACAGCTGAGAGTTAGGGGACTAGGAATCTCTCCATGTAACCCCAGACTTCTTCATGCAGCTTCTCTTTCTGGGCTGGTTTGAGATTGCTGTGATTTGGTGGCCTCGGGGTCATTTGATGGCTTACCTGGAGGCTCGGCTCTTCAGCTCGCATGTCTCAGCAAACAACATAAAAGTGAAGTCTCCTTTTCTGACCTCAGAAGTCCCACAAAGCCACTTCTGCCTCATCCTTCTGCTGGCAAGTGAGTCACATGTCCACCCAGATTCAAGTGAAAGAGACACGGAACATCTCTCTCATTGGCAGGAGGGTCAAGGTCATGGCATGGATACGTCACAAGATCGTATTGCAGCGGTCTTTGGGAAAGAACATCTATCATCCATGGTAAGTGGCAGAGGCAGGATTCAGATGGCAAAACAAGTGAAAAAAAGCAGTTGCTGTCGAGCCAGCTCTGACTCATGGTGACTCCACGTGTGTCAGGGTAGGGCTGTGCCCCACAGGGCTAGTTTCCCTGTGGCCCGCTTTTCAGAAATAGATTTTCAGGTCTTTCTTTCAAGGTGCCTCTGGGTGGATTTTATCCCCCAACCTCTTAGTGAGGAGCCAATTGTCTTCATCATTTGCACCACCAGGGACTCTGCTGGAGCTTTTTGAGCCCGGTGCATGGGGACCATTCTTTTCCTTCTCTCCTGGAGTTCTTCCTGTCAAATAGGTGCAGCGTGGGCGCTTGGTCTCCTCCAAGGCACTGAGAGCGGCTAGCCTGCCTTGGCAGATCCTAGCAGTGAGAGTTTCTCCAGAGTCTGCCGGTCAGGGAGTCCATGTCCAAGGCCAGCATGAAACTTTGTAAAAGGGACAGAGAAGGTCAGTCACATGCAGGAAAAGAAAGCAGGTGGCAGCCCCAGAGCACAGCATGGCAAGCCTCCCGCACATCTCCTTGTCATAAACAACTTGTCTGGTGTTTTTCCTTCTGCCACCAGGTACTGGCCTGGGATGACTCAGCCTTTGACAGAAAAGGTGACTTCTAGTTGGGAAACAGCCCAGAATAGGGGAAAGCTCATGGTTCTTGAGTTAGACATTCCTGGGTTTTAGTATTGCTACTGATGGTATCTGGGGCAAACTCCTTAACCTCTTAGAAAGGGGTTAAAAATGCTTTCCTCACTAGGTTTGTCTGAGGATTGAGAAGCACATATAAGAAAAGTACCTAGCATACTGCTAAGAAAATAGGAGGTGCTTCATAAATGCTAGGTTTCATGCCCTGGGCTACCGCCATCCCAGCTTTGGAACTTTATCTTTAAAAACTCAAAGGCTAATCCAGCTCCCTTGCCCCAGAGGACTGGCACTCCAGAAGTGATAGCCCAGCCCAGGGCAGCACCAAAATCAGACCAGCAGCTACTGCTCACAGCCCTACAAGTGGGATCAACTATATCTTTCTTCTCGCTCCAATTTGGCTACTCTCCTCTGGCCATACCAAGCATCCTCCCACCAAATACTTTCTGCACACTGGTCCTGGTATACTGAAAGCTTCCAGAAATGCTTGTTAACTTGTGGGGTAGATGAATTTGTATGTACTTAAGGGATGTAATTAATTCTGAATTTATGTCCTCTTCAGTTGCCCTAACTTAGAACTGAACCCTTCATTCTGAGAGCCCTCTTAGACCAATGTCAAGTTTCAGTTTCCCTACTTGTCACTCTGGATGTCACCCCCACATAATTCTGAGTCAGAGTCTGAGTCTTATCTCTGTCAGTGAGCGGAGAGTTCCCGACTATGGATAAGACAAAAGGGACACAGGTGACTATCAAATGGAACACACCCTGGGGACTCTCGTGGAGAGGCAATATGGGAACTAGTTAACCTCATGAAGTTCGAGTGGTTGCTATTTCATTATGGTGTGCAGTTCACTCCAACTCATAATGGCCCTGTATGACGGGGCAGAACTGCCCCATAGAGTTCCCTAGGCTGTAATATTTGTGGGAGAAAATCTTTTATACAACTGAGTTGCTAGGTGCATTCAAATTGCTAACCTCTGTTTAGTCCATTGACTGCATCATTTCTTCCCTTTGCCTTCGGTACTCCATGACAAAGCAAGTTTCAGCATCTCTTCTGATGTCCAATTTAATCTTTCTTCTCCTTCTTTTTAATGATGTTTTGGTTTCCTCATGCATGATGTTCTTGATGTCCTCCCACAGCTCATCAGGTCTTCTGTCATTAGTGTTCAATGAATCAAATCTGTTCTTGATTGTTTTCTCAAGGGTTAGGTGGGACAGACTCAAGGTCGTATTTTTGGCTCTCATGGACTCGTTTTCATTTTCTTCAACTATAACCTGAACTTACATATGAGCAATTGATGGGCTTGGCCTGGTTTTAGCTGTTGCTATTGAGCTTCTCCATGGTCTCTTCCCCCAGATGTAGTCGATTGTATTTCTTTGTATTTTATCTGGAGAAGTCCACGTGCATACTAATGGCCTTCTTTGTTGTTGAAAAAAAGGCTTTTGCGATGAAGAAGTCATTGGTCTTGCAAAACTCTATCATGCAGTCTCCATCTTCATTTCTATCATGAAGACCATGTTTTCCACCTACTGTTCCTCTTTGTTTCCAACTTTTTCTTCCCAATCGCTAATAATGATCAATGCATCATGAGTCTATGGTTGATCAGTTTCAAATTGAAGACTTTGGTAGATGTATTAGTCTGGGTACTTTAGAGAAACAAATCCACAGAACTCATGTATAAGAGAGAGTTTTATATAAAGGTGCACATCAAGAAAACATCCCAACCTAGTGCTGCCCAAACCCACAAGTCTAACATTAACCCATATGTCCGAAACCAATCCACAAAGTCCTCCTCCATCTCACAAAACACACACTATGATGCCGACTGCAGGAGGAAAGTCAAATCAGTGAACATACAAGCATCTCATTGCTGGCAGGGGTCTCCACACGGCTGCTCCAGCACCCAGGAATGCATCGGGGTAGGTCCATGTGGCTTCTCCTTGGGGATGTCTTGCAGGAAGTGAGCCTTGCCAGCTGAAGCAGGGAACTGGCTAAGGCAGCTGCCCCCTGGTCCGACCATCAGAAAGCAAGAGACCCGAGAACTAGAAAGGCGAGGTTCACCGAGCCATATATCCCTGTGCCCTTCAATTAACCC
>NW_022104341.1:79595744-79632719 GCF_000313985.2 Echinops telfairi
AGCCATTTATTTCTCTGCCCTTCAATTAACCCCACATATGTTTATCGGTCAGGTTGGCACAATAAACAAACTAACTCAGTAGAATTCTTCAATTTCTGCATGCCAAAACTACTATTCGTGGACTTACAGAATGCCTCATCCACCGGCATGGCATCCCACATAGCATCGCTTCAGATCAAGGAACTCACTTCACAGCAAATGCAGTGCGGCAATGGGCCCATTCCCATGGAATCCACTGGTCGTATCATGTTCCTCGTCATCCTGAAGCTGCTGGCTTGATAGAACGATGGAATGGGCTCCTAAAGACACAATAACGACACCAACTAGGTGGCAACAACTTGCGGGGCTGGGGCAATGTTCTCCAGGAAGCTTTAAACAGCGGCCAATATATGGTGCTGGGTCTCCAATAGCCAGAATTCATGGGTCCAGGAACAAAGGGGTGGAAGCTGGAGTGGCACCACTCACTATTACTCCTAGTGATCCACTTACAGCATTTTTGCTTCCTGTCCCAGAAACCCTGTGTTCCTTGGGCCTGGAGGTTCTGGTCCAGAAGGAAGGAACTCTCCCACCAGGAAACACAGCACGGATTCCACTGAACTGGCAGCTGAGAATGCCACTTAGCCACTTTGGGTTTCTCATGCCTTTGGATCAACAAGTCAGGAAGGGTGTCACTGTACTGAGTGGTGTGATTGATCCTGATTACCAAGGAGAAATTGGGCTGGTGTTACATAATGGAGGTAAAGAAGAATATGTCTGGAATCCACGAGATCCCATAGGCCAACTCAGTGCTGCCATGTCCTGTGATTAAAGTAAATGTTAAATTATAGCAACCCAATCCTGACAAGACTTATAATGACCCAGACCCTCAGGAATGAAGGTCTGGGTCACCCCACCAGGCAAAATACCGCAGCCAGCTGAGGTGCTTGCTGAGGGCAAAGGTCATACAGAATGGGTAGTAGACGAAGGTAGTTCTACCTATCAATTACAACCACGTGGTCAATTGCAAAAGTGAGGTTTGTAATTCTCAATGTATTTTCTTTTTATGTGCTTATTGCATATCTTTCCTTTGTTCAGGTACGATATATCAGACACAATTGGACTCAGTGTGTTTTCATTCATATGTATGATAGATGATTAATGATAAGTATAAGTGTGATTTCATCAGTTTCCAGAAATTATATAAGTATATATGGCTAAAGAATTGTGTACAGGTGCCAGGTTGGCAAGGGGTGGATTGAGATAGTTAGTTTATTGTGCCAGCCTGGCTGATAAACACACGTAGGATTAATTGAAGGGCAGAGAGATAAATGGCTCGGTGAGCCTTGCCTTTCTTGTCTCTCGCTCTTTGATCATCAGACCAGTGTGCGGCTGCCTTGCTCGTTCTGTGCCTCAAATTACAGGCTACACTACCTGTGGGACGCCTAGCCTATGGACTGTGTCGCTGTAAGTTGAGGTCCCTTTAAGACCACACGATTGAAATTTACATCTCTTGAGCTGGGGATTGACAGTTGGTGACCTGACTAACAGTTGGTGACCTGCCTTGCTGTTTTGCTGTGCTGGGATAGCCTAGCTCTCTCTACAGAGGACTACCGGGTGGCCCTCAAGACTTAAAGGACTGCCAGTGTCTCACAACTCTCTCACAGGAGTGAGTTGCACTGAGCCATTTGTACTGCTTTAAAATTTAACTGTTCATTTCTTGTATTATATATCTATCTATTTATAAGTTAACAGTTCATTTCTTGTGTTATATATCTATCTATCTGTTTATAATTTAACAGTTCATTTTTTGTGTTACTTATCTATCTTTATAAATATATATATAAAATTATCAGTAATCTGGTTTTATCTCTTTAGAGAACCCTGTCTAACGCACCAAGTTTCATGGTTGGTGCATAAATTTAAATAATAGTTGTGTTGACTGGATTTTCTTCTATGATATTAGATATATTAGATATTATCCTATCACAGACTGCATTGTGCTTCAAGAGGTAAGTGCTAATGTGTCATCCCTGGCATAGTAAACCGTATGATCTCCAACGCATGTCCATTTAAGCTCCCTAATGCCTAGAATACTGATAGTTGTGAGGTCCACTTTATTTTGGGCAACTTCCACTTATCCTAGATTCATACTTTGCACATTTCAAGTTTCGATTATTAATAATTGCTTGCAGCTGTTTCTTCTCTTTTTGAATCATGCCCCATCAGCAAATGAAGGTACTGAAGGTTTTACTCCTGAAGCCCTTACTTCATCCATGTAGTTGTGGTCGTCTCTATTTTGAGAAGGCAGCTCCTCCTCAGTTATATATTTTGAGTATCTACCTACCTTAGGGGTTTGTTTTCTGGCCCTATTTTTGCTTCTATTCCTTAGGTGTTCAGTATCTGACAATATTCCCTTGCTACCCATAAGGTTTTCAGGGTCAATTCTCCTAAAATGGACAGCCTATTCCTTCTTCATGATCTGGTCCTAGTCTGGAGGCTCTGCTGAAACCTATTCACTTTGGGTGACCTTGCTAGTATTTGAAGTAACGGTGACATAACTGCCAGCATCATAGCATCACACAAGCCCACACAGTATGATAAATTTTCAGACAAATAGTACAGTAAACACTATTTGCTGAGATACATGCTAAATAATTTGAATAAAATCAATTCAGAAGTCATGGAGATATGAAGCAAGAGCTCCACCTATCATAGGCCTGGGTGGAGAGGAGAGGAGAGGAGAGGAGTATCATAATAGGCTTTACAAAAAAGAATATCATCTACTTGGAGAACTGATGAGACAGGCAGCATCTCAGGCAGAGACATGAAGAGGTGAGATATAATGCACAGACTCTGTATAGTTAAATCTATGACTATTATGTTAATTCACAGTAAAATGTTAATAGTTCATACAGAATTGGCCCTTTTCCCATTCCAAGGGAGTTTGAATGTTAACAGGCCATAAATCCTCACCCAGTCCAGGGAACCATCAAAGGAATGCCTGCAGCAACTGCCTAACAGCCCTAGTGATTTATGAATAGGAGACTTTCACAATGGAGGGGGGATAATATTTAGAGACAGAGGCTGGTCCTGTGATCTCTGAGATTGCCAAACTAGATGACTGAATCCCAAGAGTCAAGTCGGTCCTGTTCTCTCTAGCACAAATGCTCTTTCACCCTTGGCTCTTGGTTAGCCTTAGCTGCCTGAGCTCACTGGAAATCACTGGGATTTCCAAAGAGACGCAATGTGTCACAGGTGCAGTTTTGGAACCCAGGCTTTGGAGCAAAGCTCTCTAGCTTGAATCCTCCTCTTCCTAGCCATGAGACTAGGGGAAAATTATGTCTGAGTTTCAGTGTCTTCATCTGTAAAAGGAGGAAAATAATAGTGCCAGCCATTTAAGGTTGCGTGAGGATCAAAAAGACTGGACATTCAAAACCTTACAACAGGGAACAGTGTTATGACTTTTATTACCATGATCACCAGTCCTCTCGTCATTGTGTGTCAGTCTCTTTACAAAGTCAATCCTTAATGCACGTATTTACAGATATGAAGCTGGGACGGAATGTGGCAAGAACCTTTTTGGATTATTATCGACTGAACCCCATGGTTGAGAAACTGTCGATTCCTATGCCAAGACTGAGGTAGGTAGAGCAAAGCAGTTTGGGTTTGAGTCCGACTTAACTACTGTCTGTGCACAGGGGCAACTCCTTCTCTCTGGCCCTATAATAGTCCATGTAGAATGGACCCTTTTCACATCCCAAGGGAGCTTGCACATTAACAGGCCATGAATCCAACATCAAATGAATGCCTGCAGCAACTGTCCAACCGCCCATCTGTATCGTGGGAAAGATAATCCCAGCCGTGCCTCAGAGAGCGTATAGGTCAGAAGAGCTCAACAATGTGTTGTCTGAGCATACAGAATCATCTTGCAGTCAGACGGTGAGGGGTGATTACACTTCTGGGTCTAATATGGCAATTTACATGGGCGGAGGATTACCGAGGAACTGTTTTACACTAGTCTTCATATTTTCATATGCTTCTTCATCTGGTAGTTACTCCTCTGGGGTTTGTATATCATCAAGGCTGATAACTCTCTGAGCTTTCAGTGTCTTCTTCTGTGACATGAGAACCATGGGACTCTTGTGTGATTGAGGTGAGATGCGTGCTACAGCACCCAGCACGGTGCCAGGTATACATACATCCCCCTCAATACATGACTGTCCCCTACAATCAAGACGAGAAGGTTCTGGACTGGAGAAGATGTATGCCTGGGAAACTCCTCTACTGGGGTTAGTTTCATTCCAGGCCAGCGAGGAGAGAAGGTCGGGAAGTGAGTACACTTCTTGCTCAAGGAGGAGGTCAGAGCTCAAAGCCATGGGATGTGTGGTCATCATTGGGGCAGAAACATCCAAGGGCATCTAAAAAAGCTGCCTCTGCCCTACTTCTAGGCCTCATCTGCTTCTCCCCCAGGGGTTCAGCCTCTTTGAAGTACACGATAGTGTTCACCTCCATAAACCAGTCAGTCCTGTCTTTCCCATGGACCTTACTCATGGCCTTTGCTGTCTCAGGCCTTGGTAATGGTGACACTTTCTCCCTACCCTATTATGAGCAACAATGGTACTCATTACTGTTATTTATTTTATGAGACATTTGGCTTTCTGAGCATTTTAAGTCCTCAAGAGAGCTTTATGAGGTAGGCATTGTATTCCCCACCTTATACATAAGAAACAGAAAAGATTGAGGATAGCCTGAAGGCAGAGTATTTTAGACAGAGCCAGGCATTTATGGCAAAGTCTGGTTTACTGAAATCTAGCTAAGAGCCACTTCGTTTGGGAGGCCTTTCTCACTATCAGTGTGGGTTCAAATTCTCCTCAGGTTCATGTTAGCTGTGGGGTCTTGTGCAAGTTTCTTGGCCTCTTGGAACCTTACTCTACCTACCTATAAAAGTGGAGAAGATAATAACATCTAAAGAGCATTTTTGAGATTGGATACACATTTAGTACCGTACCTGGCATCTAGTAAGTACTCAACAATTGTGTCTATCTCTGCTGACTTCTGGATTTCATACCCAAATTTCCAGTCAATGCGTAATTTCTCCTGTTGGACTGGATGATCTCTGAGACCAAGTTCCAGAATGCTGTGAGTCACTCTGTCTCAGAGACCAGCACCACGTAATGTCTGCATGACAATGTAACCTTGACTCATACTTTATCCCAGATTGTTCACAAATCACCTTGGTGCCACCTATACTGGCATGTTAGCAATTCTTCTTCTCTGTACCTCTGCAGTGCTTCCAACAGGCTGGGAATGCATGGATGGGTACCCTCATTCCTGCACTCCCACTTAGGAAAAAATAACCCTCCCTTGCCAGCCCCTGGGGAAGAGGCTGTAGAAGTAAGCAGATGATTAAGGCATGACCTCTGTCTTTGAGGAGTTCATCTCCAGTGAAAAAGGTTCAGTTCATTCTTAGAAGTCATTCTTGATTGGTTCAAGTTCTTAAAACTGTAAAGCTTTATAAAGCTCAAAAGAATTCCTGAGTCTCATTTACAAGTTAATTTGGAGGATTGGCTTTTTGAGTTCCTCTGTCAGCCTGAATAAAATTATCTTGAATCTTAACCACTTTCTTCTGGCATATCACACTGCCGGCCAATGAAATGATGCTGCCACTCGGGGAAATGTCACTTATCCTGCCACCCCTCTCTGCCTACTGGGCCCGATCAGGAAACCAAGGTCCAGGCAGCAGAAGGGGCCGGTCAGGGTCAGGTGCACAGAGTGCAAGTCCTATGACACCCAGACCAGGATTCAGAGCATCAGTTGGTGCAGATTTCTTTGAGAGGAGAGGAGAGGATGCTGACACTGGGGCTGAAGAAATCAGGGGCTTTCTCAGAGCCCTGAACTTGAGAATTCTTTCAAATAAATAAAGCTCCCCCCACCCCACTCCCGCCTAGCCCTGCCCCCCTCCACACACACCCACACAAATTCACAGCCTCGGTGACTAAAATGCAAAGCAAAATGATAGAAGAACACCAACCAGTTTCCCTAAATCTGGTGGCTGCCTGTAGGCAGAACAGGACTGTTCCATGGCTTTTCAAGTCTGTGACCTTAGCTTTGAACCCATACTGATAGTGAGAAAGCCTTCCCACGTGAAGTGGATCTTCGCTAGATTTCAGTTAGAGACCTTTCCTCTAGTGCACTTCTGGGTGGGTTTGAATGGCTAACATTTTAGGTAGTAGTCAGATGTTTCGCTACTTGTACCACCTAAGATTTCCTTTACCCACCCTTGAATTAAGTAAAAAAAAAAAAAAAACTCCCCTGCATCCCTACATCTCTGTCTCATCTAAGTAGTAGTACCACTGAACTTTAAAATGGGCAGAACCCTTTCAAAATGAATCCCAGGGCTGAAAAACTGTTCTGACTTAGGGATCCAAATACTTCCCTTTAAATTATTTTTTGGTATTGTTTTCCACCCAAGCATCAAATAGCATAAGTGAAAGAGCAGTTCCAGCTTTAAGGGAAAATTACATGTTTTAACTCAAAATTAATCTTTGTTTTCTCTCATCTCTATGGATAATTACAATATGTCAGTTTCCACCCACATGCTGGCAGAAACCTTTCAGCGTCGCTGGGGGCTGGGCTGCCCTTCAGAGAGAGTCGCTGGAAAGGGGCAGCAAAAATGTGGGCAGGAGAGCTGAGATTCAGGGTCATAACCTTCATGACCAAGCCTCTGAGACCCCGTATTATTTGGGCTACAGTGACACTGTTTCAAGAGCTAAAGTCCAAAGTGTCCCCATCTAAAGGGACAAAGATGGGACAGGAACTCAAAACAGGCCAGGTGAGCCCTTGTGGGGAAGCAGGGGATGAGTGTGGAGGGTGGGCTGACCTCTGAGAGTGAGACAGTGAGGCAGGGTAAGGCTCAGTGAGGACCGGGGAGGGCTAACTGTTGTGCTATTATGTAGGGGTAGGGGATGCGAGAGCGAAGGTGGCCACCAACTATTCAAAACAAGTGTCCTGGAACCCACCATTACCAGGCTCTATGCTGAGTGCCGGAGAGACATAGAGATGCCCTGTCCATTAAGGAGCCCCAGTTAATGGAGGGCAAAGGCATGAACACGTGCAGAGATAATAGACAATGTCAAGCACTGTTTAATAAGTGCTCATCTACATATAATGATCAGATTATGCCTTCTCTCCCAAACCGTATATGGCTTCCCATTGCCTTCAGGGTATTATAAATCCCACTGACCCTGGCCTACATTTTGAACATTATTTACTACCTCCTAAAACGCTCCTTTCTCTGTGTGAGCACCTCATCCTCTTCAATGCCCTATGCTTCAGTCTGAACAAATTAGCCTTTCGCCTGGGTCCAGATCTTTGTTCATCCTTTTGTTTCTTTCTGAAATATACTCCCTTTTTTCCCTTGTAATATCACAATCTCTGAATCAATATCCCTGTTCTCTACCCAAGATGGAGATGTATTTCTTTGTGCTAAGTTCCTAGCTGCAATTTGCACTTTAATCAGACATGGTGTGTCCCGTGATATACTGTCATACTATTTTTGTGTCTGGCTTCTCCATTGGACAGACTTCTCTTTGAGGATCTGTGTCACATTCTCTTCTGGGTGCTGAATGCATGGCATTGGGGCCCAGCACAGGGTAGGTGCTGAATGAGGCTAATCATTCAATATCAGAACTGGTGAAACCTGGAGAAATTCTCTACTTCAACCCCTTCACATTATTTTTTTTAAAAAAAAGAGCATCCCTAGAAGAAGTTATCCTCCTATACACATATGGCAAGAACTCAACTCAGATGGGAGCAGCCTGAAAAGAGTTCAAGGATAAGTGAGGTATGAGCTGGGCTTTGAAGGACATATATTGGGTTGGGTTGCAAAGAAAAGGGAGGGGGAGTTGTGTTAGGAGTAGGGTTGCAGGTTTAGAAAGCAGGCCCTAAAAAGACGTGTTCTAAAGAAATGACAGGGACATCAGGTGTAGAGCATGGGTAAAGACAAAACTAAAGTTCACTACTATTCAGCAGTCCACTCCTTAAACCATGTACTCCATGCCAAGCCTTCACTTGTCTTATGAATTTTAGAGAAAGATCAAATGCTTCAAACTCAGTTTCATAAGGGAAACAGATGAGCCAAGAGCTACCTTGAAGATACTGGGATGAGGACTGATCTACAAAGTGTGGCAGAGGGAAGCCAGGCCGAGGGAGAGGATAATTTCAGGGACATTGGCTTTCCAAAGCCTGTGAACCTGGAGGAGGAGAGAAAGAGCACTGTAGACAGAGGGAGCAGCCTCTGCCGAGGCCTTGAGGTGCATGGAGCTGCTTCCTTGAGGTGCCTTTTCTCCCTCAGTGACCCATCCTTAGTCACGGAGGGCCCTGCCTTCCTAACCCCACGAGTCAATTCTCTAGCCACTGCACACCTTTCCTCCTCTGCCACCATCTACCTAAAGCTACTACCTGTGGTTGTACCTGAGTTCATCTTTCTGGAGCAAGCACTCTTTCTCTTGCTGCCAAAAAACATACCTATCTTAGGTCCCAGGCTCCCTTTGGTGTTAAGCATCATGTTCTTCCATGACAGATGGATGGCAACTTGTGATTTACAAAGCTCTTTCCCACTCCTCGTTTTACTTAAGTCTGTGAGGCAGAAAGGACATGGGCCCTTCTCCACATTTTAGAGATGAAGAAAGAGGTTCAGAAAGAAAGGGCCTTGTATAAGATCCCATTACCTGTAAATGAAACCCCACCACCACCCCCCACCACCCCACACCCCCCGAGGCTGTGTTTCAGGTTGTTTATAGATGTAGAGGTCTAGAAGCACTTTACCCTCACTGGGTAGCCTTCTCAGTTGATCCAGCACCTACAGTAAATGTGCATGTCAGGCAGTGAGACTGCCTGGTGGGGAGATATGTTAGGGTAAGGTACCCCTCTTGCATGTTGTCACCTATTTTGATGTTATTGTATTCATGATTCCTTAGGAATAAATGAAAGTGAATATTACAAATTCAGTGCACAATTAGTCATAGAAGTCAACTCTTTACCCCTAATTCAAATTCCATCTAAGAGATACCCATATTTATCTCTTTGCTTTCTTGCTTTCTCACTTAGTACTTTCTGCCATATGTTGTACTTATTTCTTATTTTGTGTATTTATTTTGTTCCATTACCAACTTGATGGCAGAGAATTTTTTCTTTATCTCCTGTATGAAACCATGAGCAACCTTGTATAGCTTCAGTGTCTGACTCATCTCTGTCACCGCCGGAGCCCGTCAGGTTGTACCTTGCAGATAGTGGGGAAGGCAAGGCTTTAGATGCTCTAATTTATGTTACATAACCTCACAGCACTCCCACAACATCGGAATGGTCTATCCCCATTTTACAAATGAGGATCAGAGAAAGTAAGTAACTTACCCAAGGTCATACCTCTAGTTCATAGTAGACCTGAAAATTCAGTCCAATTCTTACTGGCTCCAAAGCCCACTCTTTCTCCTACAAAGAAGTTTTACTTCAATGAATGAATGATGACACATGGATTAATTAGTCAACAAGATAGTAAATCAATAATCATTGATTATTTCTTTGATATAAGGACATGGATAAGCGAATGGAAAGATGAATGAAAATGTGATCCTTGCTCACAAGGGGCTCATAATCAAATGAGCAAGCTAAGCAGACAAGTCGGTAGGTTACCGCCCCGAGGCATAAGCGTACTGCACTGGATTTTAGGTGCTGGGTTTTGGGACACCAACCTTACAGGGAAACATGCCAGGCCCATCATGAAATGCCCACCGGTGATTTCTATCAAGGAAATCGAGGGGCCTCTAGATTTCAGAAGCCCTGATGGCATGGTGGGCTAAGCTTGGGCGGCTAACCAAAAGGTTGGTGGTTCAGACCCACTAGCACTCCGTGGGGAAAAGGTGAGGTTTTCTGTGCTCAGAAAGATTTGCAATCATGGAAATCACAGGAGCAGTTCTACTCGGTCCTCCAGAGTCGCTGTGTCGCAGAATGGACCCCCTGACAGGGCTGAGAGCTGGACGATGGTGCTGACAAGGCTGAGACCCCAGGCCCTCCTAAGCCACAGCTATCCTTTGTGCCTATTGCCATCCACCGTGGCCTTGGTTGAACGAGTTGGAATCGTGATGGGAAGATGGAAGAGTTGCAACTGTGAGACAGGTTTCGGCAGAATTCCAGTGATGCATTGGGTCTGTTCATTCATCCGAGAGGCATTCACAGGGCCTGCTTAGAACTAAACCCTCGGGACCCAGAAGAAGATGGCAAAACCACTGCTCCTAGCAGGCCACAGTCCACTGGGGGTGGGAGGTGGGGACTAGATGTGCACACAAATGATTGCCACTCAGTGTGTATAAGCACTATCCTTCTCTCTCTCTGCTTATCTTCTCCTTTGCAGGAAAGAAAAAGCCCCTCCCTACAAATACCCACTCCTGCGGGGCCCGGCCAGCAACTACCCCAATGGCAAAGGGGACAAGAAGAGCTCAGTGAACCACCAAGACCCTTCAAACTCTTTTTAAGGACATGGAGTCCGGGAGGTCTTGTGGGCACAGGGATGTGCATTGTGTGCAAGGACATGAAATTCATCACCCTTTCCTAGTTTCCCAGATAAGGAGTTGTGGGATAATAAATAGGCTAGTGAAAGGGGAGAAAAATGAGAAATTTCATCATTGATTTTCCTTCTTACCAATGGAAAATCAATTGTGAGACTTCAGCTCAAGGCTCAGGAGCAAAAAAGGAGACCCAAACCGGGAAAGTGCAGATGCATCTTCCAGCCACAGTAGAGAGTTCCTTTAAGAAAGAGGGAAACCAACGCCCCCTGAGAATATTCGGCCCATCTCAGGCCAGTTCTTCTTCAGTTTGTTTAAATCTTTAAGTTGTACAGTTATTACAGATGGCCACCTTTTAGAATAAGTTGTGATTGTTTGCACCTTCCTGGCTCAGATCCGAAATGAAACTCAACAGCATGTACAACCTGAACAAATGTATGATGGGGAACAATGGGACATGATTTTTTAAAGCAGGGATCTGAGATAACAGTCCCTGGATCTACAAACTGCTGCTTTCTGGCCCCCCACTTCTGCATGCCACTTCAGAAAACCACTTTGAGAACGATTTGTCAGTTATCTGGGCCATTTAAGTACTACCTGGGGGTGGGGCGTGGGGCAGGCAGAGGTTAATGATAACTTACCTCCCAGGACAAAACCTGTTAGTCACTTATTCCAAAAGGTTCCTCCTGGTTACTATCTCTAGATCTAAGAAAAAGCTTTACCATTTAAGAGGTGAGCATTGATAATCTGCAAGGGAATAAGTTAAGGGGTCACTTTGAGAAGGACTGACTACCAAGTGAGGAAGATTCAAACAGCAGCAGCAATGCCAAGGTGTGGTGCAAGCTAAACGTTGTTTCATTTTTCTTCTGAAGAGTAAAGTGCCTTGCATGATGAATGAGTCCAGAGGAGTCTGCTTCCTTCCTGTCTCCAGAAACAGCAGGCTGAGTCACCATCACAGGCTACTAATTAAAATGACCTCCTGGAAATGAGGATTAGGAAATAGAGCAATGGAGGCTCGGGGGAGATGAGGCCTTTAGCACAAAGCTTTAGTTAAGCATTCTTTTGATATGGGTTGGATATTTTTTAAAGTTTGTTGCAGATATTAAGAGCAAAGTTTGTTCTCTCTTTGCATTTTGGTTTTCAGAAATTATAACAAAGAACTGTATGTTGACTGGCAATGTTTGCCGTGTTGTACAGATAGTTTCTCCCCTGAGTTCTTATTGCCCCAATAAAGTGGTGTGTGCTGCTGCTCTGTTCCTCCAAGTATTCTTGGCACTTCTCTTCTAGGTCTCCCACTCCCTCAAGGAGCCAACCATCCAACCCAAATTTGGTATAAATCATCCTTTGATGTCAGGGAACTTGTCATTAAGATAAGGAATTATGGTCATGGCTTGACTTTCCAGCAGCTCCTGTGTCAAAGTTGTGGAGAGATTAGTTGAGTTCAACCAGCTCAATGCGAGATAACAGTATTGCAACCGTCTGAAAAATGTTGGCATCATTTCAGGTAGCTTGAATACAGTCAGGTTGCATAAAATGTGGGAGACAAGAGTTCGCACCTCTTCTTCACTGGTCAGCTCACTTCCAGAACAATGTTATCATATTTGGGACCCTCCATTGATTCATTGGCCCACAGATCACATAGGCAGCAGGTAGGCTAGTGGTTCAAGAGGGAAAAACTTGGATTCAGGTAACTCTAGGTTCTAATTCTTCATTTGAACACTGCTTTTTATAGTTGTTTTCTCAATAGCTATGTGATGTTGGCAAAGTTGCTTAACTCCACTGAGTCTTTGTTTCATTACCAGTAAATGGGTAAGGGTAATCTAACAGTAGCCCATCACAGTAGGTATGAAGAGTAAATGAACTTAAAACCAAACTCACTGCCATTCTGACTCATAACAGGCTAGAAGACAAAAATAGAACTGCCCCTTAGGGTTTCTGAGGCTGTAAATCTTTACAGGAGCAGACAAGGTCATCTTTCTGAGTGAGTGACTCAGTAGTATGAGCCATCGACTTTCTGGTTAGCAGTTCAATGTATAGCCCTCTGTGCCACCAAGGTTCTTGTGTCCGCAAAGGTTCTCAGTAAATACTAGCCCATCATTTGGAAGGGAACTGTCTAAATCATTTCCCATTAGAAATGTATGAAGAAACTAAATCTGTTCATACTGAGGATGAAAAAGCAAAGGGAGTAAGAAAGCAGGATTGGTATCTCCAAGAAGATATCAGAGCATGATGGGAACAAAAGAAGCCCACATGTTCTGTGTTGCTTAGATGTAAAAAACAGGTTCAGAGATGAGACAGAGTACCACATATGATAACTCAGAATGAGGGAAAAAAACTTTCTGATAATTAGTTTTAAACCTTTGAATTAAGACAGCGAGCTACCCATCATCATAGGTCTACACGCAGAAGCTTCATGAGGGAAGAGAATAGAGGGCAAGGGATTTCAGCACTGAGATGCAGGACAGCACCAGCCCAGTCAATGAAATAGCCAGAGCCTACTGACCTGATGAGCTTCAGCAGATGGCGGCATTCCAACCTCTAGTCTTCCCTACCCACTTCCTTCTCAGGACAGAGCAATACACAAACAACAAAAACTCGAGTCGATTTTGATTCACGGCGACGCCGCCGTGTGTTACAGAGTAGAACTTCTCCAGAGGGCATTCTTGGCTGTAATCGTTATGGAAGCGGATCACAGACTCTTCTGCTGCAGTGCCTTTGGGTGGGTTTAAGCCATCAATCTTTAGGATAGCCGTCAGAAGCAAACTGCTTGGGCCACTTTGGTCATATTAACCATTAAGCCAGAGTTCTTTGTGTATGCCTGAGAAAGGCGGGGGCAGGGCATGTGGGTTCTCTACTTGGCTCTCCCACAATTCTCCATACTCAGTTCCTGCTTTGCTCCGCATCAGTCCAGAAGGTCAGACAAGGACTAGAGGTCTCTTCACCCTGAAGAGGCTCCAGCGTTCTGGTTGGTAAGTAAGAGGCCAACCAGCTTCCTTTCTAGTGAAGTCCAGAGCAGAGGAAGGCAAACCATCAGCTCTGCTGGTCAGGTTTGTTTTCGCCTTTAAGCACAGCAGCTGCAGTGGGCTCTTGGCTAGGAGCTCTTCCTACTCACTGTTGGAAGGAGAGGAGACACAAGGAAGCTTCTCTCTTTTGCCTGGTGGCACAGGGGCTTAAGTACAAGACCACGAACCTTCAAGTTGGCAGTTCAGACCCATCAGGGTCTCCAGTGGAGAAAGATGAGCTGATCCACCCCCATAAACATTGATAGTCTTGAAAACCCTACAGAGCCATTCCACTCTCTTCTCATTACAAGTCAGAATGCACTTGGTGGCAGGGGCTCTGGTTTTCGGCGGTTCTGTCGTTTTTTTTAAAGCAGCAGACATGCCGTGGCCTGCCTTAAAGGGCCCAAACTCGTGTTTCTAAATAGCAAAAGTCGGGCGACCCGTGAAAGTGCGGCACGGTCAACATTTGTTGAGCATCCGTTTGTATCGCTAGCACACATTTAGGGAACATGCGTGGTACACTGTGCTAGAGGCCTTCACATCCGCGGCCTTATTTGACGTCCCCAACATGTCAGCAACCTTCAAGTAAGTATCATTTTCTCCGTTCCTGGGATGAGATTATTGAGAATCTGAAAGGTCAGAGCATGTGTTTGCACGCATACGACTGGTGAGAAACTGGTTTCAAACCCAGCTCCCTTACCAACACTCCATACTGGATCCTTTTCATTTCTGTCCAGATAAAATCAGAGCAAGAGAAAAACCGGTTGAAGTAGAATAAGGAAACAATAGCACCATCTAGAGGTCGTGGTGGGGAGCGAAGAAGGAGCTTGTACTTTCCAGGATGGCTGCATACATAAAGGACCTCGGGTTGGTTTTGTGTGTGTCTGTGTGTGCACGCGGGGTGGGGCGTGGGGTGGGGTGGGGGTTCCCAATATGTTTCTGGAGCCCTGCCTTCTTCCTATCCCACTTTCCTATCTGAACCTCAGCCTGTATGAACATCCGAATCCTTCAGAGGGTAGGGTTTGGAGCATAAATTCAAAACTCACGGTCACCAGCATCCCTTTGTCACGGGGCAGGCGGAAGGTTCTAGATCTGCCAGTGCTTCAGTCAGGTCGTCATTTCAGAGCCCATCTGGCACCCTTTGGGTAGAGAATTAGCTAGGGTTCTTTATTATACCTTCTTCCGGGAGTCGTGAGCTGAACCTGCAATGTCCCTCCCCGGTTGTTCAAAATCCCTCCTCTGAGCCGGTGCCTCTGGAGGGCTCTACGCGCCGTAAGATTAAAGGTCCCTTCCCTCATGTCTCAGCTCAGCTAACAGTCCCAGAATCAGATGGAGTAAGGGAAACTATTACAATATAACAGAAACAGCCCGTGTTTCAGTTGAAACGCATCTAAGTGTGAATGAACCCCAGCCATTCTCTTAACTAGCAGTGTGGTTCTAGACAAAATCATCAACCACTGTCAATCTCAGGACCCTCAACTGTAAAATGAGAGTGACGGTACCTCCCTCTCACACACGGTATGGTGAGGATGACAAGAACATCCATGAAACACCTGGTACAGAATGGAATCTTTCCACAAACCTCCCCCCCACCACCACCACCACTACCACCCCTACGCCAGCCCTTGCCTGCCTGACAGGGCTGAACTGCTCTCTTCTTGAAGCCACACTTCTCTAGAGTTCCGGGGCCATGCAGACAGAAGGACGCACTGTGACTCATGTCTGAGGAGAGGACAGGTGTGATCGAGCTACCCAGGGAAATGAGGTCGGCTGAGTGGTCTGTGGCAAGACTGGGAGCTAGGTCTTAGGCATCTTCGCGGCCTTATTACCTAGCACAGAACAGCTGGGACTGCGCTCACTGGCAGAGGCACCGAGGAGTGGTTAAGAGTAGAGGGCCCTGAGTCCTCAAAAGGACAGAAAGTTGTACGTTGGGCTCTGAACAAATGGGAACATGGTGTGGAAGACTATATTGACCTAGTCTAGATTAAGGCAGAATTGCTCAGACTAAAAAGGGCGGCAGGTGGGTGGGTGGGGGGAGATATAGGTTCTGGAACATACCATTTTAATTAGAATAACAACAAACAAATCTTTCCAGGATTTATAGGTTCTTCCCAGTTGACAAACAACTCTTTGGCGATTGTCTCTACGGAGTAATCATTCTGACAAGTTCTCCCACCTGAGAATCAAGACTTCCCTTCTGTGCTCTCATCACTATTAGCAGTTCCTACTCTCGCCATATTCAGGGGGGTGTGCTTGTCGATCTACCTGTAAATCACCAAAGTAAGAGCAGTATGATTCAGTTACGTGCCTTTGGTTCATAGCTGCGAAATGAATAGAATAGGACTGGCCGACCACCTTACTTAGCCACGTCTCACTAATTCTAGGCTTAATGCTAAGCCTGAGCAATATAGATCTTTGTCCCTATGATACTTGCTTTATTTCCTTTTGTGCTTTAAATGCAGTGGTTCCCTGGAGACTTGAGATCTATTGTGGGCTGGCTCCGTGGCCCTCTCAAGACCAAATGTATATACGCGAGTATAGGCCGACCTGAATATCAGCCGAGGCACCTAATTTTACCACCCAAAAAAATGTATTAAAAATGTGCTGGAACAGTCAGCTTATACGCGAGTATCTATGGTAGCTCTATTTGCTCACATTAGCTGTCTTGATTCTAGTCGCCATCTTCCACCTAGTTGCCCAGTCTAGAAACCCTGCTGTAGCCTAATTCCCTTCTCTCCTTCTCCCTTGACATCCAACCCACTACCAAGGCCCATCATTCTGCCGCCGTGAAGCCTCTCTCTCCAAGCAGTGTAATGGAGTAGTTTTAGAGTGAGACAGCCCAGAGGATTCATCTAATCTCCACCACTTGCTATTTGTCTTGGTGAGTCACTGGAAGCAGAGTTCTTTCTCTGACCTATAACAGCGGTTCATAATGATTTGGCAAAATACCGTCCTCAATCCTTCCCATCCTCCCCCTCCTTGCCACCATCTCCTGCCTGGATGGTAATGAGCCCGCCCTGACTGGCCTGCCTGATTCCAGGTGCTTTCCTGGTGTCACCCATTTTTCCCTTGGAAGGAAGCTTCCCGGATCTTTGTAAAAAATAACTACCATGTTCATCATACATCTTTCAAATCCATGGACCATGTCTGGAGCCTAGATAGCATTGTACTCTCGGGTCGTTCACACCCCTCTTCTGATCAATGCCAAATCCTGCTGGCTTTTCCTGCTCAGTGTCCCTCGTATCTACTCCTGAATCAAAGAAAATCTATGTCACCATCTAAGACCTAGCTTAAGTGACCCCAGCCTCCTGAATCTCCTAGTTGATGTTTTTCTTAGGTTCCATCCAGGCAGCTTCCACTCATAATGTCTCTGGTCCTGCGCCGTCCTCAGCATTGTTGTTACACTTGATCCCCTTGTATCACTGTGTCAATCCTCCATCTTTTTGGTAAAATTTAAGCATTTTATTGGCATAATTTACATACCCCACAATTCAGTGTTTTAAAGATATGTAACAGATTTGTGCCACTGTTTCCACAATCAATTTTAGATCGTTTTATTCATTCTTATATTCATTATTATTAGCTCCCCATCCCCGCCCCCACTCCACAAACCTTCCCTGTCATAACCCCATGGAGATATTAAGCTAGTTACTGACTCTATAGCTTTACCTATCCTGGATTTCATATAGAGAAAAGCATATTTTTTTAAAAAGCCAGGCCAAATAACAATAAAATAAACCACAGGAAGCCCCCTATTCAAAAGAAAGCAAATAATAACAATAATAACTAGAACAAGTTATAAATATGTCAAATAGGCAAACAAAGGGTAAGATGATGAGTTTTAACCTAACAAGATCTACATTAGTCTATTCTCCAGTGCACTGTGTACAGAAGACTTCACACCCCTGGTCAGTGGCCTCGGGGAGTTCAGGGAAAGCTTCATCCACATGAGGACTCGAGGAATATGATTTGGGGCTTTCACTGTAATCCATAGCCTTCTGTCAACTGGGCACCCAGTATTTGAACTCTAAAATAATTCCTTCCTCTGGGTTTGGACTTTAGTGTTCACAATCCTTGGATCACACCGGCGGCTATGCCCCTTCCTTGTGGACTTAGCATAGCCTCTGTAAACCAGGCACCCAGTATTTGAACTCTAAAATAATTCCTTCCTCTGGCTTTGGATTTTATTGTTTACAATCCTTGGATCACACCGGCGGCTTGCCCCTTCCTTGTGGATTTAGCTGATACCTCGCTTAGATGGCGGCTTGTTTCAAGAGAAGCTTTGAAGACCCAGAGGCTATTCTTTCTGATCATTGGGCACCTTCTTAGTTCTTCCCTAGGCTTTGCCATAGCCCCATATCTTCAGTGATCACTGAAGTATCAAGCAGAACTACATCACAAGAACTAATTGTTCTTAGATTAGGGCTTAGGATTAGGCATGAGCTCAAAATCCACTCATATTTCTAAGTTTTATATATCACCCTGATCACGATAGAAGCAGCATTTGTTTGATTTTAAATAAAATAGGTAACCTACAGGGGCCATTTGATAATTCTAATAATACTATCATTAATCTAGCATTCAGAATTTAAAATGCCAGGGAGAAAAGGAAAAATTGCACAAATAAGAACTCCTTGGGCCAAAATACATAGGACCCTCACTTGTACAGATTAAAAGGTGAGGTGACTGCGCATGCCTTAGGAAACAATTAGGGCTAGACACAAGACAAAAATCTTGATAACACTCAAGCACTAAGCCAAAACTAAGCCTACAAAGCTTTGTCAGAACAATACAAAAGCAGTCACACATGCACACAGACAAAAAACCCATGAATACATCACTAATTTGCATGTCATCCTTGTCCAGAGACCATGCGACCCTTTTCTGTGCCATCCCAGATTCAGGAAACGTGCTGCCAAAACGAACATTGTGTCGATCCATCTTAGTGAAGGTCTGCCTCTTTTTTCTGATGGCCCTTGTGTTCCCTCAGCTCCACTTTATTCGTCTATTTATCAATTATTTCACTCAGATAATAACCACCTCCCCTACTATTCTTAATACCTTTGAGAGCACAGATTGTATCCTCCTCTCCTGGCCTCTCCTAGCACCTAACATGGGACCACAGGTGTCAGAGTTTTCCATACATATAGAAGAAGAAAACGAATCAAGAAGGCATGAATCTAAAATCTGAAATTTCATCCTGACTCCACACTGAGAATTGCATCCTAGCTACAAATTTGTCTTCCCAAAGCATTGCCATCTCTAAAACAGTCCACTTCTTAAGCCCCTCCCATAGTTCTCCATCTCCGACAGAATTAAATCCCAACTCAGTGGGAGAAGCAGCACCATATGGTAGGGATGTTTGGACTCAGGAGACCAGGTCATTTTCAAGTTAGTCTCAGAACAGGGCAGTGTTCCGCTCTGTTGTGCATAAGGTTGCTATGGGGTGGAACCAACTGCATGGCACCTTCCAATAGCAACAGTCTCTGTCCATAAGAGAGACTGAGCAGATAAATATGTTTCATCCCCCAATCCTTCTTCCCTCAAAGTCAAATTCTTTTTCACATCCCAAGGCAATGAAACTATCTTTCCTATCACAACAACTACTAATGCTACTATTATTAATACTGCTACTATTATGGCCGCTTATCCACTACTGTGCCTATTGCTGAGCTGTTGCTGTTTCTACTGCTGCTTCTAAGCATCTACTGTGACTGCTGCCACTTATGTGCTAATGCCCTGCTATGACTCCTGTCGCTAGCAGTGTGAATCTCCTCCTCCCACCACTGTGGCCATCGCTGCTGCCCCGCCCCTCGTGAGTGCCCACTGTGCTCCAAGCCCTGCACTCCTCTCATCCAACAACTTTATGAAGAAGGAGTCAGCCTCTCCATTTCACTGATAACAGCACAGACGTTTAGAGAGGGTTAGAAATCTGTCCAGAGTTACATAGTCTATAAGTGGAACAGCCACACGGCACCAGACTCCAGGCCTTGCGTTCTTCCCCTCTTCCCCTGCACCTTTTTGTGTATCCTCGGAACACTGGCAACACAGCAAATATTTAATGCTGGTTATAAAAAATTATCTGCCTCGAAGAGCCCACAGGTTCACTTTTGTTCCCGTACTTGACCTCGGTTTGCCGTATTCCCCTGAATCTGGCTGTAGGCATTTTCCTTTGCAACCGACTGTCTCTACGAGCCCTCCATGCCTGAGTCCCTTCCTTGGAAACAACTGCCCTGAAATCATTTTCTTAACAGGCAGAGCTGGTGTGAGCCTTAGAGTTCTAACAAGAAGCATGTTTTGCCAATTCAGGCTGGGGTGGTGCAGATAGGTCTTAGCTTCCAATAACCAGGCCTTTCTACCCCCACCCCCCACTCCTGCAGTATAAAGCTGATGTCTAGTTACCAGCTACCGAAAAAAGGAATTTTCCCATTGAGCATCCCCAAGACTTCCTCTTGTTTTTGTAGCCCCGCCCTACTTCCAACGCTTTTACCCAGAATCCAAACTGTAAAGGCAGAAGGATGTCAAAGAATGGGTTGTGCTCCCAGCTCTGATACTGCCCGGCCAAGGGACATGAAGTGAAGCTGTCCCCTGCCTGTACTGGTCCAGACCCTCGGCAGTTGGATGTCCCGGTCAGTGGTGTGGGGATCGATTTGTTAACCAAGCTATTCTCAAGAGCACTGTAAGGATCCAATGGGAGAACGGATAGAGACGTGCCATGCTCTGCAAAGTAGTTCCCAGCCTGTTCTCCCCATTTGCTGAGACCCCCTCAAGATGCCCACTGCTGCATGCCTTACCTTTGACCTAGTTCCTTGTCCTGGCTTCAAAGAGTAAAATGTCTTCAGCATCTCGTGTGGACCAGGCACCTTTACATTTCTCCACGCTGTCTCAATTCCTGCCTATTATTCCAGACCCTTTCCTCCAGAAATCTTCTCGACACGAGGGCCTGCCCGAGCGCTTCTGCGTCTCACCATCTCATTGGCACTCAGCAGCGACTTGGTCTTTTACTTTCCCCAACACCAGCTCCATCTGCCCAACTCGCCATCGTGCTGGTCTTAAAGCGAGATGAGTATAGAGGGCAAAACCGTTGGCTGATTCTTGGCTAGGATCGTAGGGCCCAGGACAAGGGCAGGCCCTCAGTGTGCTGCTGCTCATACGAGGAAAAGGAGGAGGAGGAGGCCTGTCGTGAGCAGAACCTATTGTTACTGACACGCGCTCCTTCTCTCCTTCCTCTAGAAGTTTGTAAACAAGAACAGCCCCTCAAGCTTCTGACAAATGTTCCACTTGTTTTCAACTTGAGAGAGGGGAAAAAATATATAACTTAAAATCCCAATTGGAAATTGTCAAGCTCTAAGGTTATGAGCATATGTGAGGAAAAAGAAAAGAGAGAGGGAGACTGGGAGGGGTGAGAAAGATAGAGGGACTATGGATTTTTGTGTGTGGGCATGTGTGGCAGTGCATTGTATACTGTAAATCTCTTGGATAATTCCATTTGTGTGTGAAATGCATGAATTTTATTTGCATTATTTAGTTTTAGTCAGATCACTGCAAATTCTAAGCACATTTTTTTACATCAGCTCATAGTCAGAGGTCCTAGGTTAACTTCCTTTTTGAAATTCTGTCTAATCTCTCAACATTTCATCCATATTAATGGATCACTTTCTGTACCCCAATCTCCCTTCCCAGAGACAGTAGGCCAGGGCCACCTCTCCTCCATGCTAATCTTTGTGAAGGCTGGTCCTGGCTGGTCCTGGCTGGTCCTGGCTGGTCCTGGCCAGACCTGGCCCTCGACGGGTGGAAAGCTTGCTAAGAGGCCCCCTTGTATCTGACTCTATTATCAATGTGATCTTACATTTACATCTTTTTTCTTCTTCTTGTATTTCAATCACTGGGCTCTCTCTCTTTCTCTCTCGTTCTTCAGGACAGGCTTCACTAAAGGTTTAAAAAAATAAATGCTGGTGCAGTGCTATAAGAGAGAAGCTGTTCTTAGCATTCCTCGTGCTTCTCTAAACGGTTTCTGGAGGTCTAGCGTTCGAGGCTTACAGGGTGTTCATTTCTGAGGGTTGGCTCTAAATGATGCTGAGTCCTCGCTGGCTTCTCCTAGGAGATTATGAAATAAATACAGACAATCCCCAGATTACAAATGAATTCCATCCCAAATCTGTCTTTAAATTGAATGTGTACATCAGTCAGAAAAGGTAAGTGTGGTTCTCATCAAATGTTATGGAGTCATAGGTTCATCTCATATGGTGTACCTTTCTAGGAGTTCTGGCGCATTATACATTAGACTGCTAACTGCAGGGTCAGCAGTTCAAACCCCTCAGCTGCTCCTTGAAAGAAAGATGAGGCTTTCTTCTCCCGGAAAGATTTACAGCCTCCCTATGAGTCAAAATTGCCTCGATGGCAGTGAGTTTGAGTTTTTGAGTGCACGTTTTTATGCATAGAAAACACTAAAACACTTCCAAATATATTCAAAACATCTTCATATAATAATAACAAAGATAAAGTGTTGATGTGCATTGCAAAGTAGCACCTGTTTGTTATTACAAAACATTGTAGTACTTTGATTTTTTTTGTAGTACTTTGATTTTTTAAATCTATAACTGCTCTTCACTTATGCACCAAGATGTTGTATAAAAAAAATTGTAAACTAAGGAGGATAAGCACATCAGGTCCCAAACTGAAGGATGACTATAATCATGGCCCAGCCAACTTGACACATAATTTTAACCATCACAAGTAACTTTACTGTCACTTCACACCTCAGTGTAATTTACTGCCAGTTATAATGTCACTAATGAGCAAAAGAGTCAGTAGACTTATTTTTTATATTGTTCTATAAATGCTATTTAAATGTGAAATGTAAGATAATGAAATAACCAAGTGAGGCAAAGGTGAGGTTTCAGAGGCAGTTTGGTTCATAAGTATGGACTGGCAATAAGTCGGATATGTGTATCCCAAGAACTGCCTGAATGTATTGCCCTGACCTATTGAACAGCCTCCTGGGAGTTTGGGATGTGACTTTGTTGCAATGCTAATACATGGGGTTTGCAAACATTAAGCTTTGTTGGTCATACATATCTTAATTCATTCCCTAGTAAGCTGGACATTCATCTCTTTTTTTCTTTCATTAAGTTATTCCCGAGGGAGTCTATAGGGTTTACTAGAAAGTGTTTGACCTCCAAAGTCCATATCTAAGCTTCTGTTGGCTGCTACCTTTTACCCCTCTTTGGATCTCAATGCCCTTGCCTGTAGAAAGGAATGAAAAATGATGGTTCTTCCTTGTTCACTGTATCACTTCAACGAACTTCAGGGAACAGGGATTTAGTGGAAAGAAGGAACTAAATTCACTCAGTTCTCCCTAGACTAGAGGAACCCATTTCACATGTCTTCATTCGGCAGGCACCCAATAAGAGGTGGACCAGGGCAAGTGAGGCCGTCAGGAACAAGGACGGGTCTCCACACCCAGGGGGTAGAGCCAGAATGGGACACAAAAGTGATCTGCCACCGAATCGTAGCTTATTTCAAGCAGTCACCTCATTTTAGAAGGCACTCCCGTTCTCCAACCCACAGCATCCCATCGATAGAATGAATCTGTTCAAGTAAGTTCTTAAGGGCTCCTCCAGTTCAGCTTTGGGGGAGGCGGAAGGGTTCTAAGAACTTCGCTCTTCATCAGTTCCTTGGTCCAACTCAATCGTTTCTCCGGATACATGAGCTCAGGTAAGCTCTGGCAAGCCTCTCGGGTTGGTAGACCCGGAATACTGCAGGCAGCTCAGCAACAATGGTGGTGATGCCTGCCTCCCAAAGATTCTCTCTGTCCGCAGGCTGGATGCCGAATCACAGACGTCTGCAGAGACGAGACCGGCGGGCGACACGGCAACCCTTGCCTACAGAAGGTGCAGTGCGGCAGACCTAATCAACGTCGCCGTGTAACAGGCACCTGGAGCATGTCTGAGCTGGCGGACAGAATGAATAAAGCAATGCTTTAACTTACATGTTGGCTAACAGTGAGTAATAAATAGGCTTTGCATTAATTACAACACTTTGACTACACACATCTGTTATGGATTCCCACAATTTCATCGGAAGGCACACCCCTGTTTTCCAGGAAATGTGCTATAAATTGCTTGTTAAGCAGTTGAGGGGGGGCAGCTGGGGCCCTGGTTGGATGTCGTAATAGACTGTGGGGAGAGGCCTGGCATGCAAGTGTACGAGCAGTAGACTCTGCTGTCTGAGGGATCCAGCCACCGTGGGACCTGGAGTCATCACCGTGAACCTCTGTTTCCTCGTGTACAGAATTGGGGTTAAGTAATGTCTTTATCACAGGAGGATGGTGAAGGGTTAGGGAGATGATATGTGCATGAGGTTGCTCGCAAATGGAGGTGCCCCACCAAAGGTAGCTATTGCCATTCGTCACAGCCTTGTTACTCGTTTATTATTTTTTTATTTTAACCATTTTACTGACATGCAATTCACGTACCATACCATTCTGTGTCTTGAATATATTAAGAAGAGTTGTGTTTCCTATTACTCATGTGCTCAGCGTTTCTACGGCATGTCAGTCAAGCCAACCTTGGAGTAGGAGGTTGTGCGATCTTTCCACATCAGCAGCAGGTGGTCTTCCGGTTAGCGTGCACAGACTCGCTTCCTCCTCAGTCCTCCTCATTCATCCATTCCCTAGCCATGTGTCTTGTGTTGTCTTAGTTTGAGCTCTTCCTAAAACAAAGCCCGGGAAGGAGTATTTATGTGTGAGGTGACACCAGGAAAGAGAGGGGAGGCAGAGACAAAAGTAAGGCAAAGAAGAGGGAGAAGCCATTAAAGGTGTGTTCACGAGCTGATTCTCGGAAGAGGAAACAAGTGTTTATCCTTCTGGGGACTTCTCTACAAAGGTGTACAATTGTACATCAGAATCATCTCCACAGAGGAGAGGGAGACTGAGTGGAGGTTGCTTCCTCGAGTATAAATTCTCCTTCATATGTGATTACTCCTCTATAAAACATATGCCTTACATAATTGAGGTGCATTCGGTAAAGAATATTGACCACATGCATAAAACTGTCCCCACAGCAGTGCTAAAATCAAGTGCACCGAGATGCCGTGGAGCAGGCAACGTGGCATCTGCTCCACCTGGGAGAGGAGGGTGGGATAAGGCAAGGACAGAGACTCAGTCCACTCTGCATCCCAAGAAACTGGCACTGCTGCAAAGTACTCAGCGATTCATTGCTGAGAGAAAGGATAAGATCAATGGATGAGAAGACACAGAGATTAATAGGTGGATTTCCTCCTTGGTAAGAATAATTTCTTTGCAAATATAGAGGGTATATGAGATTGGATGCAAATATTATTTGATGTGCATAGAGAGTAAAAATGAGGTAGGGCATGAAAGTCAAAAAACCCTAAGAGGAAGTAAATCTAGAACTGGGTCAAACAGATGCTTGATGATTGACTTATTGACAGGGGTGGACCAAAGTGAAACTTCAATGTGGAATCAGGTCCCGTATGCAAGCAGGAAGAGCAGTAGAACCAGAATCTCTTTCAACTCAGAGTGCTCTTAGAGGAAGGACTAGAACTGGCCCATCGTTTCTGAGATTGTAAAGCTTTGTGGACACAGACTCCCATCTTTTCCCCACAGAGCAGGCTTCAAACTTTCCGTGAACAACCCAACACTTAAGCTATGGTGCCACCAGGGCTCTTTCAATACAGCACAGCTCACTCATTCTCTGTCATCCCATCAAAGCTGACTCAGCAAACCTCAGCGGGGAGGGGGGCGGGCGTTCTCAGGCTGCAACTGTTTGCGGGAGTAGAAGGCCCAGCCTTTCTCCCTCAGAGCTGCTGGTGGCTCCCTCATAGCCACTACACCATGAGGGCTCCTATTGGATAATGTCATCAGCCTATGAAGAGACAAAAGAGAGAGAGAGAGAGAGAGAGAGTTCTCCACAGCCTCTGTTATGGGTATGAAATAGGCCACACGCGCTGGTATCAAGTGGGCTGAGACCTGAGTGAAAGGTTGCACACCACCCATCTCTTCTTAGAGATGTTGGCACAAAACTGACCCATCACAAGGGCCTTTAGGCTGCGATCTTTCCCTAGCAGAGAAGTGGAACATTTCTCTCTGCGTGGGTTCAAAGTCTCCACCTTTTGGTCAGCAGGCAAGCACTTCGCTGTTGCCCCACCAGGTCCTTTGCTAGCAGTGCTATTTCAACTCTGATGGTTCTACAAGGGAAAGTATTGCTGCAGAATCATATAAATCTTTATTAAACACAAATATCAACATGTGAAAGATTGTTCCTCAGCATTCCCACCAGCTAGATAGGTTTACTTTCTAGGGCCGTTTTTCCAACTCTCTAATCCTTCCCAAAGGAGTCTATACTCTTTGATTTATACTCTATCAAAATGACAGTTATGCCTTCCCTGAGGCACTTAAATTGTGTTGTTTTAAAGTGTTCATTGAGTTTATAGAACAAATAGAAGTCTGGAGGGGCAAGATCAGAACCAGAAGGTGGATAGGGTAGTGGTTCCCCCCAAATTCTAGTAGGACAGCTCTTGTTACTCTTGAAGAATAAGCAGATGCACATGACCATGGAAAACTATTCCTTAGCACAACTCTTCTGGCCTATTTACCATAATACATTCCAATTTTCTTAAAACTTCCTCATAATTAGCCTCAGTGATCATCCTATATCCTTATAGAATACAGATAATCTATCGAGACTACCCCTTTGTGATTCCCCCCTGAAAATAAAAGTCATTGGTAACCTTCAGGACTGACCTATCTTGAGTTTAATGAACCCAACAGAAGCTACTCTTTTGTTTGGCCCTTAAAACAAAAGCAAAGACAACTACATTGATGAGTGAGTTTGTCTGCAGCTCTCCACTGATGGCAGAGACATGTTGCACATGTTTTGTAATTTTGGACTTACCTACATGGATATACTCTTCTGTTGAAATTTGAAAAATGAAAGAATAAAGAAAATAATTTCTCTAAACTGTAAGAGGTGTTAGCATTTGATGCATTTGCTTTATACCTAGTGTTAGGCTGAGAAGCAAACCCTGTGATGTTTCTATGGGTATGTGGATAGAAAGAAATTTCTATCAAGAAATGGCTCGCACAGTTGTAGAAACAGGTAAGTGCCATTGGATTCAATCCTTTGGGTCAGATTTTGGCTGGAGGCTTCTCTGGACTCATGTAGTTTTGGGGGCTGGTGAGCCAGGAAGCAGGAAGAAGCAAGAAGACCACAAACTGGTGGATGGATGCAAAGTGAATGAATCCAAGGTTGGTAGTCTGCTGATGTCTCCTGGGATCAACAAGCAATATGGTAGGAGGTCAACAAACCAAATGCAGAATCTAGACCCAGCAGAAGTAGCAAGTTTTCCTCCAGAGTCTGCTTGAAAATGAGCAGCCATACCCCTGAAGAGTCTTTCTTCTAATTGCATCAAGGCTGATCAAGGGGGCTGCGCTCCGGTACCACTCACTGCTGTCGGCTCACAGAGTCCATTGTGTAATGTTCAAGCCCATCATGGAGCTGCCTGTGTTGTGTTAGATCAAGCGATGGAGGATTACTGCCAAAGTACTGAGAACCATGACCTAGCCAAATGGGCACCAAACCTATCATACTTTTTAAACAAACTTGAGAGCATTTTGTATTTATAATTTTAGATATTTTCACCTAGCAGGATTGTGTAATAAATGGCTTTCATGTACATTTCTGTATGCCATTAAATATTCTTTGAAAATATTTTTTATGAATGATATCATATTCCACTTTACAGATGAAGCTTAATTGATTTACCCATTCCTCTTATGGTCGATCTTTCTCATTTTCTATTATAAATTGTATTGGTATAAACAGCACTGTGCAGAAACCTTTTTATGTAATGCAAACCAGTGAGGTAAGTACTCTATGTATTTATTTTGTACAAATCATGAAACTGAGGATCAGGTGTTAGGTGCCATCAAGTGGGATTGAACTCATAGTGACCCTATCTATGTAAAACAGAACAAAACAATGCTCCATCCTCCCACACCCTCACAGGTTCCTGTGTTTGATCCCATTGTTGAAAACAGTGTGTCGATCCATCATACGGAAGGACTTCCACTTTTTTGCTGCCAATCTACTTTAGCAAGCATGATGTCCTTCTCCATGGACTGGTCTCTCCTGACATGTCTAAAGTAAATGTGATAAAGTCTTGCCACCTTTGCCACCAAGGAGCATTCTGGCTGTGCTGCTCATAAGAGATTTGTTTGTTCTTTTGACAGTCCATGGTACTTTCACTATTCTTCACCAACAGCATCATTAATTGCATCAAATCTTCTTCTGTATTCCTTGTTCAATGTCCAACTTTCACACGCATCTGAAGCAACTGAAGATACCATGGCTTGGGTCAGGGGCACCTTAGACCTCAAAGGAGCACCATCGCTGTTCAGTACTGTAAAGAAGTCTTGTGCAGCAGATTTACCTAATGCAATGTGTCATTTGATCTCATGTCTGCTGCTTCCATGAGCACTGATTGTGGACCCAACCAAACAAAATCCTTGTCAGCTTCTATCTTTTCTCCATGTCTCTGGTCTCTGGGGCCTGAGGAGAGGTTAAGTGACTTCCCAAATGTCCCCGTCTTAGTTTGAGACTCCCCGAGCAGATTTTGAGATAAGGGCTCAAGTTCAAAGGTTTTATTTAAGAGGAGAGCTTGAGAAAAACTGATAGAGAAATAAACTGAGACAAGAAAAGGAAGGCAATAACTGAAATGTTTTTTATTACAGTAACATGAAATTATTTGCATGGCTCTTCTACCTGTAGTCTTTGGAATTCCCCCCAAATTACTGGTGGTGAGTATACAAATGAGGAGTATGGAACTCTTATAAGGGGATTCATCAGTTTTGCTGTTGTGCTGCGTATAAAGTGAGTCATCAGAAAAGCAGAAACAGGGAACCTCACAACTAGCAAGGGCAAAAAAAGGCACAAGGGGGAAAAATAACCACAAGCAGAGCATATCTAAAATACAAGGCCCGATAACAGTTGTATGAGCCCCTAATAAAATGTTAAAAAATAAATAAAAATAAAAAAATAAAAGTACAAGGCCCTTGCATGGAGAAGAGGCAGCAGCAGCAAAGGTACCAGAGGGCACAGCTCCGAGACCATTAGGCAGAGTGGCAGACGACTCAGCCCACATAATGAGTAACGCTAAGTGCTTCAGGCAGAAAGCTAGCTTGCAGAGTGGGGTGCCCTTGGAGCATGTAACAGTACTAAAGTCACTGTGTAACAATTCTCCAAGCGAAGCAGAGCCCAAGGGACCACATGGCTGACAGGCCACGGACCAGAGAGACACCTACCTGCTGACATAGCTAAGAGGAGGTGCTAGGGGCAAAAGAATTGTATCTTTAACATTATATATTTCTGATTTCTGACTTGGAACCTGGTACCTTCCCTTATAAACCCCAAGATTATAACTACTGGCTGAGTTTTGTGCGGCAATTGCAATGGATTGCTGAACCCAGCAGAGAAATCGAGTGCGAGAGGAGGGATTTTGGTGTCAGAAGCTTGGCGGGTGCTAGCATTCATTTCTCTGCCTCAAAGAAATCATTCCTGGGCAATTGTGGAATTTGATTCTCTTTCCCCTTGTACAGCTGGAGGGGGTCAAACATGGCCTTGACACCATTTCCTCAGTTACCAAGCACGTTTCTGCTGTGGATCACCTGCACTAACCCTGCTGGGGAACTCCACAGGCCAGTGTAGACAACGGGTCTCAGAATTCGCTCACATGAGAAATTGAGGAATTGGATATTTTTCACCAACTTTCATCAGTCTTGGTTGAGGCTCTTCCCAGGGACAATGTTAACTCCCCGTTACTACTGGGCTGGTATGGGGCAGAGAACATGAGGCTAGGGTTGGCCCATCAGGTTCTGAGGCCACATAAATGATTGGACAGGCAGGCAGAAATTGGGTATCATTCACTTTATTATTATTATTATTATTTATCGCTCACTTTATTGAGGGGATAAAGTTAGGAAATGCCCACGTGGTTATAGTAACTGTTACAGGTAGGATCTGGACACAGAGGTGTGTAACCCTAAAGCCCATAAGTGACCTTACAGAGAAATATAACCTCCCCATGCCCTTAAGTAAGTCACTTTAACAATGAGCTCCAGTATCTGATGGTGTAGTAGTTACATAATCTGTTGTCAATTTGAGACTTACAAGTGAAGGGGTAGAGTCAAGCCTGTCAATCGGGTTGCAGCTTGATGACCCCATTTAGAGGTGCTAAGGAGATAAATAGCTCGCTGGAGGCAGGATGAAGGCTCACTCCCTAGGAGACATTGCAGCTGACAAGACACATGGAACTATGCTAGTGCCCTGAGCTGGAGGAGCCACCTGGAGACCCCTGCCAGAATTGGGATGTTTATAACGCCACTGGATCAGCAAGACTTCCCACCTAGTGTCCAGTGATTTTCCTGAATTTGGCATCATTGCATGTGTTTCATGCACCTGAAGAAGAATTTGTAGATTGGTCTCAGACATATGGGCTAATATTGGACTTATGGATTTGATCTGGACTGGGCTGGGATGTTTTCCCAGTATTCAATTGCTCTTGTATATAAGCTCTTCTTATACACATGTGCATGTCTATGAATTTGTTTCAATAGTCGACCCGGACTAACACAGATGGGGATATGGTACCTGCCACATCTTACTCAAAGCACTGTCACTAGATGTCAGTGGATATGTCACCACTTGACTACCAGCAAGTACATCACCTGTTCAGCATTACTGACCATTTCTATAACATGTGGGGAATCACATCAGACAGTCTTTTTGAGCTTCTCCTCATGATAGCTTATTAAGTAAAATTAATAGAATACGAGCCAGTTCCCTGAATTTATTAGATGAGTAGTTTGCTAGATTAATCACATAGTACACAAGACTCGTTGAAACACAAGATCTTTGAGGTGTTCCATTTTTATGGCACGGGGGCAATGAATTCACAAGCGCTCATTGCTATGCACAGCCAGACTCCCAGACTCCAGGTCTGGATTCCCACAGGAGGGGTTCGATTGCTCCATAAGCTTCAAACTCAAGGGCTCCTCCATGCTAAGCTCCTGACGAATGGCATTAAAGTAAAAATGACAAAGATGCCAATTGACATATTTATTAAATACGTGGCTGCTTAAGGAGCAGCTGTGGAATGCACATGCCAATAAGGTTCCAGATGGGAAGTAAACACTGCTGCGACCTTCTAACTCTGCTTAAGTGCACCCTGAACGGTAAATACAAGCCAAACTGAAGATCCAAGCCCTGGTCTGAACATTTCTAAACCCATGTGCGCCCATAAAACCACTCTGTGCCTGCCAACAGGGAAAACGTTTCAAAGCTTTAGCAACCACTGAAAAGCGAGGGCGGAATAGGTGCACAGAATCATTCCTATGGTGGAAGCTACCTGGAGCAGGATTTCTACACCCAGCCTTCACCCAGTATAGGCCTATATCAATATTTATCTGAGTTATTGGTAACTAAAGAACAGGAGTTAATAAGATTTGAGTTGGTAAAACCAGCATGTTTACTCCCTGGTACTGCATCTGTAATTCAGGCAGAATTCATCAGGTGAACGTTAGTACCAATGTCTCTAACATCCACTACTACCAGCGCCAAGAGATTTACATTTGTTCTTAATCCTTGAAACGACTCTAAAAGGATGCTATTGCGGTTCCCATTTTATGTTAGGAACTGGAAACACGAAGAGTAGTGACATACCCAGGGCCACTTCAGGAGGAGGTGGTTGAGGATGGATTCAAAATCACATTAGTCAGGCTTCAAAGCCCAAGCTCTGAGAACACATGGCCCTGCCTCTAACCATCTAGATGCTAGCTAGCTTCAAAATGCAGCTTTATAAACCATAAATACGTCAGCAATTGAAATCCTCATCTCTAGCCTGACTATATCTCAGACATTGACTCAGTCATGTGTCTACTAAGCATCTCAGACTTGAGCAGAATTCTTGATTTGTACTTTTTAATTCCTGTCCCAAAGTTGGTCCTCTTTCAGTCTTTCCCATTAACATCAAAAGTATCCCCATCTATTCAATTTACTCATACCACAAATTTAGTTACTCATTATGTCTTTTTATAATCTTTTATATATAACACATTAATAAACCTATAAACCATTCCCTAAATCCACCCACCTCTTCCCACCATCACCAAAACCACCCATCTTCTGCTTGTGACTACAAAGCTTCCTACCCGAATCCCCAGCTTTGCCTCTACACCCCCCGGTGATCTATTTTGCACATGCCAGCCAACGTGATCTTTTATAAAAACTAATCATGTCATTATTATGCTGCTGAGAGCCCATCTTTTGATTCCCCTCGCCATCAGTTCAAAATGGGCAGACCGAAGCCTGCATGTCTTCACAAGACGCCCATGACCTTACAGGATATGTCGCCTGTCGTCCTTTATGCACCACCAACACTGAACACTGGATGTGTTCCCTGCTTCCCAAATGTACCGTTTCCTTCCAAGTTATTACATTAGCTCCCTCTACCCCTGTGCTGCTTCCATGTGTCTTTCTCAGAGTCTCTCCCGAACACCCAACCCAATTATGTCTACCAGATGTATCCTGTCACAACCCTGTGGCTACTTGGTGTACTCTAACAGGCAAATCCATATCCAGATTACGTGATGCTTCTTGATCTTTAAGTCTGATTGTCATGATGTCACCAATACAGTAAACTAATGTGATGATATGACTGCCCAAACAATGAAGTTCTCTCCACACTGTGACATGACATAAAACAGGAGCATTAGTATAATAATTCTGGGATGAGACTGAATATATTCAACTGTCTTAAGTGAATGGACTTGCTTTTGGTTCTTTTTCTGGTGGAGACTAAAAGAATATATTTATCAGGCCGATGGTTGTTATTGTTAGGTACCATGGATTCAATTCCGACGCATGGCCACCTCATGTATAACAGGACGAAATGTCCAGCCCTACATTATTTTCATGATCATTGTATGTCTGAGTACATTTGTGGAAGGTTATTATCAGCTTAAACCAAATATCAGAAGGTGTTTTTATGTGTTCTGGTACATATATCACATGCCCTACAACTGTAGCAATTAGACTATCACTTGGTTATGGTTGTGGTGATCAATCATATTCCAATATAATTATGTTTTTGTTCAGGTATCAGACTGGTAAATTCAATGGGAATATGATTGAGGCCACTACCTCTATATTCTCTAATATCTACTATTCCACCAAGATTTTTGTACTGATTTTGCTTCATTTGTGTTGGAATGAAATTTCAAGGGCATTCACTTACCCTTTTCCCACCACAATGACTCACTCTCCTGAGAGCAGGAAACAAACACGATATTTCTTATCTCAGGTATGTACTCAAATACCAGGGAAATGCTCACATTGGAGATGCTATGACTTGGATATGGACCAGGAGTCAAGGTATTCCTGATTTTTCTACTATAAAAGCCATGCTGGAATTTGGGACACCTCAGATCCTTTATATAATAGCCAGTGGTGACTTGGGTATGCTACACTCTCTGGTATTTAGTACCTTTAATGTCCTCAGGAACTTTTGGAAAAAGATTGGGGGAAACATTATTATATATATTTGTATATGTATATATATGTATATATATATATAGTTACTGTGATATTATAGCATCTTCCTGAAGGGGAACTGGTTTCCCTTTCATCAGTAGTGTTTGGTCTTGAGAAATGGCTCAAGTCATGAGACTAAGGAAGCAATCATGGTTTTTCTTCTGGAAGCTGATATCAGCCTCTGCTTACCAGATCTTAATTATCCTTGGTTACGTTGGGAAATACCTCCATTGCCTGTCCATCTATTTCACAACTTTGCCACAGATCCATGGCACCCAAGGTCCATCTATATCACTGTAGCTTTGCTGTCCCTTAAATAATCATATCTACCTCCCCTTTAGATGTTAAGTATTAAATCTAATACCTGTTATTCCAGAATTCTGTCACATTTTTTGGACAATATGAGCCCAATTTCATAGTAGTATCCACTGTTATTACCTCAATCAACAGAGGACAACCAATACTGAGCTCATTAGTCATTTGGGGTCACTTTCATTAGAATATTTTTTAATGTATAACTCCCCCACCAGTAACACAAGTAGCACTGATAACCTTTTTGCAAACTTCAGCTCTTTCTTTAATATTTTGTCAAGCTACTTTTACCATCGTTTCTTCATTCATAATTTTCCTCAGGCCACTATGTTTTGGGTAAAGATTAAAGTACTAGAAACATATAAGGACTGGCTTCAGTGTCTTTGCCAAAATGTTGAATTCTAAATCAAAGGAAAATGCCCACCACACATTGATAAAAATGCCTCTAATATAATCTTATATTAAATTACCACCCTTCAAAATGAGAATAAGTAGCTTTAAACACTCATTAATAATCAAAATATGGAATTTATGAAGTCTGAATCTAGGAAAACTGAAAGTCATCAGAAATGAAGTGGAACCCATACAGATCAATACACTAAGTATCAGTGAGCTGAAATGGACTGGTATTGGTTGACAATGCCAACAATGACAAATTCGAAGGAATGGTCTCTGGTTCATCATCATAAAGAAGATTTCAAGATTTGTCTTGAAGTACAATGCTGTCTGTGATCGGACAGTATCTATCGGCCTACAAGGAAGTCCAGGTAACACAACTATTATTCAAATGTATGCACCAAGCACTAAAGCTAGTGATGAAGAAAGTGAAACATTCTACCAACTGCTCTAGTCTTAAATTGATCAAACATGCAATCAAGATGTATTGATTGGTATCAAGATGATTGGAAACTGGAACGCTGAAGTGAAAACAAAGAGGAATGATTTGTAGTTGGGTGATATGGCCTTGGTGAGAGAAACAACACTGGAGATTACATGATAGAATTGTTTTGAGGTCAAGGCCTTCTTCATTGCAAATACCTTTATTAAAAAAATAAATGATGGATCTTGCTATTTGGAATACGCAGAAATAAAATTGATTGCATTTGCTGGAAGAGATGATGGCGAGACTCCCTGTGAGCAGCCAAAAGGAGGCCTGCAGTCAGCTGTGGACAGACCCTCAACCGCTCACATCTAAGTTTGGGTTGCAGTTGAAAAAGTTGAAAAGGGGTTCACATCAGCAAAATGATGACCTTCAGTGGATCCCAGCTGGATTTCTCAAGAACAGATCTGACACATGGAACCCTAATTACAGAAGACCTGAGGAGTGGTGATATGACGTCAAGAAAACCATGAAGAAAGTAAAAATATCATTAAAAAGACAAGAAAGAGAAAAGATGGAAGTGGGTGTCGGAAGAGAGTCCTAATGTTGACCATGAGCAGTTAAGGCCAATGGAAGGAACAATGGGGGGAAAGACCTGAAGGGAAACGTCAAAGGGCAGCCCGAGCAGACAAAGTAAATTCTGATAATTAAATGGATAAAGACCTGGAATTAAAAGACCAAGGTAGTAGCATATGCTCAGCATATCTCACACTGAAATAAATGAAAAATTTCAGGGCCTCAGTTGAAATACTGAAAGATTCTATGGGCAAAATACTGAATGATGCAGAGAGCATCAAAAGGAGATGGAAGAGTCATTTAGAGAATTAGCATATGATAATGAACCAAGAATACTAAAGGAAGAAAGTCTAAGCTCCACAGAGGCTATTAGCTAAAACCAAGGCTCCCGGGATTGGTGAAATATCATTGAAGTGCTTCAACAAGCTGATGAAGCACTGGACACACTCATCTGTACCAAGAAATGTGGAAGACAGTGTCCTGACAGGAAAGAGACCCATGTGGGTGACCATTTCAAAGCAACCAACCTCACATAATTCAGAAAGTATTGAACAGAATCATTACTATCACATGCAGGTAAATTTGTGCTGAAGATCATTCAGCAATGATTGCAACACAACATAGATAAGGAGCTGCCAGAAACTTCAGCTGGAAGCAGACAAGCATGTGTACCACGGGACATCATTGCTGATATCAGATGAACCTGGGCCGAAATCAGAGAATACTAGAAAGGTGTGTACATGTGTTTTATTCACTATGCAAAGACATTCAACTGTACATATCTTGACAAACTATGGATAGCATTCAGAAGAATGGAAATTCCAAAATACTTCATTTTGTACCTGCAGAACCTGTGCATGGATCAAGAGACAGTCATCTGAACAGGACAAGGGCATACTAAGTGGTTTAAAATCAGGAAAGTGTGTCAGGATTGTATCCTCCCAACATACTTATGCAATATGTGTGCTGAGAAAATAATCAGAGAAGCTGGGTTATGTGAAGAATCACGTGGCATTCATATGCAGATGTTATAATCTTGCTTACTGAAAGTGAGGGTTTTTTGTGTTTGTTTTTAAAATGATTTTATTGGGGGCACTTACGCGCTTATAACATTCCATACATCAATTGTATCAAGCATATTTGTACATATGTGCCATCATCATTTTCTAAACATTTACTTACTATTTGGGCCATTGGCATCAGTTCTTTTTGCCCGGCCCCACCCCACCTCCACCACTCTCATGACCCCTTGATCAATTATAAATTATTATTATTTTCTTATCTTACACTGACTGCTGTCTCCCTTCACCCACGTTTCTATTGTTTGTCCCCCTGGGCAGGAGGGATGGTGGTGAGGGTAATGCAGCAATCATTGCACTTGATTGCCCCTTCCTCCCTTTCTCCCCCCATCTTCCTGCTACACTTCTGATATTGCTACTCCCATTTCTGTTCCTGAGGGATTTATCTGACCTGGATTCCATGTGTTGTGAGCTCTTATCTGTACCAGTGTACATGCTCTGGTCTAGCCAGAACTGAAAGGCAGGACTGAGGTCATGATAGTGGGGGGTGAGGAAGCCTTAAAGAACCAGAGGAATATTGTGTGTTTCATCTGGGCTACACTGCACCCTGGTTGACTCATCCCTTCCTTGTGACCCTTCTGTGAAGGGATGTCCTATTGGCTACAGATGGGTTTTGGGTCTCTGACTCCCCTCATTCTCAATAATATGTTTTTTGTTTGCTTGTTTGTTTGGGGTGTTCTGGTGCCTGTTCCCTTATCCCCTCTTAACACCTCATGATCACACAGGTTGGTGTGTTTCTTCCATGTGGACTTGTTGCTTCTCTGCTAGATGATTGCTTGTTAACTTCAAGCCTTAAAGACCCTACACACATTAAATAATTTTTAAAAGACTCTATGCACTATATTGTTGGATAGCTGGGCATCATCCACTTTCTTCACCACATGTGCTTATGCACTCACTTTGTCTTCAGCGATCATGTAGGGAGAGTGAGCATCCCAGAATGCCAGGTTGTTAGAACAAAGTGTTCTTGCATTGAAGGAGGGCTTGAGCAGAGACCCAATATCCATCCACTTCCTTAATGTATTGCCATATAAATAT
>NW_022104341.1:79634535-79645022 GCF_000313985.2 Echinops telfairi
AGCAAATCTGTCTTGGAAGAAGTACAGTCAGAGTGCTTCTCAGAAGCAAGGATGGCGAGACTGTTTTGGGCATGGTGTCAGGAGAGACCCGTCTCTGGAAAAGGTCATCATGCACGGTAAAGTGGAGGATCAGTAAAGTCGCGGAGAGGGACGGGCACAGTGGCTGTGACAGTGGCTCACACAGAGCAACCATGGCAAGGCTGGCGCAGGGCCGGCAGTGCTCCCTTCTGCTACCCATCGGGTCGCTCTGAGTTAGAGCCTCCTCGAGAGCACCTCACCAGGATAACAGCACCCTCCCTGCTCCCGCTGTATTAGTCGTGTGTTTCCAATTTGTTCCGGTGCATATTGATCAGGTGGATAGTCCTTCTAAACACAAAGCAGAAATAGTATCTCCTCCAGTCGGGTCCTTGCTGAAATTCAACTCTAGCTATTGGTCTAGAACAGGGGTCGGCGAACTTTACAGACAGAAGAGTCCATTCTGCCTCTCACAATAATTTAAAAATTATGAAAGATCTGTAAGTATATTTTCACAAACAAATGAAATCACTATTAACACTTTTATATTTTACTTCAGAGCCAAGTGTATATATAAAAAGAATCACATATGGCTCACGAGCCACAGTTGGCCGGCCCTGGTCTGGAAGCAATAAGCAGATCTCAATGAGCACTCTCAGCTTCTTGCAAAGCAATGACCTCAGGTGACATGTTTTCATGTTCTCTGGGCAAGAGACAGCTGCTATCCTCAAACAAGGCAAAATGAGCCACTAGGGCCAAACTAGTCAGTATGGGGAATCTACCTGGACCTTCAGGGAGCCCTGGTGACGTAGTAGTTACACATTGGGCTGCTAACTGCAGTGTCAGGAGTTTGAAACCACTAGCCAGCTCCTTGAGGGAAAGATGAGGCTTTCTATTCCCATAAAGAGTTACAGTCTCAAAACCCACAGAGGCCGTTCTACCCTGTCCTATAGGGTTTCTGTGAATTAGAATTGACTTGATGGCAATGAGTTTACCTTGCGAGTCAAGGTTTTGAAGCACTTCCACCCAAATGTCCCTATTTCAGAGCCCCAATCTTTTCCAATCTGGGTCCCAACTTCGTTCAGCATAAGCGATTACTCAGAGCTTTACATTCAGCCTTCTCCATAACTCTGGTACTTTCATAATCAGACCTGGGGCCCGATCTTAATCACTACACTACCCTACAGTACACTACACTACACTACCCTACCCTATACTACCCTACACTACACTACCCTACCCTACCCTACACTGCCTTCAAGCGTGTGAAATGCGGGGCTCTGTGGTACCTTAGACAGCTGACTTTCATTCCATGCTCTGACCTTAGTGATTGACTGATATAAACTTATTTTCTTTATTTACCACTTTGATGGCATTCATCAACAATCAAACAATTTGACAGTTTGTATAATCATAGTTTTAAAGCACTAAAGATTTAAAAATGAAATAGCTGCAGTCTCAGAAACCCACCGGGGGGCTCTCTGAGTCAGCACTAACTTGATGGTGGGCGTTCAGAGTTTGGTTTGGAAAGATTTCTTTTAGACGCCAGTATATCTCATTCCAACTTTCCCCCATTCCACACATGTGAGAATATTAGTGATTCAGATGTTACAGCAGGCCAAAGGTTTTCATCACCATGCTTATCACCAGCATTTAGGGCTTCGTTATTCTGTGAGCATTTACTGATCTAATTCTAGGATCCTATTCTGAAGGTCTGTTTACTAAAGCCTCTTCTGGTACCATTTGTCTGAGTTGGCGTTTCCCCTACACAAATTTTACATCAAGAATTCAAGAGTAAGGGGTTGATTTGAGAGGTTACCCCTGGCAACGTTGCTAGAGAAATTTGGAAAGGAGGTGGTTAAAAAAATAAAATGAAATTTTAAAAATGTGTTATCAAGCTCGATACCACTGTGGGCAGCCAGAATGTAATCCACTTGAACTCTGTTAGAATTAATAGATAAAAACATCAGCATACCTATTGTAAATATGCTTCATATATTCAAAAATAGACCTAGAAACAATGGCCTGGTAACAATTACCATCCATGGTTTCTGTATTGTGGCTTTCAAGTGCCATTTCATACGAAAGGAGCTCCTAAAACAAATGGCTAATTCCATGACAGAGACAGGAAGTTCTCTAGAGGGGTCTGGAACCTCTTGTCATACAGATAGCAAGAACGCTATTAAAGGATTCAGAAGACAGTTAAAGAGGCACCCATTGGCCAAAGAAGGGACAGTTTGAACTTCAATAAAGATAACAACTAATTAGAATAAATTGAAAACACCAGATTTATTTAAAGTCATTATTCATAAAACACTAATAGTAACTCACTTTTGTAGAATAAATAGACACCGTGTGGCCTTGTTTTAATTTTCTCCTGCTTCAGCCTGAGCTTGCATATGAGCAATTGATGATCTTTTCCACATTGGTAAGCCTGCTGCACAAGACCTCTTTAAAGTACTGAACAGGAAGAACATTTCTTTGAGGACGAAGGTGCACCTGATCTAAGCCATGACATTTTCAGTCGCTTCATATGCATGTGACAGTTGGACATTGATTAAGGAACACAGAAGAAGATACGATGCAGTTGACAGAAGGAAATTTGATGCGTTTGGATTATGGGGCAAGTGACGAATACTGAAAGTGCCAAAGGAACAAACAAATCTGTCCTGAAAAAATACAGCTAGAATGTTCCTTCGAAGCAAGGCTGTGGAGACTTTATGTTATGCACTTTGGATTTGTTATCAGGAGAGACCGGTCCCTGAAAAGGACATCATGCTTGGTAAAGGAGCAAAAAAGTAGGAAGACCCTTGACAAGATAGAGTGGCACGGTGGTGACAACAATGGCTTCAAGGAGGGGGTTGGAATAGAGACCCAAAGCCCATCTGTCCACAATGGGACATCCCCTCACAGAGGGGTCACAGGGAAGCGAGAGTCAAGGAGGGTGCAGTAAAGCACCGATGAAACACACAATACTCCTTCTGGTTCCTTCCTTGAGGTTTACACACACACACACACAGACACACACACACACCCTATCATGACCCCACTGCTGCCATTCACTGCAGGCTGGCCCAGAGTATGTACATAGGTACAGCTTAGAGATTAGAGCCCACGACACACGGAATCCAGGAACAGGAATGGGAGTAGTGATACCAGGATGGTAAGGAGAAGGTGGGGAGCGGAGGGGAAGAAGGGGGAACCAATCGTGATGATCAACACATAACCGCACACACACACCTCCAGGGGATAAACAACAGAAAACCATGGGGAAAGGGAGACAGCAGTTGGTGTACGATATGAAAATAATAATTTATACTTAATCAAGGGGTCACGAGGGTGGGGAGGAGGAGGGAGGGAAAAAAGAGAAGCTGATACCAAGGGCTCAATGGAATGTAAATGTCTAGAAACGAATGATTGCAACCTATGTACAAATATGCTTGATAGAATTGATGTATGGTTTGTTATAAGAGCTGTAGGAGCCCCCAATAAAATGATCTTTTTGAAAAAAATTTTTAAATCAGTTCAAACTTAAGAACAATTGTGAGGATGGTGCTGGACTGAGAGGCATTTCATTCTGCTAGAAGGTCTCTATGAGTCAGAATCGATCGGAGGGCACGTAACAACAGTTGTTAGGCACTGTGTTAGTCTGGGTAGACTAGAGGAACAAATCCATGGACACACACATATGTGTATAAGAAAGAGATTTCTATCTATGGCCATACCACCCTGAACACGCCCGATCTCATCTGATCTTGGAAGCCAAGCAGGATTGGGCCTGGTTTGTACTTTGATAGGAGAAAAAGATTTATATACAAGAGCATTGAGAAAACATCCAGCCCAGCCCAGATCAAGTCCTTAAGTTCGATATTAGCCCCTATGTCATGTCCAATACCAATTTATAAAGTCCTCTTCGGACTCACGAAACACGTGCAATGACGCTGAATGTAGAAGATCAGAGGCCAGTGGGTAGAAAGTCTTTGGATCCAGTGGCATTGGAAACATCTCAGCGCTGGCAGGGCTGCATGGCTTCTTCAGCACCCAGGGGTGCATCAGGGTGGGTCCATGTGTCTTGTCAGCTGCTATGTGTCCCAGGGTGTGAGCAGAGAGTCTCCCACCTCCAAGGAGGAAATACCAGATTTCCCAGACTCCTCAGAAGGCCATACCCACACAGAAGCCTCTTGACTATGATCCAATTGACAGACTAGACTCCACCCCTTCACTCATAATCCTCTCAATTTGACAATTATATAACTACAACAGGCACCATCTAGTTGGCTTCAACCTATAATGACCCTATGCACAGAGAATGAAACACGACATGACCCTACACCATCCTCTCAATTGCTCCCATGCCTGAGCCCATTGATGCAGCCATGTCCATCCATCTTCTTATGGACCTTCCTCTTCATCGCTGTCCTTCCACTTTACAAAACATGATGTCCTTCTCCAGGGACTGGTTTCTCCTGACATGTCCAAAGTCTGGAAGATGAAGTCTTGCATCTTTGCCTCTAGGGAGCACTCTGGCGGTACATTTTTGTATTACAGATCAGTTTTGTCCTTTTAGGAGTCCATGGTATTTCCAATATTCTTCTCCAGCACCACCATTTAAATGCATTGATTCTTCTTAGGTCTTCCTTGCTCAATATCGAACTGTCACATGCACATGACGTCACGGAGAAGACCATAGCTAGGATTAGGCACACCTTAGTCTGCAAAGCAACGTCCTTGCTGTTCAGTACTCTAAAGAGGTCCTGGGCAGCAGATTACTCAATGCAATATGTACTTTGATCTCTTCCCTGCTGCTTCCCTGAGCATTGATTGTGGATCCAAGCAAGACAAAATCCTTGACAACTTCAACCTGTTCTCCATTTACCATGATGTGACCGATTGGCTCAGTTGTGAGGACTTGGGTCTTCCCTACAGTGAGTTTTAATCCGTATTATAGGCTACAATCCTTGGTTTAGTCAGCAAGTCCTTCAAGTCCTCCTCACTTTCAGTCAGCTAGGTGGTGTAATCTGCATAACACAGCTTGTTAATTAGCCTTCCTCTGATCCTGATGCCACCTTCTTCTTCATATACCATAGATACTCAAATATAAGCCAACCCGAATATCAGTGGAGGCACCTAATTTTACCAGGAAAACTCCATTAAAGATGTGCTGAAAAACTCGACTTGTGCTCGAGTGTCTACAGTAATCCAGCTTCTCTGATGATTGGTTCACCAACCTGAAAATGAAGTCAACCCAAGGAGAGACCTACAGCTTAGAGATTCAGGGAGAATGGAGCTGCCACGGTGATGGACTGACTCCCTCTAACTTTATCCTGTTTCTGCACGCTCAACTTATATAACTCAGTTTGATGCAGATTTTCTGGATTTGTACTGTCTCGCCCAAAGCAACTAAAGTGAAGTCCGAAGCAGTATCCTAAGGAAAACATGTTTCCAAGGGCCTGCCTGAGGTACTCCCCATTCTTCCTGAAGTTTCGGGCACTAGAGGCCCCCCTTCTTCTCGTGGTTTCTGTGGGGAATGGCTCAGACACCCAAGGCCCCAGCTGCGTGTTGGGCTGACTGCAATGCTTGTTTATTAGTAAAATGCATCTGATCAGAGGCCTGCCTGACAAGTTCATTACATATCAATTTAATTAGCTGATTTACATTTAATTTACATTTCAATTAATGTCTTTAGCAACAAAACGCTGCCTTAATAGGGTAATTGCCTGTTAGGCAATATGTAAAAGAATAAATAGTCACATTCTGAGGAAGAATTCCTATTTTCAATTTTTTATTACCATAAATAACTGAAATAATTATTGCTCTTAAGGGCCATGTCCTCATTTCCTTCTGGGCCTAATTATAAAGACTTAGTACCTCATTAAGCAAAATGGTTTTGGAGTCACAGAAAAACATTACTCCAATCGTGACTCATTAGTTTCGACAGGAGAGGGGAGAACTGCCACAGTCGGCACATTAGGGGGACGAGGGCAGATGCTGTCCTCTCTGAGCCATCCTTGTTTGGTAGCTAGAGGTCCCACCGTCTTGCATACCTGGTTGGGATGTTGGTCTGAGGGGTGCTCAATTCACCTCTTTTGAATATTTGGAGTGCAGGTAGCCAGTGATTGTTTATGTAGTAGAGTTACCCCAAACCACCCTTGGAACCATCTTTGGGGGCTGTTGGTGCATCTTAACTTTAGTATGTTGTACTACTTAACTATGCTGTATCACACAATTTGCTGGTGTTATCATTCTCAGGGGCTCATTCACAGCTGTTCAAAGAGCAGATTTCTAAAGATGCTGATAATAAAATCCAGTAATAATGAATACTCTCCAAAGGTCTTTAACTTGTTGTGTCAGGACGAGCTTTCTACTGAGTTGTCTGAACAGAACCTTGGCTTGAGGAGCAGACTACCTGTAGTAAGTATGTATTGAGGAGGCGCTGTGGACTTTAGAAGTTTTTCTTCTTCTTCTCCTCCTCCTCCTCCTCCTTCTTCTATTAGGACACATACACTCACTTCCCTGGGAAAAAATTGTACTCGATGTTTGCAAGAAAAGATGTGCTACTGGAGGTATAAGTATTAGATGGTGATAATTATATAAACAAAATGGACAGGAATTGGCAGGAACGAGATATGATCTGGGCTCTGCAAAAGGAAAGTCTGCCAATGGTCTGTAATAGGGGGTGAATGAAACTGTAATGTGAGAGATCAAGAGGCCAAGCTGCCATTCCCCCCAGGTGAACATCAGGGAAGAGGAAGAGCAGAGGTTTAGGCGATAAGGAGACAGCCACCAAAAAGCCCAGTGCCACTGGGGCTGGCTTGTCCTTTGAAAGGTGGCTGTATGTCTAAGATGGAAGACCAAGTACAAAGAATTGCAAACTTTAGAACTCAAGTACAGGGTCTTTCAGTACACGTTTGACACTAAGGGTTTATATCTACTTCCTCAAAGAAGCATGGTCATTGTTACCATCACCTCCGCATCTGGCCTGCAGCATCCTTTATGCTCTGTCGAGAAATCTTCAACAGTGACACCTCGTGGGAGCAAGCAGTAAGCGCACGATGGAATGCTCCGGTCTGGGGCAGTCTCCCCTTGGCTGTGAAAGCCAAGCGGGACCCCTTTTGGCGTTTGATTCCTAGACAATTAGAAGAATGGAGGGAAAACTCGGGAAAGTGGAACTGACTCCCAGAAAATAGCACTTTTCGGGGAGGGAGGAGGTTTCATTATTTTATGAGAAAAAAAAGTGACCGTATTTAGAAATATTCCTTCCAGTAACATGGCCATTGGCTGGTCTCCCCTGTCTTTTCATTCCTATTCTGAGCTGGTTGGTTTTGTCAGCCTTTCAGAAATTAAATGATAAGATTTCTCCTTCGTGCCGTCTTTGCTTCCTGCTGAATCCCTCTCATACACTTCAATAACTTTATTATTATTATTTTAGGGTAAGGTTTCCCAGTACATCAACAAGTTAGATGCGCTAGATTGGAAGTTAAATTTGTCGATAATTAAAGCAGACCCCCACATCTGAAGAGAAAGCCCAGGATTGCGATTCTGGATCCTGACTACTCACAGCTAAAACCTCTGCTCTTTCCCTTCTCTTGGTGTTCCTCTTGAGTACACGGGAGCTTTTTCTCTTAAACGCTCAAATGACAGTCTCATTCTCCCCACGGCTTAGAACAAACTCAAACTCTCCTCCTTGGCGTCTATTTCCACTCAAAAGGAAGCCAGCAGGAGAGCAGTAGCAGCCCCTCGCCAGCAGGGGGTGTCTGGAATTACTCTTGCTCGTCTGTTTATCTAATATGAGCACAGAGCAGTGAGTCTTAGCTTACCAGATCCTTCCTTTTTATTATAAATATTTTGAAACACTTTTTGTTCCGCGTGAAATTTGTAGAAAATATCTACTCCGCACACACATTAAAAACAAAACCCACAATATGCGGTGTCCTCACTATTATGGAAGTTGAGCATTAAAGGGGACTAATGTGCAGAATAGGACAGATTTTCCCATGCCAATATTCTGGTACATCAACCCAAAAAGACATCATGAAGCAGCTGCATGTTTTCATTGTCTCCTAAAATTGCCATAGAGAACCGACCCGAACATGCTCAATTGGTGATTCCGTTACCAACCCCAGCGGAGAATATGCTTTCCTGAGTGCTTAAAACAATTCTCGATGAGTTCAAAGCAAAGCAGCCTCTCCCCTTGATTTAAAAGGTAGTTGCCTTCCTGGCAAATATGCACCGTATTAAAACCAAGCAAACAAGACTTTGAGTTTACATGTGAAATCCAATTAACTATAAACCCAGGTGCTTATTAGCAGGTTTTCCATCCACAACAGCAGGAAAATCTTCAGAAAGTTAGATCTATACTTCTCAACGGAGGCTTTTCTATATTTTATTTTGCTATTGTTAGTGGGCTTGGGTTTTTTTAATTTTTTGATTGCTTTTTGTTGCTGTATGTTTTCTTTGTGTGAGATCCAGGAAAGATAAGTCTACAGAAACAGTAACTGTATTAATAGTTTGGGGGGCTGGCAGGCATTGGGGAGCCAATAATAAGTACAAGAGAGCAGAAAATGTTCTAGCGTGGTTAGTAGTGATAATTGCACAACTTTTTTTCAGAATGTTTAAACTATTGTTTAATATGTGAATTATAGGTCAATGTATCAGTAAAGCTGTTAGAATAATAAAAAAGAGTTTTGTAAAGGAAGCGGGCAATCAAAGGCTCAGGGGGTGTTGGCAATTCTTCGTTGTTTAAGACAGCCTGCCATTTGTGAGCCTTGTCCACTAAGTGACAGGAGCGTGCCCCAGTTGTTGTGACAACTATTGTCAAATGGTCTGCCAATTTCTGGAATACCTAGAAGCGTCGGCCCTCTGGAGAACTTCTTATGGAAAGCACTATCTAGGCCGGTTTCTCAACCCTTTAATACAGTTCCTCATGTTGTGGTGACCCCCCACCCCCACCCCCAACCATAAAATGATTCTCATTGCTACTTCATAGCTGTCATTTTGCTACTGTTATCAACCAGGTGACCCCTGTGAAAGGGTCATTCAACCCCCAAAGGGGTCGCGACCCACAGGTTAAGAACCGTTGCTCTAAGCAGGCAGGAGCCATCACGCTTTAGTCGTGAGTGCTTGCCCTGTGCTTGCCTGATCGACGCAGGTTTTTCTCACTTTCTTTTCCTTAGAACCCCCTCCTAACGGATTCCCGTGCTGAACTGCTCTTGGCTTCGCTGGAGTCCTAACCCCCTGCCTCACTCTCATCCCACCCACTGCTGTCAAGTTGATTCTGACTCATAACTAACCTATAGCACACATTAGAACTGCCACCAAGGGGTCCCGATCCTGTAAATCCATGTTGGCAGAGTGGGTGCTGGAAGTCCTAGAAAGCTTTCAGTGAAGCCAGTGAGCATGGCCACAGTAAGTAGGGGGTAGTCAGGGTGGGATACAGACAAAGGAAGCTACAGTTCCCAAAGTAGACAATCAGGACCCTCAAGGGGTAGAGAGGAAATAAAGTGGACATGCCAAGGAGAGCCAGATTGCATGATTTTCAGAGAACGATGACAGACTGGATGGCTTAGTGGTCACGCATTGGGCTGCTAACTGCAAGGTCAGCAGTTCAAAACCACCCTTGGGAGAAAGAAAGGGTTTTCTACTGCAAATAGTCACAAGCCTGGAAGCTCCCAGCGTCCGTTTTATCCTGTGCTATCGTGTCGCTAGGAGCGGTGTGTTTGGTTAGGAGGTACAGTTCTGCTGTCTTGCAGCCATGAGTGATCTATCCCACAGGCAGATATGAAAATAAGAGCAAGACAACTCTGCACCCCGAGCTTACTGGGCAAAAAAAGAGAAGAAACCCAGGTAGTGTAGTGGTTAAAGCCCTTGGCTACGAACTGAAAAGTCAGCGGTTCAAACTCACCAGATCCTCTGCAGGACAGAGACGAGGCTTTCTACTTCTCTCAAGAGCTACAGTCTCAACAACCCACCAGGGTAATTCTCTTCTGCCCTACAGGGTCACGCTGAGTCAGAATTGACTCCATGATAGTGCGTGTGGGCTTGGGTAGTTTGGTTTGGGGTAGTTACATTGTCAGGCCCTCTGAAATCTGGCTGAGGGAGACGCTTTCACTGGCTGGAGAGAATCTCCCTGCAAAGACTTTTATTATCGGGAGAAAAAGAGAGGAGCCAGGGCCCGATGGAAAAAGCAGCTCCAAAGAGTGGCGGGGATGGCAGCGAAGGCTCAGATCACTGTTCGTTTCCCGGCAGATCCAGTTGCCAAACAAGACCACAGAGGAGTGTGTTAGTCTGGGTAGACTAGAGAAACGAATTCACAAACATGCATCTGTAGATAAGGGACAGATTTATATACAAGAGCAATTGAACACTGAGAAAACATCCCAGTCCAGTCCGGATCAAGTCCACAAGTCCGACATTAGCCCATATGTCCGACAGCAATCCATAAAGTCCTCTTCAGACTCATGAAACACATGCAA
>NW_022104341.1:79647233-79656974 GCF_000313985.2 Echinops telfairi
TTGGACTGTCTACCCCAAAGTCAGGAACTCCAAATCACCAGCCACTCTATGAGAGAAAGACGAGGCTTTCTGCTCCAGTGAAGATTTAAATCTTCAAAAGGGGCAGTGCTACTCTGTCCTACAGGGTCACTGTGTCAGAACGGCAGTGCGTTTGGTTGTTATGGGTGAGTTACTAACATCAAGGAGCCCAAGGAGGTGCTGTTCGGTTGCCAAACACAAGTTGGAAGTTCAAACCCACCAGTCGTTCCATGGAAGAAAGATGAGGCCACCTCCCCCAGAAAAGATTCACAGGCTTGGAAACCCTATGGGGTCATTCTACTCAGTTCTAGAGTCATGAAGAGTTCAGAATGGACTCGATGGCAGTGGATAATAATATCTAAAAGCTCTATTTTATTTACACTTGCTCATTTGACCTATGTGGTACTTACATAATCTGGTGTCAACTTGCAAAGGGGTGGAGTCTAACCTGTCAATCAGGTTGCAGCTTGATGACCTCATTTGGAGGTGGGAAGGAGATAAATAGCTCGCTGAAGTCAGGGCATAGACACACTCTCTCTGCTTCCTCTCCCTGCGAGACATCCCTGTTTACAAACCAGATGGAGCTACGCTGATGCAGCCAGAGTCCTGGAGCTGGAGGCGCCACACGGAGACCCACACCAACCCTGAGAAGCTTCCATCAGCACTGGATCCACAAGACTTTCCATCCACTGGCCTGTGATCTTCCTGCATCTGCACCATTGCATGTGTTGTGTGAGTCTGAAGAGGAATTTAAAGACTGGTGTTGGACATTTGGGCTAATATCAGAATTACAGATTTGATCTGGACTGGGCTGTGCTGTTTGCTTAATATACAATTACTCTTTATATAAGATTCTTTCTTATACATATATAAGTGTCTGTGAACTTGTTTCTCTAGTCCACTGGGACTAAAACAACCTACATCCATTTTTCCCCCCTAATAACTGACATTTGCCTAAGCAATGTCTCTAATGACCAATTTCCAAATCAAGCACACATATTCAGTATTTATCTGATCAAATTTATAACAGCATGGGACACTAGTGGTCATCATTCTAGCCCTAAAACTCTTTCTTCTTGTGACTTCCATGCTACTTGGGTTCTGCTGCTTATTCTAGGGCCTAATCTTGTCAACCTCTTCCATCAAAGTGCTGCAGCATGCTTTCAGTGAAGACAAGCTTTTACTTTGCACATCTTGTTTGCCTTCAAAAGAAATAAAATCACCCATCTGTCTTAATCTGGGTTCTCTAAAGGAGCAACATCAGTGAAGTGCACATACAGAGAGAGATGTCCTTTAAGGAAATGATTCAGGGAATTGTGGGGGCTGACAAGCCCCAAATCCTCGGCTCTGAAGACTTCTACTGAGTCGCATGGTTGCATGAACTAGCAAAACCCAAATCTGTAAAGAAGCTAGCAGGCTGGAGGCTTTTGCTAGCCCGTGTAGTTGCAGGGATAGTAAACCCCAAATCTTCAAGTCAGGCAATCAACTAAAGACTTAGGAAGGTTTACATTCCAAAAGCCACAGGTCAAACAATGAGAAGAGTGCAGGGTTAAGGGAAGGAGTGAGCCCTGTCTGGCCAACCATGTATGTACCGGAAGCTGTCCACATTCCCCAGGAAACTCTCCTTCAACTCATTGGCTGATCATATCAGCTCACACTGCAGAGTTGATTGCAGTATATGATGATAGAGCAATCATTCCGATGTCTGCCAAACCATGCATTCTAGTAGTCCTGCCAAATTGACTCATAATACATGATCATGTCATCTCTGAACACACTCCCCTTAATGCAGTCTTCAGGCGAGGGCACTGTAGCTTAAGGAGGGCCAATGACTACTCAACATTCATCCAAAGGAGAGAATCAGGTCATGTTGAAGCAGAATGGCTGGCGGATCCGGCGCTGGGAAGCTTGGAGGAGAAGAGATGTCATGAGGACCAGACGAAGGAGCAAATGTGCTCTAAGCAGTTCTAAATGATTCAATGGACGGTTGAGGTTTTCCGTGTTAAAAGAGAACTCCACGATGGCTAGAGGAGAGTAGTGCAAAGGGGCGCCTCATAATGAATCCCAGCGCCTCTGCGAGACTGCCTAGCATGTTATGTGACTGAGAAACAAAGGTGTTCCTTTTGATAAGTGTTCACAACCTGGTAGCGCGGAACATCATCCCTCAGCAGCTATCTTGGGCAGGGGCCTTTGTGTGAGCATAACCTGCATTCTCTCCTGCAGCAATTCTGCAGAAAGTCTGGGACTTCCTGTCCCTGGAACATTCACTCGATGATTGGTTTTAGTCTCTGAAGAGTTCTGTTATGGTTCTGCAGAGAGTATTGTTATAAACAATCCAGGTTTGTGATCATCTATCCCGGGTTATAAAGGTATGCTAGAGATGAATGAAAAAGAGATGAAGAAAGAGAGCAATGGAAAAGGACAAAGATGGGGAACTGAGACATTTTGTTAGATGGGATTCTCTAGAGAAGAAAAACCAGGACACAAATAATTTTATATCAATTTATAGAGATAGATATCATAAGAAATAAACAGTTAACTAATCTATAAAGCAGTACAAATGGCTCAGTGCACTCACCTCCGTGAGACAGCTAGTACACCGGAAGTCCTTCAAGTCTTGAGGTCGTGGGGTAGTCCTCCGTGGAGCAATTCAGGCTATCCGGCCACAGGCAGCAAACAGCAAGCAGGTCATCAACAGTCAGCCAGATGACAGTCCAACAGTCCCCAGCTCGAGAGATGTACATTGCAGTAGCATGGCAAAGCAGGTCTTGAAGGAACCTCAAGTTATAGCGACACAGTCCACGGGTTAGGTGTCCCACAGGTGTAGCTTGCAAATGGAGGCACAGAATAGGCAAGGCAGCTGCACACTGGTCTGATGATCAAAGAGCGAGATAGAGAGGGGTGAGGTTTGCCGAACCATTTATCTCTCTGCCCTTCAACTAATCACACATGTGTTCATTGCCCGTGTTGGCACAACAACCCTACCTATCGCAGACATGAAGAGGGAGACAGATGAAAGAGGAAGTAAGAGAGGATAAAGAAAGGGATTGATTATTTTAAACTTATGTACAATTATGTCTAAACCCAGATGGTTATTCTGTCTTATGAGCAAATCATTTCTAGTTATATCTGTCACAACATGCTAATGCCAATCCTATCATTTTGTTTCTGTTTTGCTTGCTAAGTCCAATTGTGCTCTAGTGGGAACCATGTGCTGAATTATAATTGGTCTATTCCACTAGTTATCAACTTGGCGACACAGTAGAATCATATACATCTATATAATGTGTATAATCTACCGCTTGTCTGAAGGTAGGCAAACGGTGGTGACGTGTGGGCTGCATTGATGCGGGAAGCTATGTTACTTACTTTATAATATCAGCAGGGTCACCTGGAGCGACCAGGTTTCAGCAGAGCTTCTAGACAAAGAGCAGACTGCAAAGAAGGAAGAGGCTGTCTACCTCTGAGGAATTAGCCACTCACAACTTTATGGATAGCGACAGAAGGCTGTCAGATCGTGAAAACCTCAGCAATAACAGCAGAGCCTTATCAGAGACAGTCCCAGGAGATGATGCCCTTAGGTCAGAAGGCACTCAATATACGACTGAGGAAGAAGCACTGCCTCCCACAGTAGAGTTGACCGTGGTGGCCTGGATAGAGAAAGCCTACAACGTCTCCGGGACCTTCATTTGCTGGTGGGCCATGATTCAAAAGGAAAAGGAAAAGCTGCCAATCTCAATTAATAATTGTAATTTGGAATGTATGAAGTCTGAATCTAGGAAAAGTGGACGCTGTCAAAAATAAAATGCATAAAGATCAACTTCCTAGGCATTCGTGGGCTGAAATGGACTGATATTGGCCATTTTGAATCTGACAGTCGGAGGACTGGAAGGACTTGCTGCTGAAGATCAAGGACTGCAGCCTTCAGTATGGATTCCGACTCAAGGTCAAGCCAATAAAAATGATCACACTGGACCAATAGGTAATATTATGATAAGCGCAGAAAAGTCTTAAGTTGCCAAGGATTTCATCTTGCTTGGATTCACAATCGATGTCATGGAAGCAGCAGTTCAGAGATCAAAAGAATTACTGCATTAAGTAAATCTGCTGCACAAGACTTCTTTAGAGGATTGAAAAGCAACGATGTTTCTTTGAAGACTAAGGTGTACCTGGCTAAAGCTTTGATATTTTAATTGCCTCATATGCATGTGAAAGTTGGACATTAAATAAGGAAGATGGTAGAAACATTGATACATATGAATTACGGTGCTGGCGAAAAATATTGACAGTAACATGGACTTCTAGAAGAATAAACAAATCTCTCTTTTAAGAATTATGACCAGAATGCTCCTTAGAAGCAAAGATGGAGAGACATATTGTCCGGAGAGGCTAGTCCCTGGAGAAGGACATCATCCTTGGTAAAGTAAAGGAACATCGAAAAAGAGGAAGCCCCTTGATGGATGAACACACTGGCTACAACAATGGGCTTTTAACACAAGAACCGTTGTGAGGATGGGGCAGGACCGCACAGTGTTTGACTCCGCTTTGCACAGGGTCACGATGTGTCGGACTGGCTCAGTGACCTCTAGCAACCACAGCAAAGGTGTGTCATGAACAATACATTTATGATACATCTTCCTGGGTCTCCCCCAGATCAGTGCAATTCAGAACCTTTGGGGATATTCACTATGCAGCTATCTTTTAAAAATTCAAGTGATACAAGTTTTAAGAATCATTAGCCAGTCATGAACATCTTCTTCTAGTGTGTGAGATAGTCTACTTTTAGCTTCCCATAATCTATTTTTATTCTATTTTAATCTTCCCAAGAGGCTATGAGACTTGGCAAATAGAATTCTGTTGGGAAATTTCTGGGCAAGTCTTTATTTATTTATTTATTTATAAGAAACCAGGAGCAGAAATGGCATCCTATGCAGTTCATCGGTATTGCTCTTCCTCTTCCTTTCTGACGTGAATGTGGACAACCTGCCTGAAGGTTCCCGGGGTGCTGCTGTGCGAAGATGTCTTCAAGTCATCCCTCAATTCACCCGACCCTGAGCCCAGGAATAAACCACTGCACCAGGCCCAAGATCCGCCACAGATCAAACCAGTGTAAGTCATAGGGTTGTAAGAGACGTATCTTCCTAGTCTGTTTTAGTCTGGAAGCTCTGCTAAGATTTGTTCATCAACATAGGAACATACAAGCCCCCAGTAATAGCCTTCCAGATTCTTCTTATGTAATTTAATTAGTTTTGGGTTTTCTTAAGTCAGTGATAACTGTGTCTTTTTGTTACATATCATAAAAATATATGGTATTTTTAATGTTGGATACAGTTATGATTTTTTTAATCCCATAGAAGAAGAAGAAGAAAAGAAGACAGAAATAGAGACCTGTTAATATCCATGGTTCAGAAAATGAATATTTCTTAAAATATATCACAGATTTAAAATAATGTTTATACTGGTGATTAAAATTTGGTTTGAAAATGTTTTAATTCTAGGTGTTGTCAACCGTTGTCTCTGTAAGAGGTGGTTCAACCCATTAAAGTCTGTCCATTTATTTATTAAACAGTAAACTTTGAAGAAGAGATGAAAAGCCAGCCTTGCCCTAATGGACTCATGCTGAGAGAGAAGCAATGGGAAAGGAGGGGCTCTCAGAATAGTGAGCAGGCTGCTTACCTTGTTCAGAACTAGGGAGGGATTCATCTCTATTCTTTTTTTAAATTTTTTTATTATTAAAAGATCATTTTATTGGGGCTCTTACAACTCTTATTACAATCCATACATCAATTATATCAGACATATTAGTACATATATTGCCATCATTCTTTTCTAGATAATTACTTTCTATTGAGCCCTTTGTATCACCTCCTCTTTTCTTCCCTCCCTCCCCACCCCCACTCGTGTGGCACGTTGATAGATTATAAATTATTTTTAGTTTCATATCTCACACCAAATGCTGTCTCCCTTCCCCTCTGATTTCTGTTTGTGTGTGTGTGATGTTCTTTTTTTTCCGATTTTTTCTTTTTTTTCTTCTTAATCATTTTTATTAGGGGTCATACAACTCTTATCACAATCCAAACATGCATCAATTGTGTAAAGCACATTTGTAGATTCATTGCCCTCATCATTCTCAAAACATTTGCTCTCCACCTAATTCCTTGGCATCAGCTCATTTTTTCCCTCCCTCCGTGCTCCCCGCTCTCTCATGAACCCTAGACAATTTATGAATTTTTATTTTGTCATATCTTGCCCTGTCCGACATCTCCCTTCACCCACTTTTCTGTTGCCCGTCCCCCAGGGAGGAGGTCACACGTAGATCCTTGTCATCGGTTTACTCATCTCCAAGAGCAAGGGAAACATGAAGATAGATTCCCGGTACAGCCAAGTCATCCTTTACGAGGGGCCATTGACGGCCCTTCTGTTTGAGGAAGACACCCAGAGCAGGGTACCTGAGGTTGTAAGTGGGGGTAGGTCAAACACTAAAGAACTTTACGAATTTATTTTTATTCACACCCTTAATTAGTAGATCTGTTCTCTTCTTTTCTACCCTCCTTTCTTTCTTTAGAACCAGCATATAAAAACTATTTTATTGGGCCATTACAACCATATTGACATATGCAATTCAGTAACCTTAATTGTGTTACCACATTGTATCACATCACTACAATCCTTTTCCAATTTTTTATTACCCTTAAAGAAAACCAGTACCTCTTCAGTGAATTTCCGTTTTCTTCTTCCTCCCACTCCTGAGCCATCCTCAGCACTGTTCCTGTGCCCGATCCCATGGCTGCAGCCATGCGGTCAGTCCGTCTCCTGGAGGGACTTCCTCTCTGCCACTGTCCCCCTATTTACTTTGAGATGATCACCGATTCTTGGTCTCCCGGCCCAGGCGAGAAGGAGTGTGTTATGTGGCAGATGTGAGCCAAAATTACATCAGAACTCATTCTCTTCCCTGCCCTGTTCATTCCTCCCTCCCCTCCAGCCCCAGCAAACAGCTACGGAGCTCCAGCGTTAGAAGAGGACCCTTCCTTGTCCCTTCTTCCCTGGGGGAAGTGGGGCTATAGATGGCTTACTGTTGCCCTTTGTGCAGTTGCCCACATCCTTATTTTTCCTGTAGAGAAAGTAGGATGGAGTCTCAAGAGGTTATCCACCAGCATGGAAATAATGTCCAACTCTAACAGACCAAATTCATAAGCAGGCTTGTCCCTTTCACAGTGTGTTCTCCAACTCCCAGCTCTTGTTTGCGAAAAGCAAACGTGCCTATTACTGATCTATTTTTCCTGGGGCTACTGAGAAATTGGAAGTGATTTCTTATTGGATTTTACTTTCTAAAACTCACGCAGAAGAATGGAGAGCTAATTATTTTTGGCTGAACTACCATATCTTACTTAGGAAGACAAAATTAATACGACCAAATATTTTCCTGGGTAATTATTTTTATAGTTGATGAAACACATATTTTAAATGCAAAACATGTTTTAAACCAACACATACTCAATAGTTGAAATTTAAGCAAAATATGACCCTTTCTTTTAAGCAAGGGGGAAAATTAGTATTGTTCTATATAAGACATTTTCTACTGCAGGGTGACTCCTGCTCTATCTCTTTATCACAATCTTTTATTTTGGAAGTCTTATTTCATTTGAAACTACTGCACTACTCTCCTTGATAAAAAATAACAACAACAAAACCCCAAAAAGCTTCCACAGTCTAGTGTTACATGTTTATAAATGGTTCTATCTTACAATGTACAGAATCAATTTAGATGACAAGACTATGCATTCAGGAATGCGAAGTGATATTCAAAGGCAAGGTGTGTCAGTCTGGGTTGACTAGAGAAACAAATTCATAGACACTCACATGTGGGTATGAGATAACTTTATATCAAAGAGCAACTGTACATTAAGAAAACATCCCAGCCCAGTCCAGGCTAAGTCCATAAATCTGATATTAGCCCATATGTCCATTGCCAGTCTATAAATTCTTCTTCAGACTCATGCCACACATGCAATGACATCAAATGCAGGAAGAAAGATCACTGGTAAGTGGGTGGAGAATCTTGTGGATCCAGTGGTGGTGGAAGCATCTCAGCGCTGGTGTGGGTCTCCATGTGGCTCCTCCAGCCCTAGGGCTCTGGCTCCATCAGTGTAGCACATCTGGCTTGTCAGCAGGAAGACAAGCAGAGAGTGTGTCTGCCCTCCAATGAGCTATTTATCTCCTTCTCGCCTCAAGATGAGGTCATCAAACTGCGACCCGTTTGACAGGCTAGACTCCACCCCTTTGCAAGTTGACAGGAGATTATGTAACTACCACACATGGTCATAATAGTATATTATAATTAATATCTATTTGATTGCAATATAACAGCTACATAACACTTATTATTATCCTCATGATTATGTAGTTATATTGTATATTAAAATAATTTGCCTCCTTGTTATTAATAGTATGACCATAATAAATTATAATGAGAGGCAGCATTTTATAGCAGAAAGAAGGCTGGCTTGGGAGTTAATCAGACTTAGGTGCAAATTTCTTCTCTGCCACATACTACCTGTGTGAACTGAGTCCATTTACCCATCCACTAGTAAGTGATATAATCACTTACTTTGTACAGTTGAGTGAAGTATATAACTATTATGATAAGTACGTGGTACATTGCCTGATACGTAATGGGGTGTCACAGAGAATGGTTACTATGGCTATTATTATTGCTAATATGTTAATTACTCATGAAGTGATTGACTTTGTTTGAAATCATCTTTTATGGAGAATAAATATGAATGGAAGAAAATAAAGGCCTTTAAAAATGCCTTGTGATCATTTGGCTGGGAAGTCTGAGTTACCATCCTCATTTCTAAAATGCAAAGTAGGCTGTATAAAAGAAAAAAATAATGCTCTAATTTATTCTCTCCAACTATTCATCAAATGAGGTAGGATTTCTGGGAAAGATTAAGAGCTTACATTTTTTTATTGCACTTATTTCCCATAAAATTTCATAGCGAATAAAGATAGGGGAAGTGCAGAAGCAGTACTATTTCTGTTTTATCTGCTCCCTATGATCATAAATCTTCCTGAGTATCATTAATTACAGTGGTGCCATTCAAAATACTGCCATTCAGGCCTATTCGAATTTTCACCAAAATTGTAATGCCTGGGGCTTAGGTATTAGCAGCTGAATTTTCGCTCAGGCTGAAATTGGAAGGTTAAGAAAGAGAAAAGCTTCAAACATGGCTTAAAAATGATACATAACCAGTGGTTTGGACTAAACTAGGCGTGTTTTAGAGCATGGCCCACTTCTTCAGAACAGCTCAAAGAATTCAGAACAAAGGATAAATTTAAACAATTTCAATCAGGTAGGATCTCAAAAGACTTCAAAACTTAGGCAGTGTGTGTTTGAAAAGATCAAGGAAGAGAATATATTTCTTTACTGGGCAATCGTGTGCTGAGCACTTCCGTTTATTTTTTATAAACTTGCAAGGTAGGCATTATTAACCCCATATATATATATATAGGAGCACAGGTCTAATGTGACACTCATGGGGTCATCACCATAAATTGAAATCAATTCTCTGGCATCTGGTTTGTATAAAGGGAATTTAGGTCTAGCATGTTGAAATGACTTGCCTAAGGTCATTTGGCTAGCAGTGATAAAGGTGGGATTAACACAAACTTGTCTATGTTCAAACCAGCCAACCAACTAACCAACCAACCAACCAACCA
>NW_022104341.1:79657074-79661878 GCF_000313985.2 Echinops telfairi
CCAGCCAGCCAGCCAGCCAGCCAGCCAGCCAGCCAACCAACCAACCAACCAGCCAATCAGGCAATCAGCCAACCAACCGACCAACCACCCAACCAACCAACCAACCAACCACCCACCAACCAATTTCCTGGCCTAACCAGGAACTAACCATCCTGCTACACAGAAAGCCTCAACAGTCATGCTTCTGGACTAGGAAGGCAGCTCTAGCAGAAGGGACACACAAAAAGGGTACCTTTTTCACAACTTCTCATATGAACTCCCTGGGGCAGCGCATATGGCATGTAGCCAGGGAAAATGCCTAAGACAACAACTACTCTCACCACTTGTATTAGTATTAGAATATTGAAATATCTCGGGATATAACTGGCCTAAAACCCTGTATTAGGTCAGTAAATAACCAATCAGCAGTAAGCGTCAACAGATCACTCCACTTCCCACCTTGGGCCTGAGGCATTCAGAGGATCATGCTCCTTTGCTTTGGGCAACAACCTAGGCAGATACACTTCCAGAGCCTATGATGTCACTTGTACCACAGTTAGAGGATCACCTTGGGCTCCAAATCTGGCATGTGAATGTGGGGCTGACCTGATGAAGCTCAAAGCCTTAGGCAGCACTCCTGTCCATCCCACCAGGGAAGCTTTGCCTGTGTGTTTTAGGACCCCATTCTATCCATCAGGTCCAGTCTAGGGTTCTAGGGCAAGTCTGAGCTCCAGAGACGGTGAGCTAGTGCCATTGTGCCGCTTGGTTCTTGGCTACCCATTTGTACACATCCTGACCTGTGGAGTGTTTGCCCTGGTCACTAGCAATCCTCCAAGGTACCCCATGCTCAATTGTTATCATTAATCTTTGTAACCGCGTGGTTTGCGTGGAAATGGCTGGGTAATGCTGGTAACCATGTTCACCTACCCAAGAGCCTATTTCACTCTTTCCTTGAGGGAGGGGATGAAATGATCAAATCTGTTAGTCATGACTGTGTTCTCTCTTGTATCTGTCCAAGGTCATGGGGCAATGTTTTAGACAGAGCCAGCAAATCGTTATACCTTACTGCTTTGTCTGCTTCTCTTGTTATCCTTGAATCAACATGGGCACCACAGTGCCACTTCGTTGGCAGCTTCCCCTTTACAGTGCACCATTCTGACCTTGTGCTGTAGCTTCTGCCTCTTTGTTTCCCAGTGGGGAAAGAGGTGAACGGGCCGCTATATGAAAACCAGGTCAGCATCGGAGGTTTGGAAGCAATCCCAGATGTCCTGTTCCAGAGATCATTCCCAAAGCATCCTGCCCACAGGTTAGGTTTGTGGATGTTCATCACCTATGCAGCCCTTCATTTGGCCTATTGGTTACTTTGTCTTGAACTAGTTTCACACAACTTGGCTAGAGTCACGTGTGCATCTGCTAGCATTGGGCCTTTCCCCTTTAGGCACAGAACCCAGCATTCCCTCTGCCACCAGGCTTTCAGATTCTTGAAAGCTTGATCCTGGTTTTTTTTTGGTCTAGTCTCTCTCTTTTTTCCTTTTTAAACCAATTGAGAAAGTCGTCTTAATCACTAGGCCATGTGGGATAGAAACAACCCCGGTACCCTAAAAGTCCCATGAAGACTTGTATTTCTTTTGGTATGCCCCAGGGGTAGGGAAAGCTTGTCACCACACAGATCTTACCTAAGTTGAAAACTCCTGGGAATTTACCACCATTCCCCACCCAGGCACCTTTTGGGATGGGAGTGGCTCACAGCCATCCTGTCCATGGTAGGTGGGATTAGCGTGTCCTGTAACAGAAAAAACATCTTCAGCCATTAACGCGATGTCATCAAGTAATGGAAACAGAGTCAGGTCCCTAGCAAGCATACCTAATATCTACGAAGAGTTTTTCCAGGAGTGCTATAGTGAGAGGCTCTGTTCATCATGTGTGAATGGCCAAGAAACTGAACAACAAGATGCCAACTCCCCAATAGTTATATAGTGGTTTTTTTCAGACCTTAATTTTCTGTGGCAATGTTCTGGGTGGCCACAATATCTCCATGCCTCTCCACGGGTGTTTCTATAGCTCTGCTGAACAAAGATGCTGGGGCCCCAAGGCCACTCCATCAGAAGACTTCAAGAGCGACTTTGCAAATGGAAGTGAGCTAGCACCGAGCTAGCACTAAATACAGCCATATTTAGTCTCAAAAACCCTGTTTCTATCCAAGGTCAATATACCCAAAGATGAATGAAAACTATAATCTTAATGATTGAATAGGGAACTCCACAAACATATGGAGACAAAAACCCACTAAAACCAAATAGAACTTTTAGAATGAAACAGTATGTTAATTGAAATGAAAATTTTACTGGATGGATTTACAGCAATTTTGAGATGGTAGAAGTAGGAATTGGCCAATTAAAATCAAAGCAGTAGAAACCATACAGTCTGAAGAATTAGAGAAAAGAAAAACTGAAGGAAAATAAAGAGAATATCTGGATCCTGTTAAATAATAATAAATGGTCTAATGTATACTCAGATTTTATGAGGCTGGCTTACTGTAGATTACCAATCAGGAAAGAACAATACATAAAAGCAGAGAAAATTATAGGCCCAATTATCATACATATGTAAAAAACCCTTAAACAAAACATTAGGTAACATAATACAAAGATATTTTCACAAAATACGTAATATGAGATGACAAGAAAGGTTCCACCTCCAAAAGCAGCATCAAACAAGCCAGAGGTTAAAAATGTGTATGATTGTTTCAATAATGAGTCTAGAAAGAGCATTTGAGAATGTTCAATACCTACTGACTTTGCACATATTAATGAGGAACTGAACATACAAAAGTAGAAAAAGAAAGGAAAAAAAAGAGTATGCTCTATCTTCATGTAGCCACTAGCAGGGGTCCTCAAACTTTGTAAACAGGGGGCCAGTTCACTGTCCCTCAGACCCGTTGGAGGGCCGGACTATAGTTAAAAAAAAAAAAAACTATGAACAAATCCCTATGCACACTGCACATATCTTATTTTGAAGTAAAAAAAACCAAACACAGCAAAAACACCCAGCAGGCCAGATAAATGTCCTCGGCGGGCCGCAGTTTGAGGACCCCTGTGAGGCTAGATGGGTGTCAAACTGGGTGATTGGGAAGATAACATCCGACAGCAGTTTGAATCCACCAGCCTCTTTCAGAGAAAGATGAGGCTTCGGGGCATTTTTACTCAATAGAGCAGGGCCTCTGTGAGTCGGTACCCACTGGACGGCAATGAGTTCAGTCGAAAGGGAGATGGGGAAATGGAGGAGAGAACAGCGCAAACTGTTGTTGAATGCAAACAGGATCTGATATGCAAGCCTCCACCTAGAGGTTTTAAAAAGTTTACAAAAGGACTTATGAATAATTTTAAGACCTATGACAAATTGGGAAATTTGTCTCGGGAATAAACCCTAAAGAAATAAAGAAGACAGCAGGAGCAGATATATTCACACTTATGTTTATTGCAGACATTTTCATAATTGGAAACAGCCAAATATTCCAATTAGAGAGGAATGGATGAGCAAACTTATCAATTGGAACACTCATTCAATGGAATGTTATGCATCAATTAAAAACAATGACAACTCAACTCGGTCAAACATTGCAAGATACGGGCAAAACAATATACTGTACTTAGCAAAGTTAGGCAATCGCATAAAGCTAACGCTTTAAGGATACCATTATTCCATAGAAAAATAAAGGAAAAGAACAGTGTTTTTCACATCAAAGGATAAGACTTTGCAGACTACAAGGAAGAGGAAAACAGGGGCAGAGGCAGGAGGAGGGGAGACAGAAAACTATGGAGGGAGGGTGGGACAAAGTGTAATGGGAAAAAACAGCATTTATGGGGGATTTGAAATGATACTATTACTGATAGGATTTGATGAGATGGACTGTGCAACTAGTCAGAATATTTAAAACAAACAAATAAGTAAATGAAATTTTAAAAAGAGCCAGAGAGGGAAGACTCACAGCCTTAAAAACACTCTAGGTCCCTTACCCTCAGATCTAAACATTATTCCAGGCGGCTATAAAAGAAAGGAAAGGAAAAGTGAAGTGGACTTGGATTCTTTGGTGATATACAAGTTCATTTCAAACAAATGGGAAAAACATTTGCAAAGATTGACAGAACCCTTAAGGGTTCTTATGAGTCTGAATAAACTCAGTGGTTTTGTGTTTGTTTGGGTTTTTTTGTTTTGTTTTGGGGAAGTGTACAATGCATTCCTCAATAAAAATGGCTGGGTTGGACAATCTGTTAGCCTCTTTCTTTTGTATCTTTGATGGTCTATGGCCCCGGCCCTTCACAATTGGGCTTATTGTTGGCCTGCCAAGCAATCTACATTAGATAAGCACACTGGCGAATTAGAAAGGGCGCCTGGTCTTTAAAGAGGACACACTAAGAAGAAATCGCAGACCAGGAGAATCATCTGAGAAGCAAGTGGTATTTGAGTTAAAAGACCCTAGCGCTTTGATGTGGACAAGTCACCTTTCTGCCACCTTGTCTCGTCCCTGTTCCCACCCGACCCGACACTTGTTTCCTCACCCTGAATTTGTAATCTGTAATGTGAACTTGAAATGGGACACACATTCTTCTTCTTATTATTATATTGTTTTCTGGGGAAACTTGAGGCCACAGAGGTCCACCATTAGCCCAAGTTGCCATCCCCACAACTGGAACTCGAGACTCTTGCGTCCACTTCCCTGACCAGGTCACCGTCCCAGTATACAAGCAGCTATTCTCTGATTTATCTGGCCGAACTCCCAGTCTGACGTCACAGATGGACTGCCCCGCCCCCGCCGGGCCACAGG
>NW_022104341.1:79662157-79676243 GCF_000313985.2 Echinops telfairi
CGTCCCGTGTCTTCCCGCCTCGCTCGGGCCCGCGGCCGGGGTCCCTCCCCGGCGTCCCACCCCGCCCGGATGCCGAAGGTGAAGGCGCTGCAATGCGCCCTGGCGCTGGAGATCCGCTCAGTGAGTACCGGCCGCTGCCCACCCCGGCCGCCGTGAACGTGTCTGAATCCCAAACCTCCACGACCCCCTCCCGGCGGCCGCTTCCGATCCCCAGATCACCCCCGAGTCTTCTCTGGGGGTCGCGGCCGACCCCCAGACCACTTGGATGTACCCGTTCCGCGAGTCATAAACGCCCTCCGCACCAGCCACAGGAGAGGCTGGCCACTGGACACCCGGTTTATCGGTGCTTCATCTCAACGTCCACGTTGGGCCATTGTACCCGGAGGAGTTCCTCTTCTTACTCCCAATTTTCCCGAGAAGGTGACGCACAAGTGCTCTGTCCTTCCTCCCAGCGCAGGAGTAAGGGGACATTCCCTCTTAAATGACTGCGGGCGGTGGCGGTCAGACTCTTGTGCAACTTTGTGACCCGAGGAGGGCCTGTCCTGTGAGTTTGGAATGCGAAATCCCCACGGCCCACTGCAGGATTTGTGCTCCTCTTGGACAGAGCCCCGTACTGACCCTGCAGGAAGTGAGCCCGGAGCACCTTTCATTTAGAACCAGAACTCTCCCTTCAGCCTCCTTCACCCCTCCACGCCCCCCAGTGCCCCGATCTCTCAGCCCCTTCTCCGGGAGGCGTTTGGGGGACGATGTGGGGCCCAGCCCTTTGACAGGCTCCAACGTCACTCCACTCTCCCTCCGGGGTGCTGCCCGAGGGGGCTCTCCATTTCGCCCCCTGCCACCCTGCCAGCAATGTTTTCCTCCACATTATGTGCTCATGCTGGCAGTTTGCTGGCCATCTGTCCTGACTGGAGAATGAGGCAGCTGCTGCACAGGACTGAATGTCCAGGGAGGTCACCGGACTGTGGCAGCGTTTTTGTTCGTCTTAAAGGAGTGAAGATGGGATGGGGCAGAAGGACTGGCAGGGTGGAGGAGAAAAAAAGTTTCCGAGTCTCTCATATCTTTAAATAAGCACAGATTTTACTCACTGCTGGGTCGGGGTCTCCCTAGCCCTCGCTTTAAATGTTTTTGTTTCACAGCCGAGGTCTCCTTGCTAACTTTTTGTAGAGGAAAATAAAGAACAAAGGCACTTGAGCTTCTTAAACCCCTTATTGTGTAGGCTCATAGACTCGTCTTTGGCTTCTTCCGCCTCTGCTAAGCAATGGGCTTGGCAGCCTGCGGAGTGCAGCTGTGAAGAGGATGCCTGCTGCAAGCCTGGCCCATGCAAAGTGAAGGAAGTACTTTGTTCTTTCATTTCCCTTCCTCTTCAATACCAGCCGCCCTGCAGAAAGTGAGTGATAGTTTAGCGGTGTTTTGTTTTTAAGCAAATGCTAAAGAAAATATGCAGGTGGCAGCATTCCTCCATATTGATTTGCTACAAGCATACATCAGGGTCACAGGATTTTGTAGTCAGATGATCTTAGAACTCATCCTCTTTAACCCCTTCTTTTTACAGATGAGAAGATTGAGGGCTGGCCTGGTTATTTGTCAAGGGCTGCACAAAACTTAGTGACAGATCCACAAAATGGCTATGGTGCTTAATTTTTTATAATTTAAATAATTAAATTATTGCTTAATTTTTTCTTCTAGAGCTTCTTTTTGTAACACTCAAAGAAGCAAACACACACACACACACATTCTCATTTCTCTTCCAGTCTTATGCAAGAAGTGGTATGTAGCATATTATAGAAACCCATTTTTAGTATGTGAAGCTTGCTTAAAAATTAAAAAATAAAAACAAAAAACAATCCTGGAGATTAATCCTTGTCACTGGAATCTATCCCCTCCTCACCTTTTAAATCTGAAAAAATCCAAACATGTGGAGTAGTTGGAAAAATAAAACCCCAAACCAAAGCTACTGCCCTCGCGTCAACTTCAATTCGTAGTGACCGTGTTGTAGGTTTCTGGCGCTGTGAATCTTTATGGTTGCAAAGTGACTCATCTTTCTCCCAAGGAGTGGCTGGTTAGATGACTAGGACAATGGACACCTGTTCATTATTAATTTGGGTCATTTGTATATATGTATAAGGAACACTGGTTAAAGCACTCAGCTATGTAGAGACAACTTCATGATTCAAACCCATCAGCCACTCCGGGCCAAAATACATTGACTCTTATCCAATCTTCCTAAATCAGTGTCCAACTTGCACATGCATATGAGATGATTAGAATTACCATAGCTCAAGTTCAGCGTCCTCACAGTTAACATTCTTGTTTTTCAACACTAAAGAAGTTTTGTGCAGTGAATTTGCAGTGCAAGGCATCATTTGGTCTTTTCTCTATGGCTTCCGTGAGCATTGATTGCGAATCCAAGCAAGATGAAATCCTAGAAAACTTTAATCTTCTCTCTGTTTTTCCACTCTGTCCAGTTGTGAAAATTTTTGTTTTCTTTACATTGAGTTGTAATCTATATTGGAGGCTGCAACTCTTGATCTCTATCAGCAGGTGCTTCAAGTCCTTACTTTTAGTAGGCAAGATTGTCTCATTTACTATCAAAGGTTGTTAATAAGCCTTCCTCCAATACTGATGCTATGTTCTTCTTCAGATAGATATTGACTGACAGTAGAGAATACTAGAAAGATATTTACTTGTGCTTTATTGACCATGCAAAGGCATTCAGTTGTATAGACCATAAACTATGGATAGCCTTGAGAAGAACAGGCCTTCTAGAACACTATTGTGCTCATCCAGGACCTGTACATGAATCCAGAGGCAGTTGTGAGAACAGACCACGGGAATACTGCATCGTTCAACATCAGGAAACCGGTGTCAAGGTTGTATCCTCTCACAACACATATTCAATCTGTATGTTGTGCAGATAATCAGAGAAGTTGAACTTCATGAAGAAGAATGCAGAGGGAAGAATCCCACTTGACAGTTAGCACACAAATGATTCCGTGACATTACATTTATGTATGTATCAAAATGTTACCAACATTCTCTTTACTTCCCTTTTCCAGTAGTTTCCACGACCCTTAATCTTTGCTTTTGAGTAATTGCTGACCCTTTGGGCTCATACTGATGATTTTTAAGTATGACACCAAGCTTATGGGTGATATAGCCTTTATTTCATGTGCCACTCTGCCAAACTCACGGCCATTTTAAAGCCACTAATGTAGATTCTCACTCATAGCGACCCTATAGTACAGAGTAGAACTGCTCCTTTGTGTTTCCGAGACAAAAATCTTTCCAGAAAGAGAAAGTGTTATCTTTTTTCTGAGTGGAGACTAGTCGTTTTGAACTACTGACCTTCTAGTCAATATCCCAGTGCTTAAAGCACTATCCCATGGAACTCCTAGTCACTCATCTATTTCTCTGAAAAATAATCCCATAGGATAGGCTTGGTTTTTGATTTAAAGAATGTCTCCAGGTGATACTCACAGTGAATCCTCTATTTCCTACTTTTCCAGTTTTTCTGGCAATTTTAAATAAGGATTTGAACTCTCCCTATTTTCTTCCATTCCATCTGGGACCAACTCTTGTGATCCCAGTCAGAAAGACCTGTGATCATAGCTGGGTGCATCTGATTCTCCGGTTACTTGAGGTTATGGCTCACATAGACTTGTTTCTTCTCTGTACTTTTAATTACCTGCTTACTGTTTTGTTCCTGGCGAGTAGAGACTTGTAATTGTGTCTTAGATGTCCACTTGCAAGCTTTTGAAGTCTTAGATGCTACTCATTCTACTAGGGCACAGATTATGATTTTGTGAATTATGTTATGCCAGTTGACTTAAGTGCTCCCATAAGATAAGGTCCCAAGTCTTCAAATCTCGAAAAAACAATGTTGGAATGTGCTTTATTATATCTGAGAAGTATTACTTGCCTCTTCACTAGTAATGTTGTGTGTTATGTGTTGTGTTGTTAACCACAAGGTTGTCAGTTCAAATCTATCAACTGCCCTGCTTCCAGGAATTTTATGGTTTTAGACTAAGCATTTAATATTTTGATGTAATTTGAGTGAGTTTTTGTTTATGTTGTGAGGTATGGCTCCTGTTTCATTTTTCTGCAAGTGGATATCTAGTGTGCCAGCACCATTTATTAAGTTCTGCCCCACTGAATGAACTTTGGACCTTTATTGAACAACAGTTGTCCATAGGTGTCTGGGTTTAATGCTAAGTTCTCAATGCTATTCTACTGTTTAATATCTACCATTTAACCAATACCAGGCTGTTTTGATTATAGTGGCTGTTCAGCATGTTTTGATATTAGGGCATGCAAGCGTGTCTCTTTTGTTCTATTTCTTCAGTATTGCTTTGGCTATTCAGGGTTGATTTCCTTTCCAAATGATGCTGATTATTAGTTCTTTCATGTTAGTAAAGAATATTCTTCGGATTTGTATGAGGCTTGAACCTGTAGATAGCCTTAAGTAGAACTGACATTTTCACTATATTAAGTCTTTCAGTCCATGAACGTGGGATGCCTTTCCGGTAGAGTTTATAGTTTTCATTGAATAAGTCGATTATGCCTTTAGGTATTTAATAAGTTGGAGGCTGTTGGAAATGGTATTATTTCTCTGATTTCTTTTTAAGAGTCTTCTTTGTTAATGTAGAGGAACCCAACTGATCTTTATTACTGTTCTTAGATCTTGCAACATTATCGAATTCTTATTTTAGCTCCAGTGCTTTTCTTGTGGAATCTTTAGTGTCTTTTGCCTGCTGACTGATCCTGTCATTTCTGAAAACATCTCCCTTTCTGATTTGAATATCTTGGTGGTGCTGCGGGTTGGGCATTCAGCATGCTAACTGAAAGCTTGGTGGTTTAAACCCCTTGCCACTCTGCTCGAGAAAGATAAGGCTGTCTGTTTTCCTAAAGATTTACAGTCTCAGTAACGCTGTAGAGGTTCCCTATGAGTTGAAAGCAACTCGATATCGGGATGTTAGAGTTTTTTGTTTTGTTTAGCCTTGCTTTACTTTCTCCTTTTTGTGTGTTAAGGACTTCTGGTACAATGGTGAATAAGAGGGGTGATAATGAGCATCCTTTATCACCCAAGCAAAGGGAAGACACTCAGCTGCTTTATGTTGCATATAATGCTGACTGCTGGTCACGCAACAAAGAACTAGGTTTTTATGTTTCTTATACCCTCAATTCCCCCCCTCGTTTTCCACCATTCGCTATAGAAAATGGGGATTTAGATCTTCACTTAGTATTGTTGCATTATCTATTATTTCCTTCAGTTCTGTCCATTTAGGCTTCATGCATTGGGACTTTGTTTGCAAGTACACCAAGGAGCCCTGGTGGTGAATGTGTAAGCCCGTGGCTCCTAAGGGAAAGATCAGCAGTTTGAACAGAGTTGCTCTGTGGTTGCTCTGCAGGAGACAAGACCAGATGATCTGTCGCTGCTGGGTTTCAGTCTAACAGAATCCAATGGGTGGTTCTACTTTCTCCTTTAGGGTTGCTGTGAGTCAGCTTGATTCAAGGACAAACAGAGACAACCACATTGCCAAGCATCTCGCTCTCTCTTTTCCCCTCTAGTTTCATTTACTTCTGCTATTATTTTTAGTGTATCTATTCTTCTGCTAAGGAGCCCTCATGACACACTGGTTAAATGCTTGGCTTGAACCCCCCGGTCGCTGCATGAGAGAAAGAAGTGTCAGTCGACTTCTGCAGTCTTAAATCTTGGGGGCTCTTTTACTCTGCCACAGGGTTGCAATGAGTTGGAATTGACTCACTGGCAGCGGGTTTGGGTTTTATATTTTATCCTTTTACCTACTTTAAGTTCAATTTGCTCTTTGTTTAGGTTTCTGCATGTGAGACATTAGGTTGTCGGTTTGACATCTTTTTTAGTATCGTCGTTTATCGCTGTTAAGAGTCTTCTGAGTACTGTTTGTGCTGTGTCCTTTGGGTTTTGTTGTGTTTGTGTTTCATTTACTTTCATCTCAAATTATATTCTAGTTTTCTTTGTGATTTTTTTTATATGGCTCTTTGGTTATTTAGGAGTGTGTTTAGTTTTATATAATATTCTAAATTTCATTGTTACTGTTTTGATATTTCATTGTGGCTTTAGAATACGCATTGTATGACTTAAATTCCTTTTAATCTATTGAGAATTGCTTTATAGTTTAACATATGTTTTATCTTGTAGAATATTTCGTGTGCATTCGAGAAGCATATATTCTATTCCTGTTTGGTAGAATATTCTACAACTGTCTAGTGGGTTTATGATGTTAGACTTCAACTGGCTTATAGTGTTCTAGTCTATTTCATTTCTGAACGTCTGTCTAGTTATGAGAAGTGGGCCTTGACATCTACAGTTATTCTTGTATTATTTATTTCTTCCAGTTTTGTTGGGTTTTGCTTTGTGTGATTTGGGACTGTGTTTTTAGGTGCATATATGTTTATAATTTATATCTTCTAGACCCTCTGATCATTAAACAATGCCCTTCTTCTAGTAACACTTTTGTTTTAAAGTTTTGTGTTAGTCTGGGTTGACTAGAGACACAAATTCATAGACGCTCATGTGCATAAGAAAGAGCTTTATATACAAGAGCAGTTGAATATTGAGAAGACATCCCAGCCCAGTCCAGATCAAGTCCCTAAGTCTGATATTAGCCCATATGTCTGATACCAATCTCTAAAGTCCTCTTCAGACTCACGAAACACATGCAATGACACCAAATGCAGGAAGCTCATAGGACAGTAGGTGGAAGGAAGGTCTTGTGGATCCTGTGGTGTTATGAGCATCTCAGCACTGGGAGGGGTCTCCATGTGGCTCCTGCTACTCCATAGCACTAGTGTAGCTCCATGTGTCTTGTCAATGGAGATGTCTTGCAGGGAGTAAGCTTGTGTCCCGCCTCCCGTGAGCTATTTATCTCCTTAGCACCTCCAAATGAGTCATCAAGCTGTGACCTAATTGACAGGCTAAGCTCCGTCCCTTCACTCTTAATCCTCTCAAATTGACAACAGATTATGTAACTACCACCAGTTTATTTTGCTGATACTTATATAGCTTCTCTAGCTCTCTTGATTATTATGTGTGTAGTACACTTGATCCTATCATTGAATTATTAGCTCATTTGTGTCTTTGAATCTATACTCCGTCTCTTATAGTTTTTAAACGCTTCTCCCAACCTCTGCTATTAGGTTGGACTTTCGAGTCTTTTCTTTTAATGTAATTATTAAAAAGGTAGGGTTAATAACTATGATTTTACAATTTGCTGACTGTCTTATACCTTTTTTGTTGCTCTATCAATTACTTCTTTCTTTTGAGTTATATAAATGTTTTTTTCTTGTCATTTCCCCCCCAATTTTTTGTTATTTTCTTAATGGTTACTCTGGGGGTTATAATTAAAACCTTATTTTTAATAATCCAGTTGGGATTAGCATGAACAAAATTGTTGTCGTGTACAAAACCTTTGCTCCTATATAGCTCTGTTGTGCCCCTCTTTTTAATACTATGTTCATAAAAATTTTATTCTTGTACATATTTCTATTAATGCATTTCTTTAAAAAAATCATTTTATTGGGGCCTTGTACAACTCTTATCACAATCCATCCATCCATCCATCCATCCATCCATTGTGTCTAGCACATTTGTACATTTGTTGCTCTAATCATTCTCCAAACATTTGCTTTCTACTTAAGCCCTTGGTTATCAGCTCCTCATTTTTCCCCACCCTCCTTGCTCCCCCTATTAATACATTTCTATAATTGTTGTGCAGTGCATTTTTCTTTAGAATCAGATAGAGAAGGAGAGGTAGGAGCAAAATCACACCTCTATAGTGCCTTTCATTTTAACAGAATGCCATCACTCTGCTCTGAGACACATGGGCTGCCATGAGGCAGAATCATCTTGCTGGAAACTGGTTATATCGTCATCTGTGCTGGTGCTATTTATTTCTTCATGCAGATTTGAGTTATTATCTAATGCCCTTTTGTGCCAAACAGAAGGATCTCCCCATTCACTATTTCTAGAAAGGCACATCTGCTAATGACAAATCCTTTACGTTTTCATTTATCTTGGATGTGTTAATTTTCCCTTTATTTCAGAAGGAACGTTGGGCTAATTGTAGATTTCTAGGTTGACAATCAACTTCTTTCATCACTTTTAATATGCTGTCTAACTACCTTTTGGCCTCCTGATGATAAATCAGCTGTTTATCTTATTGAGGATTCCTGGTATGTGCTTCGTCATTTCTGCTTTGTTGCTTTAAGAGTCTTTTGACAAATTGATTATATGTCTGGCTTATTCTAGTTGGAGTTCTTGGATGTGTGAATTAATGTTCTCATCAAATTTGAGAAATATATATGCTATTTCTTCAAATATAGATTTCTGCCCCAATTTGTCCTCTCCTTCTGGAACTCCCAGTATATGTGTTTTAGTATGCTTTTGGTGTCTCACAGGCATCTCGGTCGCGGTTAAGGTTTCTTCATTACTTTGCTTCTGTTCCTCAAACTGGATAGTTTCAATTCCATTCTGTTCCTCATATTTCAACCCGCCAAGTTTCAAGTTCACATAATCTTTCTCTGCCACCATATTATATCTATTCTTTTTTTAATGCATGCCGGTTTATTTGTAATGACTTCCAAATTTCCTACATTTATACTTGACACATCAAGATTCTGCTTATTTTCCCCCCAACAGGTTTATTGACACCTACTTTACATAACATACAATTCAATAGTTCAGTCATATCAAGGAGAATTGTATAATCATTGCCACATCAATTTTAGAGCATTCTCCCGCAACCCCATGGTTAAATTGCCTTTAAAGTGGGTTGTGCAATCACAATCCATTCTAGTGCTCCCTCCCCCCTCCCCCACCCTGGTATTCCCCTTCTCCCCATGTATCAGTTATTATCATTTTGCATCCACTCCTCCTGTGCTTCACAGCTGGAAGACCCAACAGAAAACAATAAAAAACAAAATTGCACTAAGGAAAAGACTCCCATCAGCGTTTAAAAAGCCAGGGGAGAAATTTCTGTCGTGGAACAAGTAAGGAGATGTACTTGCTCCCAGAACATATTCAGGTCAGCGGTCAACTGGCCAAGTATCGAGTTCGATCCGGCAGAGCCAAAATGGCAGTGGTCCCTGCCTGATAGAAAGGCTGTTTCAAGACTCTTGCCTGTGGCTAGAGCGGATCTGCAGATGGGTTTGGGGCACCCACCGTACCCCTTAGCCCTTCACAAACTGGCTGTTCCTAATTCAGCTCCAATGCTTTTCGTCTCTTAAAATTTTGTCATTGTCATCTCTGGATCACACAAGCTGGTTGGTGTACTTCTTCTGTTTGGACTTGGCTGACTCCTAGCTTAGATGGCTGCTTGTTTGAATGCCAGCCTTGAATAAAAGGTTTGAATACCAGCTTTGAAGACCCCAGACACTATCCTATTGATAGCTAGACTTTGATCACCTTTAGAGATGAAAAACATTTGTTCTATACTTTTCCACACCAGAATTTCTAGTTTTTAAAAATAATTGTATCTCTTTATTCATATTCATCATTTGAGGAGACACCATTGTCATATATAAAATATGTATGACATCATATATATATTCCTTTAGTTCTTTAAATGTGTTTTATGTCATTCTCTCTATACATTTGTAATAGATGAATTAAAGTCTCTGTCAACTAAGTACATTTTCTGAGTTTCCTCCGGGACAGTGTCTACTGTGCCCCTCCCCCTTCTTTCTGGTATAGATTATACTTTCCTTTTTATTTTCACATCTCACAATTTTTGTTGAAGACTTGACATGCTTAATTATGTAATGTAGCAGCTCTGGAACATAAACTCCCTCTCTTCAGGGTTTGTTGTTGCCGTTTTGCAGTCATTGTTAATTTGCTCCCTTTGGGGCTGGCTCTGCCAAGTGGGTGTTCTTTGTATGGAACCACCGCTGCCTCTGCTTACTGTGTGCTGTAGCGATGGTGGCGCTTCTTCACTGCCATCCAGCCATTCGATTCGGCCTCAGAGCAGCCTTAGAGTGGGTTTCTGAAGCTGTAAGTTTTCACGGGAGCAGATAATTTCATCTTTCTCCCCCAGAATGGCTCGTGGGTTAGAACAGCTGACCTTACCTTACACTTACCCCTTACCAGCAGAGCCACTGAGGCTCCTATGATGGACGTAGATTTCCTTAGATGCTTTGAAACAGGAAGTCTTGTCAAGGAACTCTGTGCATTCTGAAGCCAACTTTTGGTGATCTGTCAGGTAGGTTACCACTTTGATTTATTCTTCAATTTTTGTTTCCCCAGAACTCTCAAACCCAGTAGTGGTACACGATTCAGGATTCTCAGGTGTTTCCTGGGAGCCCTGGCAGAGCAGGGAGTTTAGCATTGGGCCACGAACGCTGGGTTTAAATTCACCAGCTGCTCCGTGAGGAAAAGATGAGGTTGGCCGATTGACAGACTCAGAACCCTTATGAAGTAGTTCCACCCTACTTGGGTTTTTGAAGGTCTTTCCTAGGTATATGGATATATATATGTGTATGTATGTATGTATATAAGTATGTATGTATGTATGTATATGTATATATCCATATATTTATGTATGGATCTGGATAATTGCACATGGCATTTTAAATTCCCAGGAATATGTCCGAACTTTTCAAAGCTTACTCTGGACACATAATTCCCCAGTTTTACCTTTACAACGTCTTGGTCATCTTATGTTTTGCCTCAACTCTTATTACTGTCTTGAGGCCTTGGTGATGGCGTGGTTACACATTGAGCTGCTAACCACAAGGTCAGTGTTTGGAAACCGTCAGCCTCTCAGTGGGAGAAAGGCAAGGCTTCCTACTCCCGGAAAGAGTCACCGCCTTAAAAACCTGCAGGGACAACTCTACCCTGTCTGCTAGGGTCCCCAGAAGTCGGCATCGCCTCGGTGGCAGTGACTTTGGTTTAGAGTGGAGTTATTACTGCCTCGGGCAGCTATGATGTTATACGTTATCACTGATTGTTTTTGACAAATGCCTCAGGGTAAAAAGCTGCTTGTACTAAGCTCCCCCCGCCCCCCCAAACCAAATAAATGAAAGTCCTGCAAGTCAGGGTTTCTAAGGAGCTTGCCCATAGTTCCAATAATTCCTTGTGAAGGTACTTTCGGTAGCCCCATGCCTGTTCTCCAGTAGCTGCTGGGTTGCTGGATTTCTTGGCTTTCATGATTTCAGGCTTTGAGTTTCAAGCTACCACAGTGCTGGGTAGAAAGTAATTCTGGGACTAAGTGTGTTGAAACACCACAAAGCATGCTAGTCATTACTGAGATTTCGCTATTTCATGCACAAATGCTATTCAGATCGTTGCAAGCCTCTAGTTAATTTCCATAATTCTGAAAAGCTGATATTGTCAATTTTTGTCTGTTTTCACTGCTTTTATGGGAGAGCTAGTTTTCAGAGATGAGTTCACCATTCCTGAAGTGTTCTTTCAGTTTGTGTCTTTAAAGATAAAGTATGGGTTTCTCTGTTTTTCCTAGACAGCATATTATAGGTTTTGCTATGTGTTAAAAATTATCTGATAACTTCTGCCTTTTCATCGAAATGCTTAAGAATATTCATGTTAATGTCATTATCCATATGAATATTCATGTTAATGTCATTATCCATGTGAATATTCATGTTAATGTCATTATCCGTATGTTATTGCTTGTCAGGGGTCATCGAGTCGATTCTGATGTAGAGTTCCCTTGTGTACAACAAAATGACATCCTCTTTGGTCCTGAGCCATTGCAATTTTTTATGCTTAAGACCATCATTGAAACACTATGTCAATCTATCTCATGGAGAGGGCACCCCCTTCCCCTCTCTTTCTTTGACCCTCTACCAAGTCTGACGCCCTTCTCTAGGAATGGCTTCTCCTCCTGCCCTGCCCAAAGGACATAAGATGACGTCTCAGCATCCTCACTTGTAAAGAACCTTCTGACCGTACTTCCTCCAAGACAGACTTCTCCGTTCTCTGGCCATCCGTGGTACTTTCAGTGTTCTTCTCCAACATCATCATTGTAATACATCAGTTTCTCTCCAGTCTCCTTTATTCATTGTCCAATTTTCAAATGAGACTATTGAAAATACCATGGCTTGTGTCAGGCACACTATAAAGATGCTTTCAAAGTGACATCTTTTTGTTCTTTAGCATTTAAAATAGGTCTTGGACAGTAACCAGCAGCCTGGTAGTGTAGTGGGCTACGTGGGGTTGTGTTGGGCTGCTAACCATAAGGTCAGCAGTTCAAAACCACTGACCAATCCTTGGGAGAAAGATGAGGCTTTCTACTCCCATAAAGAGTTACAGTCTCAGAAACTCACCGGGACAGTTCGACCCTGCCCTTTAGGGTCACTGTGGCCCAGCATCGACTCTATGGCAGTGAGTAACTTCACTTAGCATAATGTTCTCCACGTCCATCCATGTTGTGATGTGCTTTGTAGTTATATCGACATATAGTTTTAACAATGCATAGTATTCCATTGTGTGCATGTACGCAAGTTTCTTCAGCTATTTTTCTCTGATGAGCTTTGGGGCTGTTTTTAACTTTTTGCTATTGTGAACAGAGCTGCGATGAATATGAGGTGCACACATCTTTTCGCATTTTGTCTCTTACTTCTTTGGGGTACGTACTCAGCAGAGGTATTTAGATGTTGTAGATAACCCCATATTTCTTTCCACAACATTTGTACATCTTTAGAGGCCCACCAGCAGTGTTTGAGAATTTCATTCTCTCTGTAACTTCTCCAGCATTTGTTTTCTGTTTCGTTTTGTTTTAAATTGTGTAAGGTGTTATCTAAACATTGTTTTGATTTGGATATCCCTGGTGGCTGGTGTGCTTGTCAGCCTTTTGAATGTCATTTTTGGTGAAATTCTGTGCATGCCTTTCACCCACTTGTAATTGGATTATTATTATTCCTTATTGAGGTCTTCCAGTATTCTATACATTTCAGAGATTAGTTCTTGTCTGTTGTGTCATCGATGAAGACTTTCTTCTACTCTTTTGATGAAGTCTTTTGATGCACATAAGTGTACCGTTTCAGTGGGTCCCAGTCATCCATTTTGTCTTTTGTGTGTACTTATATTTGATCGTCTGTGTTTGCCTCATATCGGGGCCCTTACGTTTGTCCCTGCTTTCTCATTGATGATCTTTTTAGCTCTGGGATTTACGTTGGCCCCTCTCGAGTTCATTTGTGTGCATGGAGTGAGGTACAGGTCCTGTTCTTCTGCAGAGGGAGATCCAGTTTTGCTAGCACCGTTTGTTGAAGAGACTGTCTTTTTCCCATTTAATGTTTCTGGCCCTTTGTTGAAGGTCAGTTGCCTGTGGGTGGGCCCATTTACTGGGGGGTTTTCTATGCTCTTCTGTTGCTCTGTGCACGTATGAGTGTACTAGTAGCAGGCTGTATTGACTACTGTGACTGTGTAATAGAGGCTGAGGGGAAGGCCTCCTACTGTGTTCTTCCTTTGAAGGAGTGCTTTGCTTACCCCAGGTCTTTTCTCACTCCATATGAAATTAGGAATTCGTTTTTTCCCATGTATTTAAAGAAGAATGTTGGGGTTTTGATTGAAATTGCATTTTATTTATAGATTGCTTTGGGTACTCTTGCCATTTTCATAATATTAAGTCTTTTTTCCCCAGAAAGTGATAACATGCTCAACATATCTTAAACTGAAAGAACAAAAGAAAAAATTCAGGTCTTGAGGTGTAATTTTGAAAGATTCTGTGGGAAAAATATTGAATGATACAGGAAACATCAAAAGAAGATGGAAAGAATACACAGAGTCACTGTACCATAAAAACTAGTCAACGTTCCACAAACTTTTTAAACCTCCTTTGAATTGTTAGGGGATATTTAATCATATTTAATGTGTATGACTATTGTTATAGCTGACTCAGCAGTGTAATATGATTGGGACTGGAGAATTATTATGCATTTTTCAGAAGTCCCAAATTTTATACTTGGATTTTTGTTCATCATGACAGATGATACTGTTCTGTGCCATTGAATCCATCCTGACCCCTAGCACTCCTGTGGGACAGTAGGATTGTCTCCGAGGGTTCTTAAGGTAGAAATCATTTTGGAAAGAAGT
>NW_022104341.1:79678888-79704085 GCF_000313985.2 Echinops telfairi
AGAAGCTTGAAAATAAATATGCATTACATTATGCATCGAATCAGTTGTCTTTTAAAAAAATGTATTATTAATTGGTAGTTAATACATATATCATATCATTCCATAGTTCAATCATGTCAAGCAGTACAATTGCTATCACAATCAATTTCCAAACATTCTTTCCCTTCCTGGACTCCTTGACATCGTTTCCCCACTCCCACCACCACCCCAGCCCCTCACCCCTAAACCCTTATTCTACTTGCTGTTCCTGTGTATGGGTTCATCAATCCTGGGTTTCATATACTGAAAAACAGAAAGACATATAACACAACTTCAAGAGGGTGACCCATCCAATGACATGACACATCTGAGATAAACCCCCTAATATGAACAAATAAACAAAAAAACAAAACAAAAATGCAGGCAATGTTGAAAGCCAGATCAGGTCCAGCATGCATGGGGGGGTGGTGGTGGTCAGTTGTTCAAGTTTTAACTGTTCAAATCAGGTTTATCCCTTCGATCTTCTATACTAATCTCTTTCATGCACTCTATTTAGTAACTAGTTTTCCCCCACTCCTCAGTTATGGATACATTATGAATAGAGGGAGGCTTAGTTTTCCTATGTAGTTCCCACAAATGTATCTTGGGCTCCCACTGTCATCCATAGCCTTATGCAAACTGGAGTCTCACAATTTAGGCTGTGATACTAATCCCTCCTGCGACTAAGGATTATATGATTATAATCTGGTGACTAAAGAGGATGCACTTCTTCCCTGTGGACTTAGTTGACATCTCACTTAGATGGCTGCTTGTTTGGAGACACGCCTTTAAGACCCCAGACAGTAGTCTATTTGATAGCTGGGCACCATCTAATTTCTTCACCACACTTTGCTATAGTGCTTGTGTCTTCTGTGTTCCCTTCCTAACCATGAGTATTGAGCAGGGCCATGATGTAAGAACTAATTGTTCTTAAATTGGAGCTAGGATTTAGTGCAAGCCCCAAATCCATTCCTGGATTTATGATTTTTTAGTTTGTTGTTTTTTATCTGCCTTTGACTCCCTTTAAAAACCTTCTTGTTAATGTATGATAAAGAGTCTTATTGATCATCCCCTTGGAGCATAACCATTTTCCATTAATATTGTCTTTGATTAGCTCCTGGTACTAATTTTTTTAAAACCCTGTTGAGAGAGGGATGTTGAGCAAATGTAGGCTAACTCCATATCACAGTACCTGAATTACTCACTTGTACAGAAGCGGTCATTTCGTGGCTGGACACTATTTAAACAAACAATGGGAGTTAATTGTCAGGGGAATTTATAATAATAATCACTGAGCATGTCAGCCACAGGTTTGCTGGCAAGTTGTCCTTTTTTTTAATGGGTTAGTTTATTTCTAAAATTATCTTAGATTTTATATAAAACACAGAACCTGTCATATAATATCACTGTACCTGAATAATAACTTTTCATGCAAAAGAAAAACAAGTTACTAGTCAATTAGAATGGGACATCATGTATTACTTAAGGCTTTCTTGTACTTCTTTTATAAATCCGTTTTGACCTCTAATAATACAGCCTTTTAGTTTATTACTAAAAAATTACATTTTTCTTTTTTTTCTTCTTTGCCTGCTCTCTTCTTTCTCTCCTTTGTTCCCTTCCTTCTGCAATAATTCCCTGTCTCTTCTCTCTATGGTGTTTGATTTTGGGCCCTGAGGATACATGTTAACCAGTACAAATCCCTTGCCCTCTTAGAGATTTCATTTTAGTTGGAGAAGCAGAAAAAAATTAAACATATGAATAATAAAACTTTATATAATAATATGTTTCATGAAAAGGACAAAGGAGTAAAGAGTGGCTGAAGGATTGAGGGAATTATCTATTTTCCATGGTGGTTAGAAATGATAATATTTAAGCTGAACCTAAATTATGTTTGGGAAAGAAGTGATTTGGAATGGAAAGAAATACTGAGATTATCATACATCTATCTTCCCTCTTCCCCTGCAGGTGTTCCCTGAAGCAGTGGACCCTGGAGATGTGGTTGCACAGCTTGAATGTACGTCTTTAACTTTTCATTTCTAGCTTCTGGGATATTTTAGAATTTATCATTCTTATGCTGTTTAATTGTGAGTTAAATAAAAGTTAAAGGTTGCAGAGAAGCAGGGGATTGTTTGATTTTCTGTTCGATATTCTGTGGAAAATGAGACTTAGTTGAACTTATTGTTGAGTGATTAAGATGATATGGAATGTTTATCATCTAAGGATAGAGATTCATGCTTGATCGTGGTTTTTTCACCGCAGACAAGAATATGCCAATAACCTTGGTGTATTGTAAACCAAGACAGTGAATCATACAGGATCAAAAGGCGGTACCTTAAAACATACATGCTTTTGAATTTTTTGGATTTAGTATGTTAATAAATTATTTGGACGATACATGTTTACAACTGCCGGTAACAGTAAACGCTTGCAGGTTCTAGCAATGACCTGTGTCAGTTGGTTCTGACTCTTAGTGGCCCTACGTCCAATAGGATGAACCACTTCCTGGCCCTGCCCCAGCCGCACAGTTGTTATGCTGGAGTCCGTTGTTGCCGCCGCCGCCATGTTAGTCCATCTTATTGACAGTCTTCCTCTTTTCCGCTGACATTCTGCTTTACCCAGCATAGTCCATCCCCCACCCCCACCCCAGGTCTGTTCTTTCTTGATGGCCTATCTGAAGAATGGGAGTTGAAGTGTAGCCATCCTCGCTTGTAAGGAGCATTCTGGCAGTACTTCTTCCAAGACAGCTTTCTTTGTTCTTCTTACAGTTCATGGTACTTTCAATATTTTTCACCAACACCATATTTCAAATGCAGTAATTCTTTTGCTGTTTTCCTTGTTCATTGTCTAACTTTTGCACGCATAGGAGGTGCTTAAAATGACCATGGCTTCAATCAGGCATGCCTCCGTCTTCCAAGTGACAATCTGGCACTTCAACACTTGTGCAGCGGGTCTTGAGCAGCAGATTTGCCCAGTGAAATGCATGGTTTGATCTCTTCACTGCTGCTTCCATGAGCATTGATGGTGGCTCAAAGCAATATGAACTTCTTGATGACTTAATTTTTTCCCCGTTTATCATGATGATGCTTATTGTTCCAATTGTGAAGATTTTGTGTTTGTTTTATTACATTGAGTTCTAATCCACTCAGAAAACTGCAGTTCTTGATCTTCATCAGCAGTTGCTTCAAGTCCTCCTTGCTTTCCACATGCAAGGTTGTGTTATCTGCATATCACAGATTGTCAACCTTCCTTCACACCTGGTGCTGCATTCTTCATATAATCCAAAGTGCAGTCATTATTTGTTCAATCAGCATACGTATTAAATAAGTATGATTAAATAAGTGATGGAACCCTGACATACACCTTTCCTGATTTTGCACCATGTTATAGTCCCTTCTTCTGTTTGAACATCGGCCTCTTGGTCCTTGTACAGGTCCCACATGAGCACAATGAAGTGCTCTGGAATTTCCATCCTTCTGAATGGTATCCATGCTCTGTTCTGATCCATAGACTCAAATACCTTTGCGTAGTCCATAAAATGCAAACCAACAACTTTCTGTTATTCTCTGCTTTTAGCCAAAGTCCATCTGGTACCACCAGTGATGTCTTTCGTGCCATGTCTCCTTCTGAATCCTGCTTGAATTGTTGGCAGCTTTCCCTTTCGATGTATTGGCACACCAGTGTTGAATGATATTCAACAAATTTTACTTGCATGTGATATCAATGATACTATTTTATAATTTGCATATTTTCTTGGGCTGCTTATCTTTTTTCTTTTTTGGGGGGGGCTGCTTTTCATTGGAATGAGCACAAATAGGAATCTCTTCCAGTTGGTTGGTCAAGTAATTGTCTTCCAATTTTTTTTTTGCATAGATAATTGGATGCTTCTAGTGCTTCAACAGCTTGTTGATTTCATTTAAGAGTCTATCAATTCCTGGAGCCTTGATTTTCAGTAATGATTTTAGCACAGCTTGGACTTCTTCCTTCAATATTTTTTGATCATATGCAACCTCTTGGAATAGTTGAACGTCGCTCACTTTTTAGTACAGTGATTTTGGTCTTCCAAAGTCTTTTGGAGTTTACTGTATCATTCAGTATTTTCCGCATAGAATCATTCAATATTACAACTTAAGACTTAAATGTTCTTCAATTCTTTCAGTTTACCATGGAAATGAAATAGCAGTTTGTGTGTTTTCTTCATCATATTTTTTTAAACAACATGTGTTTGTAGAAGGGGCCCTTTAGAATGGATTTGATTGATTGCTTCCTATAGATGTTCTTTCGTTTGTTTATCACTTTGTAAGATGATAATTACATATCGAGATCTGATAAGCTGCAGGTTTGTTTTATTTATCTGTTTTGAAAGAATCCTTTATAATTGTTGTTATGGCCTTACTGTTGCATCATATCAAGTGGCACATCCTTTCTAATTATCTTAAATTGAGGGGTACTGAGACTGATCATTTGGCTTCAGGCCATCATCAGCCTTATGTGTCTATTATAAAGTTTCTCATCAGCCTTTTGTCTAATAACTTGAACGTCCTTTAAGATCCATCTTGTCATTAAAGTTAGAGAATGGGGCTTTTTCTAATAGGATCATTTTTTTTTCCTTTAGAGGCTAGACTTCTATATCAGAAACCCTCCTTAGCAGCAGCTTGGTTACTCTGCAATTCAGATTTTCTAGGAAAGGCAGGCATGCTTCAGTCTTTTATGCTTTATTGAGGTATAATTTACATAGCCTAAAATTTACCTGTTGTAGCTATAGTTACATGATTTTTTAAAAGATTTTTTTCATCACCACGTGAACTGCATGGCGGGAGGCCACGTTTGGCCTCTTGTTCCTTCCCTGTTGCCACAAGGCCTATCTCCACCCTCCTCCTTTCTTTCCCTATGCTGAGACCAAGTGTTCATTCCACAACACTGTGCTTCTCTTCTGAGTATGGTAATATGTTGTCATGGCCCACACCGAACTGACAGTGAAGAGAGTTTATTAGGGAATTTAACATCAGTCACTAGCCTACAGCAATATCTCTTCTTAGCCAGCAGCCAAATCTCTCTCTGGTCCCCAGCTTTTGACACGTAGTCCCTTGGTCTGTGCCAAGGCCTGTGCCAAAGATTATTGATCTCTCTTACAGTCTCATTGTCTCTGTTCTGTCCCATGGCCTCCCTTCCTTGGCCTCTGGTTTCGGTCTGGCTCCTTTGCTCCCTTGGTCACCATGCTGTAGCCTCTGATGCTGCTGACATTAGCTTTGCCATTGTAAACAGCAGTCTTGAAAGTGCTCTCCTCATGGCTCTTCTGTTGGTCCTAGGCCTTCTCCCTCTTCCTGTCACGATGGTTCATCCTTACAGCCAGGGGAGGGGCAACTAATATTGACCAGCGCCTCCATTTGCATTATCTTACCTACTCATTAGGTGATAGCCATAGAAGGAGCCCTGGAGGTGTAGTGATTGCGCATTGGGCTGCTAACCATAAGGGCAACAATAGTTCCAAACCATCAGCCGCTTCCAGGGAAAAAGACAGTCGTCGTCGTTTTACTCCTGTAGAGTTAGAGCTTCAGGACCTCACCAGAAGTTCTACCAGCTCTAACCTGCCTTAAAGAGTCACTGACTCAGTGGCTGTGAGTGTGAGTGACAGAGATGTGGATGGAAGGACTAGGTTAAGAAATTTCTTTTCCAGTTTAGAATGTTGTTTCTGAATCCAGTTTAGAATGTTGTTTCTTCCCCAAAAGTTTCTGGGGAACATTTGCAGTGAATCCCATGACTACCTCACTCTCTAGCATTTACTAATCTGTTTCCTGTGTATAGATTTACCCTTTCTACTGATTTTTGTAGGTGGAATTATATATTATGTAGTCTTTTGTGTCTGTCTTTTTTTCTTAGTACCATGTTTTGATGTATATCCATATTATTCCATATATCAGAAGTTTATTCCTTTTGATTGTTCAATAGAATTGCACTGTGTGGGACCTTTATTTCCCCTGTTTTCTGTAAGATAGTGAGGGTGGCACAGCACTGGGCAGTGTGCCCTTCTGTTGTATGTAGGGTCGCTATGCGTATGAGCAGCCACCACTAACAGCTCACAACTCACAACAACAACTGCTACCAATTTTTCAGCAAGACTTGACGTTTATCGCTAAGGAGGGGGAATACGAGTCTTTTGAGTTATGCTACACCTGTCCTGATTACCTTTGGATCAGGTGGTGAATGTGTCAGCTCTCCACGGATGTAGATCTCTAATGGAAGGAGAAAGGCTGAAAGTGTTTGCTGTGGAAGCAGCTCACAGATTCCCCTGCAGTGAGACTCCATAGTACTGCACCTTTAAATTCAAAACACTTGGGTCCAAACAAGTAAGCCAGTTTGACTTTATAGCAATGGAAGCAAAGAGAAGAGTTTTAAGAAAGGAAACAGTGAACCAATATAGATTTTTCTGCAATTTCTACCTACCTGTTTTACTGCAGGACTGTGAGTCACATATATCATTTTCCATTGTTGAAATACAAAGTGCCTGTGTCCGTTTGCTTGACTAGAACATACTTTCTAAAAGCAAGTTGAGCATGGTCCAAAAAATAAACAAATAAATAATGAAGCTGCGGGGACAGCCGTCGCTTGAAAGTCTTTTAATAGGTTGGGTCCTTGAGTAAATTCAAATTAAGGGCTCACAACAGACCTTGATACACAGTATTCCCTTACTGTTATTAGTTTATTATTAATGTTATTATGTTATTAGTATTAATATTATTAGTATTGTTATTATTACAGAACCTGCCAGATTCATTTCACACCACATCTGTACCTCTAAAGAAACTGCAGAAAACCAGAATCATTTCAAACTCTGGGGAAATAAGACAATGATATTAGAAGCCTAGAGCATAATAGGGCAATTTCATATTTACAGAGAAGGTATTCTCTTTAGGAAAATGGTTTTAATCTTGAGATCTACCAGAGTAAAATTAATTATGACTAAAGCTACACCCTGAGAACTGTCCTTAGGCAAGAGAGAGAATAAGATTTGTTTGCTTGTTTGTTTGATGGACTTCTTTACTAAAAGTGTTGATTTTCATTCTTCTCACTGAAGTTTCATAGCTTCTTTTCTTTAGCGTGCACACACGTATGCATGCACCTTCACTTTCTCTCTCCTGCCTGAAACATTCTTCTTCCAGTAGACAGTGTCCTTGCTTCTCATTTTTATCAGTCACTCCTCAAATGTATCTCCACAGAGGAACTTCTTCAACAAAATGTGTAAGACAGCACCTCGATGCAGTGGGTGTGGTTTGGTGCCATGATGGATTCTGTGTCAACTTGATGGTAACTGTATGGAGGTAGGGTGGACTCTGACCGCGCAGTCAGCTCATAGGTTGGTGATGTCTCCTTGGGGTGTGCTCTTTTTATGAGAGAGATACTGACAACTTTTTTCTCCTTTATGCTTCTTCACTTTTTGCCTGGATTGTTTGTCTGGCTCTGAGGTTGGCAACCCTTGTGATCTACCAATTCTGGGAGCTGTGGTGCCCAGCCATGTTCCTATGACCTGGATACATGTGACTGTAGACACCAGCCTGTCATCTCCCAGGTCCACAGTTTGTCTTCCTGCTCCATTGGCCGGCAGTTGTGTGCATCTGAAGAGAATTCTAGCTAGCATTAGACCCACGAACCTGAGTTGGACTAGACTGGCACCCCTTCTAGATATAAAATAATGTTTTATACACATAGGCGTTCCATTAATTTTGTCCTTCTAGAAAACTCAGCCTAACACAGATAGCATTAAATCAATTCTGACTTAAATCAACCCTATCTAGGTGCAACAGAATGAAACCCTGACCAGTCATGCACCATTCTCATAATTGTTTGTTTGAGTCCATTGTTACAGCCTCGGTGTCAATCCATCTGGTTGAGGGTCTTCCTTTTTTTCTATTGACCTTCTGCTTTACAAAGAGTGGTATCTTTCTGGAGGGATTGATCCCTCCTGATAACATGCCCAAAGTACATCAGAGGAAGCCTCACCATCTTTACTTCTAAGGAGCATTCTGACTATACTTCTTTTTAAGAAAGATTTGTTTGTTCTTATGGCTCGTCACTGCCGTTGAGTCTATACCAACTCATAGTGGCCTTCTGGAACAGGGTAGAACTCCCCATTTGGGTTTCTGAGACTGTCACTCTCACAGGAATAGAAAGCCCCCTCTTTTTCCCACCTACTAGCTGGTAGTTTCAAACCCCTGACCTTGAGGTTAGCAGTCCAATGCAAAGCCAGTATGCCACCAGGGCTCCTGGGTTCTTAGGGCAGTTAATGGTGGTTTCATTATTCTTCACCAACACCACAATTCAAATGCAGCACTTGCTCCATCTTCCTTATCCGTTTCCCAGCTTTCATATAAAAGCAGCCTGGCTTGGGTCAAGCACACCTTAGTCCTCTAAGCGGCTTCTTTGCTTTTGAAGGGTCTAAAGGGTAAAGCAGTTTTTGCATAAATTTTGCTCAGTACAATAAGTGGTTGATTTCTAGACTGCTGTTTCCAGAGCACCGACTGGATCTAAGAAAAATGAAAACCTTGACAACATAAAACCTTCTTTCATTTATCCTGATGTTGTTTGCTGATCCAGTTGTAATGAATTTTGTTTTCTTTACATTGAGTTATAATTCAGACTAAAGGTCTATTTCTCTTATTTTTATCTGTAAGTGCTTCAAGTCTTTGCAAAAAAGTTTGTGTCGTCTACATATTACAGGTTTTCATTGAAACTTTCTCCAAGTCTGATGTCATGTTGTTTTCCGTTTGTTTGGGTGGGGGCGGGGGTCAGTTAGTTTCTTAGATTATTTGCTCAGCCAACAGATTGAGTAAATATGATGAAAGGATACAACCCGGATGCACGTATTTCCTCATTTAAAACCAGGCAATATCACTTATGCTTTTCAAACTCCTTCTTGGTGCATGCACAGGTGCCATGTGAGCACAATGAAATATTCTGAAATTCTTACTCTTTGCAATGTTATCCACAGTATTTTATAGTCTACGCAATTGAATGCCTTTGTAAAGTCCATGAAACACAGGTATCTTTCTGATACTCTCTGCTTTCTGCCAAGAGCCACCTGAAGTCAGCCTTGATATTCTTCGTCCTACATTTTCTTCAGAGTCTGGTTTGAATATCTGGCACTTCACTGTTAACTGCTACAACCATCGTTGAATTAGCGTCAGTAAAATTTTCCTTGAGGTGATATTAGTGACACTGTTAGATCATTTCTTCTTTACGTTGGGCCACCTTTCTTTGGAACAGGCACCAATATGGATCTTTTCTATTTGGCTAGCCAGGTAGCTGTCATCCAAAATTCTTTGCATAGGCCAAGAAGTCTTGCATCCGTCTGCTGACACCTTGCAGTGGGTGTTCACCATTTCCTGGAGTTTTGTTTTCCATCCGGGCCTTAATGCAGCTTGGATGTCTTTATTATCATTGGTTAGTGATAACCTGCTCTCTCTCGAAGTGCTTAAAATTGGCCAGTTCCTTTGTGGTCTGATGACCCTGTGTATTTTTTCCCTTTTCTTTTGATGCTTCCTTCATCATTCAATATTTTGTCTACGGGATACTGCAGTAGCACAATTTGAGGTTCGAAACTTCTCGTCAGCTCTTTCAGCAGGAGAAATGCTGAGCGTGTCCCTCCCTTGTGGTTTTCTGACTTCAGGTCCTGGTGAAGAACACAGTATCTACCACCCTCGTCGTCTTTAGTGCTGCCCTATCTCCTACTCGAGGAAATGTTGAGTGAAAGTACGTGCTCTTAGTATTTCTGCCAAGACAGCAGGAATAAATAGGGAGTTGCTTGAGGCAGAGTGTTCTCGTGTTCTTGTTAGCACTAGTGTTTGTCTTCTCTCTCACTAGCACGAGAGTTTTGTAAGAACAGAGACGTTACCTGTTTTGCTCACTGCTGCATCTCAAATGCTTAGGGCAGTGTGTGGCACCTAATAGATACATTTGATCTCCAAGGAATTAAATAATATATCACAAATTCATCATAAATCTGCTTCTCATTACAGTCTCTATGATTGTTGAAACAATGCTATTGAGAGCTACCTGTTTGTAGCATTACCCCTTTGATATTTTGTCTTTGAGAGTTGATAATATTATAGCTATACTTGCCTCATGTCCTTCAACATTTGAATCAATACAAGATACATTCTCATTTCTTTAGCATTAAGTTACAAGGTGTCACCGATTGATTTCGCTGCTTACAGGGAAAAGCAGTCGGTTTATTAAGGTTCCTGAACCCATTTCTTACTGTCGAGGAGTTCTCCTTTTCTTGCTGTCTAGGGGTTTTTAAATGCTTTGACGTGAGGATTTGATGGCTGAGAATTGAATGAGAGCACTTTTCTCTCAATTCTCAGGAGAGATTCTAAGTTATAGTCAGGATTCATAATTTTAATCTGTGATGACAAATATATTTCTATTAATTCATCTTTGTCTTTAGAGTAGATATTTAAGTACAAATATGGCAACGTTCTTGCCTGTAAGGAAAGCCAACAATTCTTTGGCACAACAGTGTTTGGGAACTTTTTCTTAAGGTATTTATTGTAGCTGTTCTGTCCCTAGTATTTCTGGCGTATTTTTATTGCATTTACTTTATAACACTCTAAAAGTTCGTGGAAAATGTGAATTTTTACTGAAGGCAGAGGAAAACACTCATTATTTACCTATAAGCTATAAGGCAACTGTTAAATGAGGTTAATTATACTGTGTGCTTCAGTTGCTATAGTTTATATTAAATTACTGTTCAGCTTCCAGCAGCATTAGTCTCCTTAAAGTTTGTTCTTCACTGATTTAAAGCATTTTTCCCTGAAGCATTTTTGCTAAAACACATTTGTTAAATATAAAGGAATTGAAAATTTCATATAGAAACCAGGAAATTGTTTTTCTCAGTGGAAGTTAATCTGTGTTCTTACAATAAAATATAAATTAGACAAACCCAAGCAATTATTTTTAGGCCATTTTTTATAGCTGAGATATTTTAGTAACAATATAGCCTATATTGTGTAGTTTCATTCCTTCCTTGTGGCAGTTATTTATTGTGTGGATATTAGATTTAGAAGCTACACAGCATACAAATCTAAAATTTATGCTTGTTATTTAAACCTTTCATTTTTAAATTTTATTTCCTTCTGATTTTCCATGAGATTATTGGTAAATATAGTTATTTTTCTTTTATTATTGACAGCAATAATGAGTCACAGCAACAATCCCTGGAAACATGAAATGGTTTTATTTTTTTTATTGGCAATATTCTGATTATGTGTTTGGCTTCTTCCAGAATTATCCGGGGGTGAGGGCATCTTTCTACCCTTAGATCTGTTACAAAAAGGCTATTTTCTCCCTTGACTTTGGCTTTATTTCTAGCCTTTCATGTCTCTTTATAAAATGTTAAACTATTCTACATTGCTGTCTTTGACATAAATCTAGTACATATACACACGGATCATTTTCTAGATTCTCTCTTCATTCCCTTTTCTGGGTCTCTTTGTCAATCCTAAACCTAAATATCACACGTCCTTAATTATTACAGCTTAAGTTTTAACATTTTCCAGATTTATTTGTCTCATCTGTTCATGTACAATAAAGCCTCTAAAGTGTATTGATCTCAAGTATACATTTCCGTGACTATTATCTTTTGTATCCATTTATACAGCCACCATTCATCCATATCTAGGACATTTCTAGCAACCAGAACTGCTCATTTGTTCCCCTTGAGATGATGATTATGACTTATATCAGCATTGATTAGCTTGACTAATTCTTTGACTTCATAAAAAATAAAAATATATAGTTGTATCCTTTTGAGGATGACTTTTTAAAGAAAGAAATCAGCTAATGCCTCAGTGTTATTTGCATCGGTCCTTCGTCCCTACTGCTCTTTTGCATCCATTACATGAATATACTACAATGTACTCATTCTCCCCGTCTTTCTTAAAAATTCTTTTTGATGAACATAAATACTTAATTCTTTTGATAAATTCTTAGAAGTAGATTTTTTTGGTAATACAGTAAGTGTACACATAGCTTTCGTTGGTACTGTCAAATGGTATCCCGATTATTATTATAGACAATGCCTAGTTATTTTTGATAGAGTGTTCATCGTATGTAAAAAATATATATATGTTGAAGTAATTTGAGGCATATTTTCATGCAGTCTTTCCTCTGGGAAGGTTTTCTCTTTGCTTTTTGCACGTTGCCAGTGGCACAGTGGTTGTCCACTGAACTGCTTACTGCGAGGTCAGCAGTTGCAAACTACCAACTGCTCCAAGGGAGAAAGATGAGGCTTTTTACTCCCATAGTTACAGTCTGAGAAACGCCTGGGCAATTCTACCCTGTAGGGCCACACAGGAGTCAGAATTGACCCCCTGGCATGAGTTTGAGTCGCGGTAGCAAGTCTTGATCACATGGATCTAATGCTAGAGATTTGGATGATTTGAAGCTGGGTTTCATTGCTGGTAAAGATCAGTTTATTTCCAGTTCATCCTATTTGTATTGCTATGATATTGTCTTTTGAGGGAACTTACAGGAAATTGATGATTCAGAGGTGGAATTTTCATCTTCCATGTGGGAGATCAGATTCCTTGCTTGGCCCAAGACACCTCAAATGTGAACACCACCCATGTGGTGGATGCATATACGTTGCTGTGATGCTGAACAGGTTTCAGCGGCGTTTACAGAATAAGACGGACTAGGGAAAAAGACCTTGTGATCTACTTCTGAAAGTCAGCCAGTGCAAACCCTGAAGATCACAGTGGTCCAATCAATGGTGTTGTGAGCACGTTGCCATGAGTGGGAGGCAGTCTGGATGGCAGCTAACAGCAATGACAGTGCACGGCAGAGCTTTGGGAAGACTTTGCCTTCTTGAGGGCCATGTCCTTACTTCCTGCTTCTAGGTCTCTGAGAGTAAATACACCTCAATTAGACGTTCTGGTTCTTTACTTGCCTTTTCTCAAATTAGCAGATGCCATGAAAGAGAATGTCTGGCTTTCCTTTTTTTTCTCTCCAATTATCGACCTTGTAAATAAATTAAAAAATTATTGATCCAAAATTTATAAGTGTTCTTATCTATTCTCCATTGAAATTTTTTCCAAGATCATCCTTTCTCTCTGTATTTTCCCAACAGTTCCCTTTCTCCACCATTCTATTTGTTTGTTTAATTTAAATACCTCTTGTGCTGATGATGCAAAGTTAGTAATTATAACTTTCTATAACTCATATTATTTTACATTAAATACACAGATACATACGTCTATATGCCTGCCTATCTAGGTTACCTTTAGAATCATTATTCAAGGCCCATGAGATGTATCTTTGAGTTTTAATTATATTTTGGGAAAATTGGCCATATTCCATTATTCATTCTTTTTAATAAATGAGAGCTATATACTGATTAATTTGAAAACATTTTGTACACTCTATTACGGAGGCTTTGTAGTGTATTGTCTGCGGGTGAGGAGCCCTGAGTAGCACAAATGGTTCAGTTGGGTGGTGGTTTGAATTCACCTAGAGATACCTCAAAAGAAAGGCTGGGGATCGAAATGTAATTACATCTTTTTGTTGATTTGAAAGGGAGTTATTATTTCAGCCAAAGGGGATGTATATGAAGACAGACATGTAAGCAAATAATTACAGTTCAGTGCTGTGAGGAAAAGGTATGTCAAAATACTTTGGGAGCTCACATTGCATATCTCATGAAATTTTACTTTATATTCCGCTCTTTTCCAGAAGACAGGGTTTTCCCTTGTGATCTAGTATTTATTAAGTAAAATATAGGTTACTCTCCTCAAAGGAGTTTCCATTTTAATAAAGAATCAGACATGTAAATAAATAACCGGAATCTTGTTAACGACGGATTCATGAAGAAGTCAGAGAACTGTTGGATGAGTCATGCCCATGGGTATTAATATCACTCAAACTTATGGCAAATCTATCTTAGATTGCAGAGGGAGATTAGCAATTAGATTTTGATGAGAAGTAGCCATGCCCTTGAAGTTAAGAGATGATGGTGAGAACAGATGAAAATTAACCAAATCAGATGACAGGAGGCTTACAATTCCTTGGTAGAGTCAATTGCTACTACTACCGACTTTTTAAAACCTTTATTAATTTGAATTGTCAATGATATATATTTAGTTTATCAAAGAAAAAACATAAATTTGGTGGAATCATGAAAATGATTAAAACCAATGTAAGGTGACTAAAATTTTTGAAGGAGATATATGAAGTGGATATAAAATGGACTGCTCCCATTTTAATTGATCTATTGGACAAGACGGAAGAAAACTTTAACATGAGACAGTATAATGGGGATTCTCAAAAATAATGATATTTTCAAGCATGATAGTGGGCTGAAAAGAGCCTTGGTGGCACAGCACTTAAGCACTTGCTTGCAAACCGGAAGTTTGGAAAACATTTGACAGCCGCTTCTGGGAAGATGAACACAACGGTGGAAACCATACATGGCAGTTCTGCCCTGTCCTACAAGATTGTCAGGACAGGACCCTGACTTTATTGCGATGGGTTTGATAGTGGGTTGATAAAACTACTAGGAGGTTGCTGTATTGGTGAATATAGTTTTATATAATGGAACGGTTGTATGAATCATAACCAACTATGGATAATGCTGTGAAGGATGGGAATTCCAGAGTATGCAAGGAGAACTTGTCCATAGCCCAAGAGACACTTGTTTGGACAGACTAAAAGGATATCATATGGTTTGAAATCAGGAAAGATGTGGGTTGGCGCTTTCACAGTATCACCCAACTTGTATGCTGAGCAAATAATCCTAGAAGCTGGCCAATCTGAAGACGCGCATAGCATCGGGATTAGTGGAGGTTTTATTTTACCAAGCTTTGATATTCAGATGACCTACATTTGCCTGCTGAAGTGAAGAGCACTGGAAGCACTGTAGGATGAACAGCGGATAATACAGCTTCCCGTCTGGATTACACTTCAACACAGGAAATAGATCCTCTAAAATCTGGACCAGGAAGCAACATCCCAACACCTGGAGGGAAAGTGGAGGTTGCCAAGCTTTCCTTGTACTTGGATCCCAAACCATCGCTAATGAAAGCAGCGGTCTAGCAGTCACACAGCTTATCGTATTGGGCAACTCTGTTGCAAAGGTGCTCTTTAAAATGTCTTTTACAAAGCACAGGTGCCACTTGGAAGACTAAGGTACACCTGACCGGGCTGTGAAAGCTGGACAGTGAATACGAATACCCGGAGAACAATCCATGCTTTCAATTGGGATGTTAGAGATGCATATTGGATATACTTTGAACTGCCAGAAAATGAATACTTCTATCTTAGAAGAATTAAAACCAGAGTGCTCCTTGGGAGGAAAGATGACAAGGCATTGTCTCAGGTACTTTAGACATCAGAAAAGAGCAATCCCTGGAGAAAGACATCATTCTTGACGTAGAGAAGGGCATCAATAAAAAAGGCCTCTTCAATGCAATGGATTGACTCTTTCTTTAAAAAAAAATTATTTTATTGGGGGCTCGTACAATTCTCATCACAATCCATACATACATCCACTGTGTCAAGCACATATGTACATTCGCTGCCCTCATCATTCTCAAAACATTTGCCCTCCATCTCAGCCCTTAATATCAGTTGCTCATTTTCCCCTTCCTTCCCCATCCCCCCCTCATGAACCCTTCATAATTCACAACTTATTATAGTTTTGTCATAAATTACACTGTCAGACGTCTCCCCCCACCCTCTTCTCTGCTGTCCCTCCCCCAGGGAGGAGGCAATACCTAGATTCTTGTAATCGGTTCCCCCTTTCCACCCCACATTCCCTTCACCCTCCAGGCCTCGCTCCTTTCATACCTGGTCCTGAAGGAGTCATCTGTCCTGGATTCCCTGTGTTTCCAGTTCCTATCTGTACCAGTGTACATCCTCTGGTCTAGCCTGATTTGTAAGGTAGAATTGGGATCATGATAGTGGGGGGGGGGGGATTTGAGAACTAGAGTAAAGTTATGTTTTATCGTTGCTACCCTGCACCCTGAGATGGATTGACTCTTAAGCACAAGAATAGTGCATTGAATTGTGTCCCCAAAAATGATATGTCAAGGTTCTAATCCCTGACATTTTACTGCGAAATCGTCTTTAGAAGGGCAAGTAAGCTAAAGCTCTCATATGTTAATATAGTTTGCCTTTACACTTGATAATGTGTATAAACTTTGTGTATCAGCCTGAAATAACTTTCATTCGGCATTTTTCTAAACATTTCAGACTTTCAAATAAGATTGTACGATCATTTCTAACTTTCCATTACAAAAAAATACAATGGACTTTTGCTTATTGACTGGGTCTCCAGCAACCTTTCCCTGTGTGTTAATTAAAAAGCACATCTTTAGATTCATTTGGACTTCTTGTAAGCCCAATTGCATCATGAATGCTGGTATTTTCTTCTTATAATCATTCTTGTTATCTCTTTTTTATTGCTTTTTTGCACTAGCTTAGCTCTCCGGTGCACGTGGATGTCTCCTACTTGATCTCAGAGGGGACGGTTCAGCATATTACCCTTCGATATGATTTTACATTAGATTTGTTTAGTTTTCCTTTAAAATTTCTTTTTGAAATCCACAGATCAAAATTTGCTATTTTAAAGTGCACATGTTCGTAGTTGAATTAAGTACATTCACAGTGTTGTATGTGAACTCTCACCTCAACCTTGTTCCAAAACACATGGCCTCCCAAAGCAAGTTTCCGAGCCAATCAGCAGTTACTTCACATCTCCTCCTCCCTTTGCCCTCTCCAACCACCAGTTTGTTTTGTGTGTCTGTGAATTTGCCTGTTTGGGATAGTTCAGATAAATATGTATATATATATATATACACACATATATATACATACATATATGTGTATATATATGTGTGTGTATATATGTGTGTGTGTGTGTATGTATGTATATATATCTGGCTTCTTTTACTTAGCCTGTTCAGATAAATAGAAGATATATATATATATCTGGCTTCTTTTACTTAGCCTGTTTTTGAGGTTCATCTACATTGTAGCTTGTGTGGGCACTTCATTCTTTTTATGGCGGAAAACATTGCATTGGGTTTGTGAGACTAACTTTTGACGGGGGTAGAAAGTCCAGTCTTTCTACCAAGGAGCTGCTGGTGGTTTCTAACTGCCGAGCATGTGGATCTCAGCCCAAAGTGTAACCACTGCACCACCGGGGCTCCTGTGTGGAGAGGCAGTGAACAAAATGAAAGCCCTCTACAGGATGGCCTGACACAGTGGCTGCAATACTGGGCTCTAACATGGTAATGATTGTGAGGATGGTGCAGGATCTGGTGGTGTTTCATTCTGTTGTACATACGGTCGCTGCTATGGGTTGGAACCAACTGGATGGCACCTAACATATGTATATGTATGTGTATATGTACATGTGTATAGACATGTACATATGTATATGTACACAGACATGTATACAGAGGCGGTGGTTAGGGAATATGTCAACTAGACAGACACTCCTGGCTAGGGGTGGAGTCAAACCTATCAATCAGGTTTCGGGCTGACACCTCTTTGGGGTCATAGCATTTTGGCTTATGAGTGACAAACACTGGAACCGCTCTCGTTCTCTCTGCCTCTCTGCCTCTCTGGCTTCCTGCTTGCTGGAACTCTGCCTGTCTCAAGGGCTGGCCCCACATGAGCCACTCAACACTGAGCGCTGCCAGCAGTCTGCCATGTTTCCACTGACTTGTGACTCTGTACCCACGACCTATGATCTTCCTATTTCTCGATTTATCATTTTGCGTCACTGGCAAGCCTTACCTTTAAGAACCACTCTGGCTACGTGAGTGTGAAGAGGGTCTATGGACTAGTATTGGATTTATGGACTTGAGTTGGACTGGGCTGGGATGCCTTCTTGATATCATTGCTCCTTTTTTATATATATGTCCCTGGACACAGACAGCATGCATGGGAAAGCAGGGGATCAGGGAAAGAGAGAAGACCCTCAATGAAACAGATTGACACTGGCTGCAACCGTGGGTTGAAAATAGGAATGACTGTGAGAATGGCACAGGACCAGGAACTGTTGTGCTTGGGTCTGTAAGTAAGGCCTGACTTGACAGCAGTTCACTACAGTTGTCTAGATTACCCTATGTCCCACTTATAGCTTGTTACTTCTACTTGGAACATTCTTGAGTTAGCTTCTTTATACTATTGTGTTAGGTTAAATAGATGTGATCCCAAACACCTCTTCCTCAGAGCTCCTTCCCAGACTCTTGACCTACAATCTATTTTAATGTGTGCTCGCACAGTACCATCCACAATGCGTTCATTGTACTATGGTTTCTGAAAAATCGTATATTAAGTTGATTTCTCATTAGAATGGAATATCAGAGACTTGAGGGAAGGGATATATTATTTTTTCCTCTTTATTATTGACCCAGGATAGACCCAAAGAGGGTATTTAGTATCATTCATTGATTAGAAATCCAGGTAGAGGGACAAATGTCTAAGATTTCAATTAGATGAAAATGCTTCAATGGTAAAGAACAAAGAGATTATATTTTTAATGAGTTCTTAGAAGGGCACAATTTAAATTCTATAATAAAAAATACTCTGTTGTTCTTGTTATTGTCGTTAGGTACCATTGAGTCAGTTCCAATCCATAGTGCCCTTATGTACAACAGAGCAAAATACTACCCAGTCCTGTGCCATCCTCAGAATTCTCCCCATACCTGAGCCCATGGATGCAGCCACTGTGTCAATCCATGTCATCCAGGACCTCCCTCTTTTTCGATGATGTCCTTCTCCAGGGATGGGTCCCTCCTGAAAACATGTCCAAAGTATGTAAGACAAGTCTTGCCATCCTTACCTTTAAGGACCACTCTGACCATACTTCTTCCAAGGCAGACCGGTTTGTCCGTTTAGCAGTCCATAGTACTTTCAGTATTCTTTTGCAGCACCGCAGCTGAAACGCATGCTTTTTTCTTTGGTCTTCCTTATTCAGTGTCCTTATTCAGAGACTTGCATGTGAGGCAATTGAAAATACCCTGGCTTGAGTCAGGCCCAGCCTAGTCCTCATAGTTGCATCCTTGCTTTTCAATACTCCAAAGAGGTCTTGTACAGTGGAGTGAGCCAATACAACTCTTCTTTTGATCTCGACTGCTGCTTCCATGAACATTGATTGTAGATCCAAGCAAAACAAAATCTTTGACAACTTGAACCTTTTCTCCATTTGTCATGATGTTACCTTTTGGTCCAGTTATGAGAATTTTGGTCTTCTTTTACCTTAGCTTTTCATTAAAATTATAAAGAATTATTTAACATATCCAGATATGTTATATAACATACTCACCACTCTGCTTAAAATAGTCAAATAATTTATATTTATAAACATATAATTACTGAAGTATAAACACGTACATAATCTATTCAGTGATTACTTTAAATGCTTCTTTTGGTAAAGTAACTTTTGATTATTATTAATTTACTTAAGAAACTCTTCTTTTAACTTTCAGATGATACAGCAGTGTTTGAGTTGATACAGCTTGTTCCACCAGGTACTGTATTGTATGTTCATAAAATACTTGATGTGGAAACCATGCTTTTTAAAGATTTCATCATTTCTCTCTTTTTCCAAATTATGAATGATATAGTTGCCATCTTTGTTCCATTACGTGTAACATATGAATAAATGAAAATATATATAAGAAAGATGGACATAAATAGTATTTGAACACATTGTTCTAAAACTGAGTAAATAGTAATGACCGAGAGTAGAAAATAAGCTGATCTTAACCTCGGATATTTGGTTAAGAAAAAACACTTGAAGTTTAAATTGTGATTTTCTAGTATTATGTGATTTTCTCTATGAAATAGTTATTTATCTTTTGTATGTGCATATGTTAGCTGTTGTTGTGGATTGGAGGGAATAAAACACATAATCAACATTACAGAGCTCAGAGGAGGTTGAGTTAAAATGCATAGACTAGTTTTCTTTGTTTGTGGTTCATATGATTACAGAAAAACTACATTTTAATTAAATGTTTGCCTTATGTGCAAACTGGAGTGAGTATATATATATATATATATATACTGCTGGTCATCTAAAAGGAGCCCTGGTGGCCTAGTGCTTGTGCCTGCAAGATCAGCACTTGGGAACCACCAGTGGGAATGCAATGAGGCTGGCTGCTCCCATAGAGTCACAGGGCAGCTCCACCCCGTCCTATCGGGCCACTACGAGTCGGCATCCATGTGATGGCGCTGGGTTTGGGTTTTAGTTGAGCAATCTAAAAACTCGAAGTATTACTAGCTATCTAAATTCAGGTCGTTTGACATTCTAGAAAATACCTAAATGTTTTCAACATGTAACCTCATATTTTATAAGGATGGAAAAAAAATCATCGAGATGGTCATTAAGTTTAAGATGTGTGAATGTCATACCAAATTGATGGTTTTAAATAAACTTTTTTGGTAGTAACTCACTCTAGAGAAGAGGAATTAAAAATATTAAAATTAATGAAATGTAGCATATTCCTGAATAATTAGATGTGTTCTTCTATTTAATATAATTTCATTCAAAATTTTCTTTCATAGGAAAATAAAATATATGACCCTGAAGTAGGTATTTTAATACAGTGTCGGGCAACATATATATCACTAATGATTTTATTTCCAAATAGAATATTGTTATAATTTGATCATAGGCTATCTTTCTTGTAGTTGGTGAAACACTGTCTACATATGATGAAAATACAAGAGATTTCATGTTCCCGGGTCCAAACCAAATTTCTGGACACCATGATTCAAACCGTCAGGTTACCATGAGGAGGATTTCTGGCCTTAGAGTAAGTACACATTATTTTCTAAGTCAAATATTACCAAGTAGCAGTCAGTGTCTCAACTATGAAGAATAAATCTAAAGCTTAATTTGTTTTAAAGGTTAATTATTTCTAGAATTAGAATATTATTTCAAACACACTGAAATCTAAATGAAAATAATTTAACAAAATCCGTGCTGCGTGTACCATATAAATGAACAAGTATATATTTTGAAAACCACCTAGCGTCTCTTTTTCTCTCACAGGAATTACTAATAAACACAGGAAAAGGTGAAAATTTATGTTAACATGTAGTGGATTCTAAGCTTGAAGACCGTATGGTATCATTGCATTTAATCAATGTGGCAATGCCAAAGTTGTGAATAAAGGAAAACCGTTATATAAGCTTGCTATGTGTCAGAATTGACTCAATGGCTGTGAGTTTGGGTTTGGTTTGTTATTTGCTTCTCTTTTTTGCAAATTGGAACAATTACCCTTCAGAGTTATCTACTAAAGGCTAAGGTGCTCATGTATATCCTAAAGGAGATATCTTCTCTGCTATATAGAAGTCTTCTTAGGAATGTTTGTAGCATTGTTCATATAGTAGTGAATCTGGAAGTAATTGAAATGCCAATTAGTAGGAGTTTAAGTAGGCTAATTGTGATACGTTCATGTAATGAAAATATATACGCATACACCTAAAAGCACAAGCTGCATATGTCCAGTCATACAACTTACTTCAAATTCAGTTGAAAACATTTAAATTAGCTTTATTCCTTAAAATCAATCTTCCACTCAGAAAAACGGAGTTATCTCTGATATTTGAAAGAGGGAAATGGTTAAAGAGGTTGGAATTGCTTGGAAACCATTGCTTACTTCTCCCATAAAGATTTGCAGTCTTGGGAAATATATGGCCCCTTCGGTGTTGGAATTGACAGGATAGCAGTGAGTTTATCATAGAGTCTAAGTCAGCCAAGTATGGTCAATATGAGCCAATATGGTAAATTAAGTAACAATTTCAGCAAACTGAAAGTACTAAAAATGCCTTTAAAAATCTATGAAAATAGGACCCATTTAGAAGATGTTCAGTGTTTAGTTAGCACCTACTACTATCATACAAGTTTTCCAAGTGTTTCTGGAACTGTCTAGAAACTTGCATTGAAACTGATTCCTCAGCTTTTAAAGTAATTTTAAATGTTGTCTTGCACCAATATGGTAGTAAACACCCAAGATGATGGAGCATAAGCAGGAATCTACCCTTCATCTTCTAATTTTTGTGAACCTCACATAGGAGAAGTTGTTTCGTGACTGGTAATGGAGGGGTGTAGAGACAGCAAGCATTCTCCACGAAAACAAGACGAAAACGGGGCACAATTGCTGCACAACTTGAAAGCGCTGCATACCAGCCAAGCCGGATAGCAAATCACGTGTTTATTTTAAAACTGCAGTAACTTCGTGTGCAAAGAGCAGGAGTATGCATTCGTCTTGCCAGTGTCAGCTCCCGCACTCTGCTTGGTCAGCTAACACCAGAGTTTCACACGCCTGGGGCTGGGGCTAGCATTAATCCAGTTTGCTCCCAGCAGGGCTAGAATCAATTTTGAGCAGAGTGATAAAGACGAAGGCTTTCCTTGTTAAAATTGGCAGATCCAGTTGGCAATGGAGAGAGGGAGCCCTCACAGCTTTGCTAAATGGATTGCAGTTCTGATTGCCAAATAGCAGACCAGCCAGGAAGTTGACAGGGAGATGCTGGAAGTAAAGGAGCAATACCAAGACTCAGATAAGCGCTCCATACATTGCTGCGTGACTAGGAAGCTATGCGTGTGCAGGAACACGGGGAGAGCCCAGCAAAAAGCGAAAGCAGAGAGAGACTGTGGAATTGGCCACAGCATTGAGTGTAATCTCCCAACCAAGTGGGACAAACACTAAGCAACAAACAGATGAGATTCCTTGAAAGAATAAACTAAGAAAGACATGTATACACCAAATAGCAAAATGACAGATGGCAATCCGAATCCTGAGATCTTGTCTTCAGGCATCCACTGATTGTAGAGGCATGTTTAAACACACCTTGTTCAGAATAGTCACTTGCATGTATCCATGTGGCAAAACTTTATAACTAATCATCAGATAGGTGCAAAACGTTTAGCAACAATGTCACCTGCAAAAATATGGGATGCAGAAAATATACCTACTGGAATGGGTGGTTTGGCTAAGGAGATGTTGACAGGGTTTGAAGGGTTGCCTGGTTTCTTGCTGTTTAGAGCAAAATCTGAGAGGAGGAACATTTCGTAAGCAAAAGGAAATGCTATTACACAAAAGGAGTTCAGACTTGCTGTTTCTAGATTCCTAGCTTCTTCACGTGGCAAACTATGCTAAAATGACGAAATGGCCGTTGGGCAAAGATCAGTCAAGGGTACATTCAGGAAATTGTGGTCTGAGATGAAACCCAGGCTGTGACTACAAAATCTGTTATATGCTCAGAAATATCTCGGATGGTGTTTCAGAAAATCATGTAATTAAACATAGGGCTTCTGAAAATGCCTGATGGCATTGTTCTTCCTCAATGAGCAAAAGCATAACACGGCAAAGGGTGTGGCTTTTGTCTAATGAGGAAAATGCCAAGAGGATATGGAATAACCATCACCCCTCCTGAAATTTTAAGAGCATTATGTTGACAGAACCACCACCAGTTTGGTCTAAAATGAGGAGAAATGGGATCAAATAAAGACTTTTGGAACCTCATGCTTTTATTTACAGGACTCGGGCTTCTAATACAGTGTAACTACAAACGTGGTCTACCTCTCATTTCAAAGAAATTCAAAAGATATAACCAAGAGCCCAGAAAATAGAGCTAAGACCCATGAATAGTCATTTCCAAGCAGTCATAGGACTAAGGCCTACTCGTAGAACTTCCAACAACGGGCCTGACTGATTTCAGAATTGCTAGTGTCCAGTGAAGGAGCCCTGGCAGCATAGCAGGTACACATTGGGCTGCTCACTGTAAGTTCAAAACCACCAGCTGCTCCATGGGAGAAAGATGAAACTCTCTATTCCCATACAATTACACACACAGGCAGTTCTATCCTGTCCGGTAGGGTCTCTCTGAGCTACAACCAACTTGATGGCAGGGTCCAGTGAAGGATCCCTGGGGGCGGGGGTGGGGGGGTAAGCCTTGGGGTGCTCACTACAGTGATTCAAACCCACCAGCCATTTCACAGGAAAAGGTTAAACTACATGCGCTCATAAAGATTTACAGTCTTGGAAATTCTATTCTGGCCTTATAGGGCCATTGTGAGTTAGTAGTAAATGGCTCAGGGCCAGTGAGTAGTTGTAGTAGTAGGATTCATGCTTACCTCTGTTATTTTCCTGATTTGAACAGAATGTCTTTAGTGATTATACAACTTAACTCTTTAATTTATAAATCTTCTGATTATGAAGAAGTGTATTCTAAAAGTTGTGCTTAAACAGCTACATAGAAGAGCCTTAGTTATACTTGGGTGTGATTTCAGTGATAATATCCTGGATGGTGTAGTGGTTGTGTGTTGGGCTGGTAACAGCAAGTCAGCAGTTTGAAACCACCATCTGCTCCTTGGAAGAGAGAATGGGCCTTCTGCTCCTGTAAAGAGTTATAGTGTGGGAAACTCACAGAAGCAGTCCCACCATGTTTTGTAGGCTTGTTATGAACCAGCACTGACTTGATGGCCGTCGGTTTGGTTTGAATTTGGTTTTTAATTTATTAACTTTTTATGCTGTCATACATAACTACCCCAAGACATATTGGACATCATTCATAAAGTATGTACTTCCAGGAAAACAGTAGATCGATTCATGTTAGGCGAAGATTGCTTTTTCTATAACATATTTGATGTTTGGAACGTTTGGGTCAAAGGTTTGGTTTGTAGAGACCAATTGTAGGTACCTGCTATGAATATGTGGCCTCCATTATGTGAAACGGATGATAACGTTGGGTGTTTGGATAGTGCACAACATGTACGCTTTCAGATAAGCTTCTTGTTGTCGAGTTGTTTCAGATCATGGTGAGTCCTGTGTAGCAGAGTGGCACAGTGCACCCTACAGTGTGCAAGGACTGGCTTTTTGAAAAGTAAACTGCCAGGCCTTTCTTTTGAAGAGCCTCTGGGTGCCCTTGTACCACTAACCTTTTGTTTCGCACCCTGTTTGACTCCACTTACTGCAAAAACAGTTTTCACCCTGGTGATTGAAATGCTGCCGGAAGTGGAAGCTTGACTCCTTCATAGTGTTGACTGTGTGCTACCCGAGGGGGAAACTGGAGGCCATGGTGGAAATATACCTCACTTCCTTTCAGAAACTGGAAACAAAACTGTGTTTTTCCCCCCTGTAATATGAAGAGCCTGTCCAAAGTATTTCT
>NW_022104341.1:79705134-79706675 GCF_000313985.2 Echinops telfairi
GGGCAGACCACCTCTTATTTCTCCCCTGAAGTGGTTGGTGGGTTTGAACTGGTAACCGTGAGGTTAGCAGCCCAACAACATGCCCACAATGTAACCAGATATCTTTCCCCCTCTGTAGTTTTCCTTATTAACATTTTGCTTTCAGGGGATACATTTCTGACAACTTAGGAACAGACAGTGACAATAGTATTGTGCTGATGTATTAACTGGAGTCCCTAGTTTGTAGAGGGCTCACTCTGTGATGCACAGTTCTTTTTGTTTGGACAAATGTCTGAGGGTTGGGGAGTTAAAAAGTTCACGGACAAGTGTAATTAAAAGGTAATGGAATTTTTCCTTGAATAATTTGAAGCCCTCTCATATAAGGTCATGTATCTACCATGACTATCTTATACAAAATCATATTACTGCCTTCAAAAATCTTATATATTCCACCTCTTCATTTTTCTGGCCCATTTCTTTCCCTGAGAAGCACGGATCTGTTTACTATTTCTATAGTTTTGCCTCTTCCAGTATATCACATAATTAGGATAAAATAATGTCACTTTTTTTACTGCTTTCACTTAGCAATATGAATTTAAGATTCTTCTATGCCTTTCATGTCTCATTTCTTTTTAGTGAGGAATAATATTCCTTTGTGTGAATATACCAGTTTGTTTTTCTATTCTCTTACGGAAGGACATCCCATGGCTTCTAACTTTGGGCACTTATTAATTAAGCTCCTGTCAGCATTCATTTATGGACACAGGGTTTCAACTCATTTGAGTATACATCAAAGGGGTATAGTAGCTAATCATGTGGTAAGGCTATGTTTAACCTTGAGACAGACCATTTACCACTCCTCCACACCCTCATTAGTTCAGCGAAGTCAGGCTACCTGAAAGATATTAGAATGATGTCCCACAAAAAGTGATGGAAGAGTAATGTAAACACTTTACAAGTTAATGTTTGCTACAAAAAGTGTGATTTGTCATTGAGTCAATCCTAATTTATAGTGACCCTATGGGATAGAATAGGACAGAGTAGCAATACCAGTAGGACACCAGAGGGTGCCCTAGCCATTATCTTCACAAGGGCAGACTACCAGGTCTTTTCTTCAGCACTACTGGTGGATTCAAACTGCCACCTTTTTGTTTGGTCTCTGTCATTGTTGGGTTGTCTACTTATATAAGATAGGCATGGCAAGCAAGCTCAAGGAGAAAGCAACGGGACCAACGGTCCTGAAGGGAGTGGTGAGCAAACAATGCCATAGACAGGGAACAACTAGGGCTTTACAACAAGGACATAGAGATCCTGGGGGTGTTGGGGAAACAGCAATCTAGCCAAGAAGAATTGCTAAGAGGTGGAAAGTAGGGCGAGCATGATGGTGGGGCAGGAGGGAGATGAAAGGAAACAGAGGAATAATCTAGGAAGCAAAGATATGGATAGAGGTATAAGCATAGATGTGTACCTATGTTAATACATTAATTCATAACAATAGAGGTATTGGACCATGAACATATATTTATATGACAATACGCTTGAGGTTGTGGATGGACTTCCGG
>NW_022104341.1:79709858-79724498 GCF_000313985.2 Echinops telfairi
CCGTCCCCCAGAGAGGAGGCCATACGCGGCTCCCTGTGATCCATTCCCCCTTGCTACCTCCCCCTTCCCTTTTCTTTTAAATGCAGTCGGAAACAGTTACAAACAGCCCAGGAGCCTATAATGGCCAAATGGAGAGACATGTTTGTTGACTTCTTTTTGAGGAATGCATGGAACCCTGTTGACGGAGGGGTGACAGGTTGTGTTGCTAGGTGCAGGGTTGGCAGTTTGGAATCACCAGCTGCTCCATGGGCACAAGATGAGGCTTTCTCCTCATCTGGGAGTAGAAACCCATTCTGAGAGTTACAGTCTCAGAAAACCCCGGAACAGTTCTGTCCTGTCCTACAGGGTCCCCGTGAGTTGGAATGGGCTCGATGACAATCAGTCCGTTTGTTGCTTTAACACACAGTTCTGTTAGACATGTTCTTTACTTGACTCCTCCCCTTCTCTCCTCTTTGGGACATGCCTTTGAATAGATGGGTAGAGAAGTCCTATCAGCACTGCTGGCACAGGCTAAGTCCTAGGCAGCTAGTCCAAAGGAGCGTGTTTCCAACCCTCCAGTGGGGAGAGAAGTCTGCTTTTGTTTCTGTTTTTTTTCTGAAAATAGTTGAAATGACAAAAGAGTAAGCAGTCTAAATACCTTTCCTAAATCTATAGCTTTCGCCTTCTCACAGTTTCCTTTGTAAGCAAGACGGCACCAACGGACTATTTCAGTGCTTCCCATTTGATCTCTATTGAACATAGAGTAAAAATAGGCTTTGGGATCAGACAGTACTTAAAGTAATATGCTTTAGAATCACATCTGAGTTCGAATTCTGTCTTGCTATTTATAACATGACCTTGAACATGGTTTCTTCATCTGTCAAGCAGCTATCATAATTGTTATTACCTCATAAAGGAACCCTGGTGGCACTTAAAGTTGGTGATTTGAACCCACAAGCTGCCCCATGTAGTGGGCGGGGCGGGGGGTGGGAGCAGGGAATGGCAATTGGATTCCTTATAGATTACAGCCTTGCAAGCCCATGGGCAGTTTCACTCTGCCCGATTGAGTTGGTGCACGTGGGCATCAAATTGTCAGTGGTAGTTTTGGGTTTCATGAGGATGTTGTAAAGATTCAGTAAGAGATTGTATTCAAAGTGCCTAGTACATAATCTGTAATGGATGAATCTTGTGGCTGTTTTTATAAGGAACATGTCAATTTGGGTAAGTTCTATTTATTTTAATTAAGATAATTTGGAAAGGGAAGAAGACAATAGTTGAAATATAAAGTGGGACACATCATTTTAGGACACATCAGAATATACACTCCCATTTAAATTCCCAGTGTGATAGTCTTTGACCCAAATTGGAAAAGAGAAATTCACTTCATTTCCTAGTGAACGTTAGAGTTAAATCTTAATGATTCGACAGCAATATTTTCAGGTTCAGATTTAAAGACAAAATAAATGTTAACATCTAATAGATGAGGAGTGTAATCAATTTTACAAAATGACAGGCTTGCAAATACTGTAGGTCATCTTTATTTCTTTAGCACTTTAATATTTTATTTTTTCTTCAATGGAATGGACTAAGACATTAGGCAATATTGCAACTTTCTAAAATAAAACTGGTTTGCTTTTTTACTCAATTCTTTTCATGTATTATAAAGTAGAATTTATTATTAAAATATCAGTAGTCTCTTATTAGCACATGTTTGTTAAGCTGCTGTATCAGGTAGATTTTGCTCTGTAAAAACACATGGAAAAATTTTAGTACCTTAAAATAACAACTCTTTCTCACAGTCCTGTGAATTGACTGGGTGGTTCTTTTGGTCTGTACTGAAGGCTGGGTTGGATCATTTAGGATGGCTTCACTCGGGTTTTCTGGCAAGCTTCTTGGTGTGGGAGTGCCCCCTTACATTTTTGCAATTCGCATGGTTTCAGCTGAGGTAGCAGGCTCATGTGGCTCATTCACGTTTCCAGAAATATGGAAAAACAGTTTTCAAGTTTCTGCTGGTGACACATTTTATGTGTCACGTGGTCAGTCCTACAGCCATTGTAGGAGGTGAAACTAGCTGAGGTGTAGGTACCAAGCCAAACCCACCCCAGTCACTGCCACTGAGTCGATGCCAACTCACAGTGACCCTACAGGGCAGGGCAGAACTGTTCCTGTGAGATTCTGCGACTACCCCTGTTGAAGGGAGTAGAGAGCCCTACCTTTCTCCAACTGGTGGTTTCAAATTGCAGGCCTTGTGGATCGCAGCTCGATGTGTAACCTTTACGCCACCAGGGCTCCTCATAAAGAAGGGGAATTATGGCAACCATTTTCATAGTAACCATTTTCAGTTGGGCACTAACAAGGATGCATTCAGGACTGACTAGGGTGAGGCACATTTGTCGTACATGCAGTTTTGAGGCCCTCCAATAGTATTCAGCATTGAGAAGCTAATGGGAAAAGACCACAAGTTAATTAAATCAAATGTTATACTCAGAGGAGGAGCTTGATGGCTTTGTTGAAATGAATGATTATGAATTCACTTGGATATGGTGGTAAATATATTAAAAATGTATGAAGAACTGGGGGAAAGCGGTCTAGGGTTTGAAGATGTGATGGGAGCAGGTACTAGATTCAGCAACGGTGCTGTGGAAAGGAGGGTGCAATCAGCTGGGTGGCTCAGAATTTGAGGTGAAGTGGAGCTGCATAATGATGAAGTCGAAGATTGAGTAGGAAAAGGACAAGTACAGCGTAGAATTAGAACTCGAGTCAGGGTTCTTAGAAAGTTCATTGTTGAATGTTTTAACCTCAAAGGTGCTTCCTGGTAACACTCCTTGCTTCTGTGAGTCAATGTGATGTCACCAGGGTGGAGGAGATGAGCTAGGGCAGAGGGGAAGACTGAGAGCTGTTTGTTGGAGTCATTGAACAAGGTGGGGGCAGATTCGGTAGTATCTCAAGAACTAAAGAAGAAGAAAGATAATGCGATAATCTGCGGCTGGTCTGTATTAAAGTCATGGATGTGTTCTTCCAAGTTTTACTCATGTCTTTTTACTTGAAAAAATATTTGACTCTGTTCTATTTCCTAATGGTTTTTTATTTATTTAAAACTGATCCCCTTAGCAAACTGAAGGAACCCTGGTGGTATAGTAATGACACATTGGGCTGAGATCTGCACGATCAGTCGTGTGAAACCATCAGCCACACTTTGGGAGAAAGCCTGGGCTTACTCCTCCCTTGAACAGTTACGGTCTCAGGAACCCAGTGGGGCCCACTGAGTCAGCATTGATTGATGGAAGTGATTTGGGTTTTTTGGTTAACAAATTGGGACATGGAGGAAAGGCTGGGAAAATAGAGAGAGGGGTAAGGTTGTGGTTTTTTTTCAAGTGAATACAATTAGGATTCATTCAAAGATTCTCACCCCGTAAAGATGTTAAAATCTGAGTATGTTCTACCCACACTCATTTGTATTTTTTTGTGTTCAGGATAAATTTTTTTACCACACGGCCCCAGTTGAAAAACCACACGGCAGATTGCAAAGCAGAACATCAAGATCACAAAAGAAAAAATCCAAGTCACCTGAGAGAAGCAAGTACTGTATCAATGCCAAAAACTACGAGCAGCCTACAATTTCATCAAAATCACATTCGCCATCTCCCTACACAAAAAGACGCATGTGTGAGCTCTCTGAAGACACCAGGCGGCGGCTGGCCCATTTAAACCTGGGACCGTATGAATTCAAAAAGGAAACAGATAAGCCTCCATTTGTGATCAGACATGTAGGTTTTCTCCTAAACATTTCCATTAGAAACTGGTCAAATCTGTTCATTCACCATAATATTATTCTGAAACTTCTTCCAATTTCTAGCTTATAGTTAACACCACCCCCTGCCCCCCCCACCTCTTAGTCTAGCAGTCTAAAATGGAAAATTAATATCCAATGAAATAATTCTTTTCTGAGTCTTTAAACCTGAGCAGTGGTCACAAAGTTCCATTACCCAGGAACCCATTTCTTTCTTGTTATATAGTGGACGGCATCATAGCCGTACAAATGGAACTTGGATATAATTGACATTAGTACTAAAGTGACTTGGAGTAGAATTTCAAAAGAACAAGTATTCTTTATGGAAAAGAAGGTTCTGCCTCCCCTGTTCCCCCAAAATCCTTTCTGAAAATTTAGGGAAAGTTAAGTTTTCTGTGAAATTATATTTTATGGGTAAGTACCATACCAGTGGATCTTTGAGGTGAATTATTTGCCAGAGGTGAGAAGCAGTTGAAAGTATATATTGTTAACTTAAAGATAACATAATTCTAATATTTCTAAATAGAAGCCATTTTTAAAATAATAAATTTAGAATTTATGTCCATCTTCTGATAGTCAAATAGACTGGCTACAATTAAGGACATATAAAATATTTCATAAAAGACCTCATAATCTTTATAATATCTTGAATTAAAATAAAATAACCCCAAACGTTAAGATTTATATATATATATGTGTGTGTGTGTGTGTGTGTGTATGTGTATATATATACATATATATATATACACATCAAACTATATATATATACCAAAGATCAAACTCACTGCCATGGAGTCAGTGCTGACTCATAGTGATCCCCTGTGGGTTTCTGAGACTAACTGTTTATGGGAGTAGAAAGTAGAGTCGTTCTCTCCCCTGGAGCTGCTGGTGGTCTTGAATTGCTGACCATGATGATTGTAGCCCAATGCGTAACCACTACCACACCGGGCACCATGTATATATATAATATATCATATATAAATATATATATATATACATATAGTTACATAAAAAGAACTCAAAATTCAAGTGCCTGTAGAAGTGTGACAACTTTTTGAGATATCTATAAAACTCTTTCTGGTGTTAATGTTTTAATTCATTATTTCCAAATTCCAAAATGAGTTAGCCCATCATATAAATAAGCGCTCTGTTGGTCTGGTAGGTTTTGAGCATGCAACATCTAAAAGATTTTCTTTGTGATACCTTTTGAAAATAAAATCAGATGGACTTTAAGCCACATATGATGCTATCTTTATATTTTGATAATAGATACTTTATTCTAATTTTAGTAAAGAAATGTGCTATAAAAGGGAATTTTAGTGTGATATGGGTACTTTTAAATAGTGATATTTAATATAAACAAAATACTGAGGTTATTTTGATTACACTTGTATTTGTCTTAATTCTGTAGAATTTGATTATGGGTACTGGCCACATTTTGTTGTTTATTTGAAAAATACCCAGATATTGTGTAGTTGACTTTTGATGACAGTTTTAGATTGCTTCTAATTCTGCCGACAATTGCAAATACAATGGGAAAGAATGAACATAACAAGCCTGATGGAAGAAACAGTGACATTTAAATTAAAATAGTTATTTACAAAAGTAGCCGTGAATAATTTGGGGGATTAGTCACATAAATATTGTTTAGGGAAATAACTGCTCATAAAGTGTTTGTACAATTTTTATGCCGATTGTTTAAAAAGGATAATTGTAATGATGGTAGGTATAAGCCTTGGCATTTTATTTTAAAAGCCCTGCCCCTTCAACAAACTGGTGACTAAAGAATATTTTCTTTACTTCATACATACATATGTTGCAAACAGTTAACACTTTTATGAGAGACATTCTATTTGTATGTATGTGGTATAAAAAGTGCCCTTAGAGAACAGGAAGGGCTTCGAGAAATCAGCATGCTCCTACACAATCCAGCACAGTCGTTTAGGAAGGGTTACATGACACTCTTTTCTTTTACCTTGATGCATAACAGGATGTTTTTATTTTATTGTGGTAAAATTTACTCTTTTAATCATTATAGAATGTACAACTCATTGACCTTCAGTACATTCACATTTTTGCATAACCATCATTGTTAGCTAGTTTCAAACACTGTTTTGCCAATGCAAAGGAAATCTTGTTTCCATTAAGCATTCACGCTCTCTCCCTGCAGTTGCCTACTAGATATTTCATAATAGTGGAATTATACCACATATGGCTTTTTGTCTGTTTTATTTCTTTTTTTACTCGTTTCATTTTAGTTCTCAAGCTCCATCAATGTTGCAGCATGGTACTTTATTAGGGTTTTTTTTCTTTTGATGGGATATCAAAAGATATATTCCATTGTATGGATGTGGTACATTTTGTTTATCCATCTAGTAGTTAATGGGTTTTTATGTTGTTTCTACCTTTTGATTAGTGTGAATAGTGTTTATAATGGGATGCAACATGGGGAATACCTAATGGTGTAATGGAATATTTCAATTTCTAATCTGTTTATTTTAAAGAATGCGTAAATATATATTTAAACATTTTTGGAATTTAATTTAAATTTTGTTTTAAAATGAGCAACAAGATAAGCTGGCTAACCTCTTAAGTTCTATGGAGCATGCCTCACTCTTAAAGGCACTGTCACATTAGGCTGATAACACGTGGCTAATATGCTGTTCTTTTCTAGTGCCATGGTACTGAAAGACTGGGAATATATCAGCTCTATTTTACATTGATGCTCTGATTCCTCTAGGTTGATCCGCCAAGTCCCAGAGCTGATGCTTTCTTTGGATCTTCTGGCAGAGATTGTGAAAGAGATGGGTGGTCCAGGATGCACAATGGTAAGCTAAAAGTTAGCATCTACCCCTATTATTTTAGTTACTTTTGCTATGTCCAGTCTTGACCTTGGCATTGATAAACAGAAACAGAGTCTTTGTTACGTCACTGGATAACATGGCATAATATAGCACTGCCCAACTTGTGGGAAACACATATAAATACTCTCCATCATCTAAGTTCTATGCTGCTATAAACTTACCACCCTCTTTGCAATTCAAAATGTGTATGTGCTTATTATTAGAGACTAATACACTCATAAAATAAGTTTGAATATATTCATTTTGTTTTACTCACTATTTCCTTACTAATTTGACTATGGAACTTGTTAATCCATTTATAAAAGCATGAAGATTACATAATGTATGTAAAGTGCCCTGGCACATAAGACACTTAATATCAACTGTTTTCATTATTCACTGCCATCAAGCCCACTCCGACTCATAATGACCCTGTGTGCTTCGAAAAGCAGAGGAGCAGTGAAAAAGAAGAACAGATCTTGTTAAAGCTCTGGTTGTGCTTCTTCCAAAAGAGATTGGTTTGTCCTTTTAGCATTCATGGAATTCAATATTCTCCCAACACCACAATTCACATACATCACTTCTTGTATTCTTCTGCGGTCTTCCTTATTCAGTGTCCAACTTTCACATGCATATGAGGTAACGGAAAATACCGTGACTTGGTATTTAGTGCTCAAAGTAACATGCTCGCTTTTCTGTACTTCAAAGAGGTCTTGTGCAGCAGATATACCTAATGCAGCACGTCTTTTCATCAAGATTTGGGGAAGACTAACATTACATCAATATGCAGATGACACTCTTGCTTGGGGAAATCAAGGAGGGACTTGCAGCACTTGCTGATGAAGATCAAGGACTGCAGCCTTCAGTGTTAATTACAACACAGTGTTAACAAAAATCCTCACAACTGAACCAAAGGGCATCATGATAAAAGGAGAAAAGATGCAAGTTATCAAGGACTTTTCTTAGGTCCACAGTCAATGCTCATGGAAGCAGCAATCAAAAATCAAACAATATATTGCACTGGGCAAATCTACTTCAAAGACCTCTTTAAAGATTTGGTAGTTGAAAAATAGACCCTTGGCAATAATTATGACATTGGTGATCACATGATAAATTTTGTGAGACCAATGATGTATTCTATGGAAATACCATTTTTTGACAACACAAATGGTTACTGTACCCATGGAACTCACCATATAGAATACACAGAAATCAAAATTACTACATCTGTGGAAAGAGACAGTAGTGAATCTGAGCATCTTCAACCAGATAATGCCAGAGGCTGACTGGAACAAATTATCAAATGCTCACATGAAAATTCAAGTTTAAGTTTAAGTCCATAAAAACTAAAATTGATCTTGAGTATATCTCACCTGAGTATAGAGACCACATGATTCATTGAACACTAGTGAATCAATAAGACATATTATGGCATGACATCAAGAATATCATATGAAGGGGGGACCCCTCCAAAAAAAACCCCAGAAAAAAAACTCCACTGGGCAGAGCTTTCGTAGTATACATTTTTCCTGCTAGGTGAGCATCCAGCAACTTTCTCTGAAGTAGTGCACCCAGTGGCATCACAGTGGAAGGTCCTCTCTGTCCACAGTAAATTTTTCGTAAAAGCAGTTTCCCTGAAGCCTCGTGTTTTGTGATGGAGGATTTAAGAGAACAGCATGTGGCTGTGAAATTTTGTTTCGTGCTCAGGAAAAATGCTGCAGAAACTCATGTTGAATACAGCTTACAAGAACAGTGCTATGGGAAAAACTCGAGTATACAAGTGGTTTTCTCCTTTCAAAAAAGGTGAAATGTCAATTGATGACAAACCTTGTTCTGGACGTTCATCAAGTTCCTGAACGGATGAAAATGGCAACACAATTCATGTACTTGTGCTTGAAGATTTAAGCTGGATCATGAAGAGATGTGTGAGTTATCTGGACTCTCTTGGAGCTGGTCATTGAGTTTTAATGAAATACTTGGGAACGAGAAGGGTCACTGTGCAATTTGTGCCTTGGGTTCTGACTGACCAGGAAAACCAGTGTTGAGTGGAAACATGTTGTGCTTTAAAAGAATCTCTCTGAAGTAACCCAGAATTTTTTCTCTCCAAGTTTATTACTGGTGATGTGCCCTGCTGCTATTCTTATGATCGCCAAACCAGTGGAAGCCAGTGGAAGATCACCCCAAAAAATCTTGTCAAGTGAAATCAAAGATCAAGACGATGCTCATTTCTTTTTTTGATGTGAGGGGGATAGTGCATTTGGAGTTTGTTCCACTAGGTCAAACTGTTAATCAAGCTTTCTATTTAAAGGTTCTGAAAAGATTGCATAACAGTGTGTGACAGGAAAAAAAGCCTGATTAGTGGCAGACGCGGGACTGGTTCTGCCACCGTGACAATGGACCTGGTCAAGCAGCTATCTCAGTGCGCCAGTTTTTGGCAAAAAACAGCATGCCTCTCTTGCTCCATACACCTTATTCACCTGGTTTCACTCTGTGTGACCATTTTTTGTTTCTGTGAATGAAGAGGGACATGAAAGGACAGTGACTTTTGAAGAGATGAAGAACAAACCAAGGGAGGCACTGTCAGCCATCCAAATAGATGAGGAGTTTGAAAAATGTTTCCAAAAATGGAATCACAGATTTGAACAAATGTGTTAAGTGTAATGGAGAGTACTTTGAAGGTGTAAGGTTGTTTTGTAAAAAAACGTAAAAACATAGTTTGGGGGTGGGGTTCTGTTTTTCATATATGAAAAAAGCAAAAGCAAAAAAGTCATTAAAAAATGCTCAAAATGGATGTCAGAAGAGACTCCGAAACTTGTTCTAAAAGGTAAAGAAGTTAAAGCTGCGACCAAAAATGATGACCTTAAATGAATAAACAAAATTTCAAAGGGCAGAACAAGAAAACTAAGTAAAGTATTATAATGAAATGTGCTAAGGCTTGAGTTTGAAAAACAAAATAGAAGAACTCTCAGCGTTTCTCAAGCTGAAAGAAATGAAGAAAATATTTAAGACTCGAGTTTCAATATTGAAGGATTCTATGGGTAAAATATTGAAAAATGAAACAAGCATCAAAGAAAGTGGAAGGAAACAGTGTCAATGTACCAAAAAAGAATTGGTCAACATTCAAATATTTCAGTAGGTCATATATGATAAGAAAGGGAGAAGTTTAAGTTGTACTGAAAACATTGGTGAAAAAGAAAACCCAGGACTTGATACAATATCAGTTAAGACATTTCAACAGATGAATGCACTACTGGAAATACTCAGTTGCCCATGCCAAGAGATTTGGAAAACACCTATCTGGCCAGCCAAAAGGAAGAGATCCATGTCTATTTCAAAGAAAGAAGATTAAACTAAATGCAGAAATGATCAAATAATATCATTACTTCACAGGCAAGTAAAAGTTGCTGAGGATAATTCAAACACAATCACAACACAGCACTGAGAACTGTCAGAAATTCAAGTCAGATTCAGAAGAACATGGGAAATGAGGAATATTACAGCTTCCATCGGATGGATCTTGGTTAAAAGTTGAGAATACCAGAAAGATGTTTAGCTGTGTTTTATTAGCTACATAATGGCATCTGACTGTGTGGATAATATGGTGAAGAATGCAAATTCCTGAACACTTCATTGTGCTCTGTCCATGTATATGTGGAGCCTGTGCATAGAACTAGGCAGTTGTTTTAACAGACTAAAGAGATTGTTGATTGGTTCAAAATCAGGTGTGTGTGAGGGTTGTATCCTTGACCATACTTATTCAGCCTGTATGTTGAACAAATCATCGCACATGCTGGGTATCTGGAGAAGAACACGACATCAAGATTTGAGGTAGGCTTATTAACAAACTGTGATATACAAGTGACGTAACCTTATTGGCTGCAAGTGAAGAAACTCGAAGCACCTGCTGAGAGAAGATCAGGATTACTCTTCAATGTAATGACAATAAAAGCCCTCTCAACTGGACCAGTCAACAATATCTTGATAAGTGGAGATCATTTCAAGGGCTTCCTTTTACTCAGATCGACAATCAAACCTCATGGCAGCAGCAGTCAAGAAATAAAGTATGTATCGTGTTGGGACAATCTGCTGTAAAATATTTCTTTAAAGTGATAACAGCAGATATGTCTCTTTGAGAACTCAATGACTCAAATTCTGGTATTTTCAGTCTCATGAAAGCTGGACAATGAATAAGAAAGTCTTGAGGAGAAATGATACACTAGGTTTATGGGGTTGGCAAAGTGAATCAGATACACAATGGATGATAGAAGAACCAACAAGTCTGTGTGAAGAAGTGCTCCCAGAATGCTCCTTAGAAACGAGGATATTGAAAGTTTATCTCACATACTTTGGGTATGTAGTCAAGAGGGATCAATTCCAGGGGAACGATGTCGAGCTTGAGAAAGTAGATTAGCCAAAAAAGAGGAAGACCCCCCCTGAGATGGATCAACGGTGGCAGCAGCGTGGGTTCCATCATAGCAATGACAGCAGCGGACAGTGTTTTGTTACTGATCACCAAATAATCATCTGATAAACTAGACTCCATTTGCTACATTCACCAGTTCCACCAGGCACAGTGAGGATCCTGGTGGCATGGGGTTGATGTGTTGGGTTACTAACCAAAAAGTCAGCTGTATGGCCCCAGCAGCTGCTCTGCAGGTGACAGTTGTGGCAGCTTTCTTCCCTTAGATCTAATCATATGGATCAGTTTTGTAAATCATATGGATCATTCTACTTCGTTTTATTGGATTGCTTTGAGTGGGATTAGTCACATATTACCTGTGGGTGGTTTAATAACTTGGCATTTGATTAATTTTAGTGTGTGGCAAAGCCATTTGGCTAACAAATTAATAATCTCATATTTCTGAAACTAAAGAACACTTTATTCTAAGATATTTTATTCTTAGACTAAAGAACCCTCATTGCCCTTTGCTTTTGATTTTACAATAAGGCAATTTTTGAAGGTCCCTATATTGGTGGAAGCAGCACTGAATTACTGAGCCCTCGGTTTCATCATTTGTTGGCTAGATAGAAGTGCCTGTCTTGCAATGCAAAGCTGTTGCTGGGTGCTGCTGAGCCTGTTCTGGCTGCTAGCCACCCCTCTGTACAACAGAAGAACGCACCTCTTGGTTCTGGGGCTTGCTCAGGATTGTTGTCTGACCATACCGTTGCAATGCTGTGTTAATCCAGCTCTGTGATGCTCTTCCGTCTTGACCGTCTTCCTCTTCACTGTTGTACGTTCCCAAGCATAATGACCTTTTCCAGGGGCTGGTCTCTCCTGGCAATGTGTCCAAAGTATGTGAGACTGAAATCTCACCATCGTCACTTCTCAGGAGCATTCTAACTATACTTCCTGAAAGACAAATGTGTGTGTTTGTTTGGCTATTCTACATTGTTTGAATATTCTTTGCCAGCACCATAATTCAAATGCCATCAATTTGCCTTTGGTCTTCTTTATTCATTGTTCCACTTTCACATGCATAAGAGGCAATTGAAAATACCTGGGATTTGATCAGATGTACTTTTGTCTTTAAAGTAACATTTTGCTCTTTAACACTTTAGAGCGGTCTCATGTAGCAGATTTGCCCAGTGGATTATACCATTGGACTTCTTGACCACTGCTTCCATAAGCCATGAATTATAGATTCAAACAAAAGTAAATCCTTGACAACTTCAATTTTTTAAATTTGAAATTGGAATAATTTATTAGCCTAACAAAAGTACAAGCAATGGAGAAATTAGTGTGTGAATCATTTCAGAGAGCAGAGAAAGCTCCACATGAGCAGATTTTCAGGAGATAAGAGTCGGATTTAAGACGTGGCCACACGGCTTCTAACTACCTCAGGGGGGTGTTGTGGCGGTATGACCGTATGATTGGTGGTTTCGACTTTTGGAAACAGATGACACAAACAAAGGAACGAGAGAGGTGGTCGCTGAACCGTGGCTGATGGCTGACAGGCAGAGATGCTGAGAGGCAGGGACGGCCGAGTGGGCCAAAGGTGCTGACGATGCAGTACATGGTCTTGTTCTCCCAGCACACAGTGCAACTCCCGTCTGTGGAACTTTCCCAGAAGCAAGAGCTCGCCGTGGACAGCCTGGCTCCATTCTTCTGCATGAGGACACTGGTCCCGATGCACTTAAGTGGCTTTCCCAGCTTGCTGAGCCAGCTCTGCGTCTGCTCCCCGACATTCGTGGTCCATTAGTTCACCTTGCCATGCGGGTAGGCATTCCTACCAATCGATCACAATCTCCTTAGCCTCTTTGACGATGTTGCTCACGTCATCAACCATCATCAGCCTGGTAATCCTCCATCTTCCCTGCCTTGCTATTGCCGCCTAATCTTTTCTTCTTTCTTTTATTTATTTTTTATTGTGATATCATCCATTGGTCCAATTGTGAAGATTTTTGTTTTCTAGATGTTGAGTTGTATCCATACTGAAAGCTGCAGTTCTGGATCTTCATCAGCAAGTGCTTCAAGGCCTCCTGGATTCCAGCATGCCAGGATGTTCCATCTGCATATCGTAGCCTGTAAACAAAACCCTCTTGTCCTCCTGATGCTGCAATCTCTCTCATATAATTCATCTTCCTGGATTATTTGCGCAGCATTCAGATTGAATACGTATGGTGAAAGGGTGCACACCTTTCTTGATTTTAAATACTCAGTATTTCCTTGTTCTGTTCATATGAACACCTCTTGTTCCATTTATATATAAAATAGCAATGCACATTTGCTGAATGTGTTTTCTGCTAGCCAGTATTCAGAGTACTATTTGGTTAATTTTCAGAGTAACCTCATGTTTTAGGTCTAGATTCTATTATTTATCTTCATTTAACTGATGAGAAAACCTGAGGTTGAAAGAAGCAGGATTGGTTGTTCGCACATGAGATCTGAACTAATTCTTCTTATAAATACTTTCCTTGAGCATAATCTATTCTTTTAGGCCTAGTTCAGGTTCCCCTCACTTGAATTTTCTTGATTGCTTTTTAACCATGAAAGATTGTTCTGCCATTTTATGGCATTAATTGCCTATATGATTTCTGACTTTTAGTCTTTTCTTTCACGCTGCTGCTCTTCACCTTGGCATACTTACCTGAAACAGATGGTAAGCACTTTGTGACCTTGGGCTATGGCTTTGTTATCCCCTACACTTTGAAGCGAGCTCTAACAGTTGTTGGTGAAGAAGATTAAATGTGAACATTAAGCAAAGTCAAAGCTTAATTTGTGCAAATTAAAGGAGATAGTAGACTAATGTAGGGATAGTTTCAAAATGGTTTATGGAAAGAGAGAGACATGGCAGAGTTTTAGCATACTGACACTTTTAGTGTTACATGAACTTCCGAAAGAAACTAAAACCACCTCGAGAAAATACAGCTGACTGCATTTTCTTCCATATAGTGTGCTGCACACACGAACCTGTCTTGTTTAAGCTAGAATTTGATAGTGATAGTATCCATGCTGCTGTTAGCAATAATAGTTAACATTTTTGTGTTTTATGGAATCTTTAATATAACATTAAAGAGGTACTCTTATGGTCCCTATCATTAGATAAAGAATTTGGAACTTAGAAGGTTTATGTAATTTTCTCTGGGTCATACAAGAACTGGTGGTGCCTGGGCTATAATGCAGATCATTTTCCCTTGTGGGTCTATACAGTACATTGGGCTACTATTGTGTAAAGCTGGCCTTTGGGGTACCACCATTGCATTTTAGCCTTGTCTCCAAGAAGAGATGCACGTGTAGCTTAACAATACCTATATCATCAATGTATAAAAATTATAGTTTATCACATACTGTTTTTATCTAAATTATCCATTCCATGTGGAAAGATTGGTTTATTGACTAAAAAGTTTTCCCATCTATATTCAGGTATTTCTTACTCTAGTGAGAAATAACCCTGTTAGGCAGGGTTCTCTAGGGAAACAAAACCAGAACACTGGTGATGAGAGATGATAGATAGATAGATAAATAGATAGATGATAGATAGATAGATAGATAGATAGATAGATAGATAGATAGATAGATAGATAGAT
>NW_022104341.1:79726602-79727679 GCF_000313985.2 Echinops telfairi
AGCTCCCCATTTCCCCCAACCTCCCTGCCGTACTCCCATGAAGCCATTAATCCAGTTTCTGTCTCTGTAGATTCACCACCCATCTATAGATTCAAACATCACACACAAAAGAATCAAAAAAGCTAACAACAAAAACAAAATGAAATAGAGGAAAACCCCAGTTGAAAAGAAAATGGAAATATGAAAAGTTAGAATAATTTTTAAATGGATGAAAAAGGGAGATCAAATGATAAAGTGTTAAATTTTAACCTAACTGTATCTGCCTTAATCCACTTTCTGAAGCACCCTGTATGATAGCAAGGCTATTCACAGCCCTGGTCCTTGTTCAGAGGGGATTCCACGAGAGGCTTCATCCATGTGTGTTTTCCCCACCTATCCATGGTTTGGCATTTGAGAACCTCTAGTCAAAACTAGAGATAGGGCTGTCCCTACTATGTACACTACTTTTATACTGTTTTTGCTTATTTAAGTTTGTCCCCACAAAGTATGAGTTTGGCATTCACAAAGCATAGTGCTACTTAGTATGGAGAATTTACTGAAATGCACACACACACACACACACACACACACACTGTATATGGGTATGCATGCACACACACAAAAAATAGTAAGTCAAACAATATTCTCTTCTCTGCATGGAGTCAGTATAGCTGGCTTAGTTGTTCTATTTAAATGACATACCTGTCTTTGTACTTTTTCTTCAAAGCACACCCTACAATTATATATTCATTTTCATCTTTATTTGTGTCTGTGCTAAAAGTTTGCCCCTATTATTAATGTATTAGTTTCATAAGAAGGAAAGGAGCCTTATTAGTTTTGCCTATTGATAACTGCTAATACCTAACCAATGACACATGATGTAGATTCTTAATATATGTGTATTGAATAAGTGGATAATTAAGAAAAAAGCAAGTAAACCATGTGTATGAGGCAGTACCCCCCAAAATTGGAATTTTTTTCAAAGCTCTCTATTTAAATTTTTTTCAAAGCTTTGTCTTCAAATTTTTTTCAAAACAACCTTGTTACTTTCAAAGTACTCTCCATTACACTTGTGTTTTTCTTCACCTCTTCTACATC
>NW_022104341.1:79728249-79730124 GCF_000313985.2 Echinops telfairi
AAATGTATACAGGGATGACATCCCTGCTCAGAGCAGCCAATGCACAGAGAGGACCATAGGTCTAGCCCCCACCATCAGACACGATGTCCCTCACCCATAGCGCTAGGGGGGACAGCACTGGAAACACTGTGCATAAACTGTGCCTGGTCTACCCCATACACAGTGGGTGAAATGCAAAGGGAGTGCAAAAGGGCAGCAAGGGGTGCGAAGTAACCAAGTCCCCGAGGAATCCTGACAATAGACTTCTGACTTGGGAGACAGGGCTTGGCACCTCATCAGACTTGATCGGAAAAGATATAAGGGTCAGCAGACAGACCAGGAACTATCTATTGGTTTTCTTTCTTGTTTTCTTTGTTTGTTTTTCTTTTGCCCTGTGACTGTTTATATGTTAGGCAGGAAGAACAATCCCCAGGAGAAAACAACAGGTCCGTGGGGAGGGGGACATGGGAGAGGAGGAGGCAAGGAGTGGGGCTGAGGAGCCAACCAACTCAGGGGTAAGGAAACAACAAGAGATCTAAAACTGATGGCGAGGAGGGGGTTTGATCAAGTGCAGTGTATCCGAGTGGAATTACTGAGAGCCGAGTGGAGGATGAGCATGATAGTGGCACAGGAGGAGGGTAAAAGGAAATAAAGACATAGCAAGAGCTATTTTTAGAGGTATAGCTATAGGCATGTTTATAGTAAATATACTAATTTATAATGAAAGTGATAGAGACCAATGTACATATATTTATATGTTAAGTATTAAGATAGCAGATGGACTTTAGACCTCTACTCAAGGCCTCCCCTTAGCACAAGAACACTGGTCTAATAACCTTTCACTCTTTGATACTCACCTTCCCAACACGATCACAGAAGACAAAATGGGTACATAAGCAAATGTGGTGAAGAGAGTGGATGGTGCCCGGCTATCACAAGATAAACCGTATGGAGTCTTAAAGGCTTGAAGTTAATCAAGCAGCCATCCAGCAGGAAGCAAATAAGTCCAACATGGAAGAAGCACACCAGCCTGTGTGATCATGAGGTGTTGAAGGGATCAGGTATCAGCTATCAAAAGATCCAAAACAAACAACTATATCGATGTGAATGAGGGGGGTTCGAGTAGAGACCCAAAGCCCATCTATAGATAATTGAATATCCTCCCACAGAAGGGTTATAAGGAAGGAATGATTCAACCAAGGTGCTGTATAGCACCAAGGACACACCCATCATTCCTCTAGTTCCCGAATGCTTTCTCCCCCCACTATCATGACCCAGTTCTACCTTACAAATCTGGCTAGACATGAGAACACACATTGGTACAGATAAGAGCTCTCGACACATGGAATTCAGGACAGATAAACCCCTCAGGAACAGTAGTGGGAGTAGCAATATTAGGAGGGTAAGGAGATAGTCAGAGAGGGAAAGGGGAGAAAGGGAAAATCCATCACAGGGTTGGATACATAACTCCCCAATCCCCCAAATGGTATGAATAACAGAAATGTGGGTGAAAGGAGACAATGGATAGTGTAAAATGCAAAATAATAACAATATATAATTGATCAAGGATTCACAAAGGTGGAAGGTGGGGGAGGTAGGGGAAAAATATGCTTGATACAGTTGATGTATCGACTGCTATAAGACCTGTAAGAGCCCCCTATAAATTGATTTTTTTTTTAATGCCAATGCACAGAGAGGACCATAGGGTTAGCCCCACCATGAGATATGACGTCCCTTACTGACCCATAATGTTATGAGGGACAACACTGGAGACACAGTGTAGGATTGCACTTGATCTGACCACACCACATCAGGGCAAAACACTAAGGGTGTGGAACAGAGCCACAAGGGAAACAAAGCAACGATGTCCCCAAGGAATACCAAAAATAAACTTTG
>NW_022104341.1:79730224-79732032 GCF_000313985.2 Echinops telfairi
CTCATAAAGGTCAACAGACAGACCTGGAATTATTTATAGACTTTTCCTTTTTTGGCTGTTGGTTTTTGTTGTTTTCTTTTGTTGTTATGCTTTGCTTTATCTTGGTTTTGTGCTTATTATTGCCTCTGCTTATCTGTCTAGATAGGCAAGATAAACAATCTGGAGGAGAAAACAATGGGACCAATGGTTCTGGGGGGACAGGGAGAGGGGAAGGCAGGGGCAAGGAAGGGGGGTGCCAACAAACCCAGGGACAAGGGAACAACAAGTGATCTAAAATCGATGGCGAGGAGGGCATAGGATGCCTGGTGGGGCAATGTAGCTGAGAGGAATTACTGGAACCCAAATGAAGGCTGAGCATGATACTGGAAGAAGAGGAAAGGAAAAGGAAAAAGAGGAAAGAACTAGGAGACAAAGGGCATTTATAGAGGTCTAAATACAGAATGTACATATGTAAATATATTTATATATAACAATAGGAAAATAGATCCATGTACATATATTTATATGTTAAGTATTAAGGCAGCAGACAGACACTGGGTCTCCACTCAAGTACTCTCTCAACGCAAGAACATTTTGTTCTAATAACCCAGCATTCTGTATGCTCACCTTCCCTCAAATGATTGCTGAAGACAAAATGGGTGCATAAGAAAATATGAAGAAAGCTGATGGTTCCCGGCAATCAAAAGATATAGTGTCTGGGTCTTAAAGGCTTGAAAATAAACAAGGGGCCATCTAGCTGAGAAGCAACAAAGTCCACATGGAAGAAGCACACCAGCCTGTGTGATCATGAGGTGTCAATGGGATCAGGTATCAGGCGTCAAAGATCCAGAACAAAAAATCTTGCCAATGTGAATGAAGGGGAGGGTGAAGTGTAGACCTAAAGCCCATATTTAAATAATAGGACATCCCCTTACAGTAGGTTCACAAGAGATGAGCCAGTCAGGGTTCAGTGTAGCACTGAGGAAAAACACAACTTTCCTCTATTCTTTAATGCTCCCACACACACACACACCCCGCCCCACTATCATGACCCCAATTCTACCTTACAAATCCCACTGGACCACAAGATGTACACTGGTACAGATAAGAGCTCGAAACACAGAGAATCCAGGAGAGATAAACCCCTCAAGATCAATAATGAGAGTAGTGATACCAGGGGGGCAAGGGGAAGATGGGAGGAGAAAGGGAATTGATCACATTGATTGACATATAACCCCCCTCTCAGAGGTATGGACAACAGAAAAGTGGGTGAAGGGAGACAGCGGTCAGTATAAGAAATGAAAACAATAACAAATTATCAAGGGATCAGGAGGGAGGGAGGAGGGACGGGGAATGAGCCGATACCAAGGACTCAAGTAGAAAGAAAATGTTTTGAAAATGATGGCAACATATGTACAAATGTACTTGACACAATGGATGTATATATAGATTGTGATAAGAACTATAAGAGCCCCTGATAAAATGATTTTTTAAAAATACTAAACACACAAAAATGTATATATGTATATACGGAGGTAGGACTGAATGCTTTTGTGTTGTGCAGGAGGCTGGCTTGCAGGGTAGGGGGCCTCTGGGATCTTAATAGGAGAAGCTGGATTTACTGACCCACAGAAGCGTAGCTGAGTGCCGTTGGGCTGAGGCTTACTGAGTGGGGTACCCCTGGGCACTTAATTCAGGGAGTGGGGTTGCTGAACCGAATGCCTTTGGGTTGAGGCTTCCTGTAGAGCGGCATCCCCTTTGGGCATCTGTTACTGGCATTACAACTTGATAACTTCCTTAAGTTAAACCCTTTAATCATGATCCCCCCC